>NW_012111142.1:7910919-8047911 GCF_000951035.1 Colobus angolensis palliatus
TTTTTTTTTTTTTTTTTTTTCCTTCTGCGATTTAAAAGCTCAATGTCTGTTTTTAGCCAGTCCTGGATAGAACTAAAAAAATCATCCCTGAGCTTATATAGTGACAGAAGTGTAATGGTAGGTAGGCAGCCAGGCTACTGAGCGTGGAAGTCAATAAAATCGGTCTTAAACCTCAGAGGAATAGTGATGGCTGTTCCCTGAGCCACCTTATCGCAGCTATATAAAGTCCAAGCTCTGCAGCTCTGCATCATATTTCTGTGCTTCACATGTGGGTCCCAGCCTGCTTATCTAGCCCCATCTCCTACAAGACTTAGTTAAGTACCATGTGCTTCAGGCATGTCTCACTCCAACCATTTCCCAAATCATACAGATTCTTAAGTAGGCATCTCCACACTGTGGTTCAGACTGTTTCCTCTTTGCCTGGAAAAACTCTTCAGGACCTAATGCATATTTTGTGTGTGTGTATGTGTGTGTGTGTGTGTTTCATTCTCTTACTGCCCCATTCTTCCATAGATATAATTACGCAGTAGAACTCACTGGACAAATCTGGCTGGCTTTGAGTTCCAGCTCCGTTACTTGTAGTTCTAGATGCCCTGGAAAAAAAAAATTGTCATGGAATCAAAGTTTTCTCATTGGTACAATGGGCTTAGTACTATGTCTGCCTCAGAGTAAGGACTGAATAAAATAATGAAATCAACATAGAAAGAGCTTAGCAGAGTAAACAGCACAGAGTAGGCATTCAATGTATTTTTAATAAGTGAACAAAGGAGGGAAGAAATACAAGAGGGAGGACAGGAAGCACTGATTTTTTTAACTAAAAGAACAAGTTCTGAGTTGACTTGCTTTAGGAAGACTAAAGCTTATATTTCTGACCACTACTACCAGCTCATTTTCAATAACCCTCCCCCACACTCTTCCCTCTCTCTCTAGGGCAGAGTGGCAGTCATGTGACCCACAAAGCATTTCATGTGCAGACAGCATCTTCATTTATATTGGCCTTCCTTGCAAAGGCCCACGGGCCTAGGGCAAATTTATTAAAGTGGAGTCTATTTATTCAATTTATTAAACAGGAATATTTGAAGGGTTTTCATTTAGTAGAGTGAGTTGATTTACTCTGTTTGGCTTTAGATGGCAGGGCTAAGTCCAATGGGTAAAAGTTATAGGAAGGCAGATTTTAGCTCAACTGAAGATATATCAAAAGGTTTTTTGAAAGACGATTTATTCATTTAATCATTTGACATGTATTCATCAGTCAGAATCAGTGAAGCGAGAATGACCTTTCATAGGGCTCTTCCTCTGTCTGGGACACTGTGGTAGGGTCTCTCACATACTTTAATGTCATGTACTTTTCTTTAATGTATAAAGAAGCTTATTATCCCCCATTATACAGATATCAAAAACTGAGTTTCCAAAAGGTTGTCACTTGCCCAAGCTGAACAATAGCTAGGATGTGACCAAGTCTGGCTTAAACTCAAATCTCTATTTTATGGAGAATTCGCTCTCTTTCCACTTGACTGTGCTGTCTACCAAAACAGATAGAGGATCATATCTGCAAGACTACCAGAAATTGGATACAAGACTGAAAAATCCATCAGTTCACTTTTTCCCCATAATTCTTTCTCCTTTACCTCCCCCCATCTCTCTATCTTATCCCTGCCAAGCCCCAAACCAGCCCCAACATGCAGTACAAAATTAAACACTTCACAGTTTAATCATCAGATTGTGAATGTTGTCAGACCACTTCTCCAAAGCATTGCTCATCACAGGGACACTTCCTCCCTCGCACAGCCTCACATGTAAGTGGATTCCTCATTCAGATTTAACTTAGAGGTTTTCTGAGGGCCAAATCATGAATAAGACTAGAAAGAGAAGAGTAGCTCTTGCCTGATGCTATCTGTGGGAGGATGTGCCAACCAGGGCCCTGTTAGGAAGCAGAATTAATCTCAGATGGTTCTAGGAACATACTTTAATGAAAGTACCCCTTACAGAACTCTAAACAGGGTTGAAGCTTCAAGTAAGGAGTGGTAAAGTACCCAAGGCTGTCAATAGTGGGAAGCTATTGCCATTTCCAGGGCTGAAGGATCTGGCTGGGGCAGGGAGCAGGTAACTGTTATCTGGGCAGGTGGGAGTCAGAGCTATGAAGGAAGGGCTGCCAGGGACCTACATACCCGGATATTTACAGCTACTGAAGAAAAGGCACTAAGTCAGGAAGGGAGAAAAGAAGGGCCCCAGTATCTCTTTCTTCCTGTCCCTTGATCTCTCTGAGCTTCCCTTTGACAGAACCCAGCCAGGAACAAGAATGCAATGGAGACCCATGAAGCTGTCCGTAGAACTTAGAGCAGGACAGAGAAGGAACCAAAGAGAAAATAACCAGCTCATATGGGAAGATTGAATAAGTGATATGGTGGGCAGAACTGAGAGTGAAAATCCATTGTGAATCACTCCGGCAGACCTCTTCCTGCTTCTCTGGGCCCAACCTTCAGAAAGGAAGGGGTTAGAAAATTCTGTAATGATTTCTTCTTGAGGCAGCTGCCATTCACACTGCAGCCCCTGCCAAATGCCTTGGTGGTCTCAATATGTCTGAGTCTCTTGAAGGAATTCTTCTGGATAAGATTCGTATTCATCACTAGATAAGGTTCTTGCCTTGCCTTTACCTTCTGCCGTGATTGTAAGTTTCCTGAGGCCTCTTAAGCCATTCAGAACTGTGAGTCAGTTAGACCTTTTTTTTTTTTTTTAATTCATAAATTACCCAGTCTCAGGTCGTTCTTGAATAGTAGTGTTAAAAAATGGACTAGTACAGAAAATTGGTACTGAGAGAAGTGGGGCATTGGTATAAAGATACTTGAAAATGTGGAAGTGACTTTTGAACTAGGTAATGGGCAGAGGTTGGACCAGTTTGGAGGGCTCAAAGAGAGGAAGATATGGGAATGTTTGGAACTTCCTAGAGACTTGTTGAATGGTTTTGACCAAAATGCTGATAGTGGTATGGACAATGAAGTCCAGGCTGAGATGGTCTTATGTGGAGATGAGGAACTTACTGGGAACTGGAGTAAAGATCACTCTTGCTTTGCGTTAACAAAGAGACTTGTAGCATTTTTCCCTGCCCTAGAGATCTATGGATCTTTGAACTTGAGAGAGATGATTTAGGGTAGCTGGTGGAAGAAATTTCTAAGCAGCAAAGTGTTCAAGATGTAGCTTAGGTGCTCTTAACAGCATATACCCATATGTGTTCACAAAAATTGGTCCGAAATTGGAACTTATGTTTAAAAAGGAAGCAGATCATAAAGGTTTGGAAAATTTGCAGCCTGACCATGCAGTAGAAAAGAAAAATTCATTTTCTGGGGAGAAATTCAAGTTGGCTGCAGAAATTTACATAATTAACAAGGAGCCAAATGTTAATTGCCAAGACAATGAGGAAAATGCCTCCAAGGTATTCCAGAGATCTTCACAGCAGCCCCTTCTATCACAAACCCAGAGGCCTAGGAGGGAAAAAGGGTTTTGGGGACCAGGCCCAGGGCCCCACTGCTCCATGTAGCCTTGAGACATGGCACCCTGCATTCCAGCCACTCCAGCACCAGCTGTGGCTAAAAGGGACCAAGGTACAGCTCAGGCCATTGATTCAGAGGTTGCAAGCCCCAAGCCTTGGTGGCTTCCATGTGGTGTTAGGCCTGCAAGTGTGCAGAAGACAAGAATTGAGCTTTGGGAGCCTTTGCCTCAAGAAGTCCAGGCAGAAGTCTGCTGCAGGGGCAGAGCCCTCATGAAGAACTTCTACTAGGGTAATGCAGAGGGGAAATGTGGGGTTGGAGCCCCCACACAGAGTCCCCACTGGGGCACTGCCTAGTGGAGCTGTGAGAAGAGGGCCAACATCCTCCAGACCCCAGACTGATAGATCCACCAACAGCTTTTACTGTGCATCTAGAAAAGCTACAGGCATTCAACGCCAGCCCATGAAAGCAGCTGTAGGGACTGAACCCTGCAGAGTCACAAGGGCAGAGGTGTCCAAGGCCATGGGTGCCTACTTCTTGCATCAGTTTGTCTTGGATGTGAGACATGGGGTCAAAGGAGATTATTTTGGAGCTTTAAGATTTAATGACTACCCTGTTGGGTTTTGGACTTGCATGGGGCCTGTAGCCCATTTGTTTTGGCCAATTGCTCACATCTACCCAATTCCTGTACCCACATTTGTATCTTGGAAGTAACTAGCTTGCTTTTGATTTTACAGGCTCATAAGCAGAAGGAACTTGCCTTGTCTCAGATGAGATTTTGGACTTGGACTTTTGAGTTAATGCTGGAATGAGTTAAGACTTTGAGAGACTGTTGGGAAGGCATGACTGGTTTTTAAATGTGAGAATGACATGAGATTTAGGAGGGGTCAGGGTGGAATGATACGTTTTGGTTCTGTGTCCCCACCCAAATCTCATCTTGAATTGTAATTTCCATGTGTGGAGGGAAGGATCTGGTGGGAGGTGATTGGATCATGGGACTGGATTTTCCCCATGCTGTTCACACGATAGTGAGTTCTTATGAGATCTGATGGTTTTAAATTGTGGCACTTGCCCCCCTTGCTCACTTTCTCTCTTGCTGCCATGTGAAGAAGGTTCTTGCTTCCCCTCTGCCTTCCACCATGATTATAAGTTTTCTGAGGCCTTCCCAGCCATGTGGAACTGTGAGTCAATTAAACCTTTTTTTTTTTTTCATAAATTACCCAGTCTGAAGTAGTTCTTTATAGCAGTGTGAAAATGGACTAATACCCTAGGCTGTGATATTAGGTAGGTTAGATGTATTAAATGCATTTTTGACTTATTATATTTTCAACATATATCCTAAGTTCAGGAGCATCAGTACCCTCTTGTTTCACACTTCTCTGCCTTTGGATGTGCTGACCTCAGAGTCTGGAATACACTCTGTCCCATCTCCACAACTCCCCATAGCTCTTCTTGCTTATACTTTTTCTATATTCTTTTAGCTTTAGCTCAGATAACCTTACACTGATTACATAGTATTAGATATACCTTAATTATTTACCTCTCCCACCAGACACTGAGTTTTCTTCTAACATTTCTATGTGACTTCAGCATCACCCACAAAATGCATCCTGTTGACTAAATAAATGCCTATCAGGGAAAGCCCATGGCATAACAGGTGTTTTATCAATAATAGTCTCCTATTTATCCTCTTTCTGGAGACAGCATTTTGAATAAAGACTCAAAGGCCAACAAGAAAACAATTTTATGTGAAATTAACCTCTTCCAGGAAGTCTTGTCACATGGAAGGCGACCTCCATGCTTGTCTCTTATCGAAAGAGGTAAGCACTGTGACACTGACTTTTTCCAAGCTGACCCTGCACAATGACATCCAAGTCCTCTTAACCTTACACAGAAAGGCTGGGATCCTACTTTTCCCAGTGGCTGTCTCTTGCCTGGTAAAGTGCAAAGCCTTTTCCACTTACAGGGCAGAGGCAGGGCTAGCTGATGGATTGACAAGAGCAGAGTAGCACACAAAGTAACAGTAAAACAGAATGATAATGCATTTCCTAATGGCCTCCTTCACAGCTGTGTACACTGATTTAATCTTTGCAAAGCACTCTATTGTTTATGAGGCCTCTGGGTACAATTTTATGCCTGACTGAAGAGGTTGCTAATAGCTGCCATATTTGTGTTTAAGGACCTGCAAAGGATTAAACGAAGTATTTTAGAGCAATGAGCCATAATAAACTAATAATATATTGCAAATAATAAATGTTTTTCAGCCAATAATTGACTACAAATCTGGTGAACTTTAAATGACAAAAAATACTAATTATAAATACAGTTGTTCCATGTATCTGCCAATGGAGGTGAAAAATCAGAGAAGAATAGGAGAGATCTGGGGCACTTCAGGTCATAGGGAATGTTGGCACAGACAATGAACTCTTTCCCTGGCATCATGGCTGAGAACTGTCAAAGTCACTTAGTGAAATGCTGGGTTTCATTTCCATTTTTTTAAGAATGGAGCAGGAGTCTGAGGCCTAAGTCATCCACTTAGATGGGTTGTTACTTATTTATTTTTTTTACTGATTCATTTTCTAGGCCTAAGATTTCTAGTGCTTGGTTTGCATTTAGGAGAATTGCTAGAGAAATCCTCCAGAGAATCCCGAAAAGTAGGGCTGCAGCTTTTGAGAAAGAATGTGGCTGGGTGCAGTGGCTCATACCTGTAATCCTAGGACTTTGGGAGGCCTAGATGGGAGGATCACTTGAGGCTAGGAGTTTGAGAACAGCCTGAACAACATAGTGAGACCTTGTCTTTACAATAAATAAATAAATACATTAGCTGAGCATGTTAGCATGCTCCTGTAGTCCCAGCTACTTAGGACACTGAGACAGGAGAATTGCTTGAGCCCAGGAAGTTAAGGCTACAGTGAGCCATGATTGTGCCACTGCACTCTAGCCTAGGTGACAGAGAGAAACCCTGTCTAAAAAAAAAAAAAAAAGGATACACAAGTTACATGAAATCTTCACAATTTATGTTCTTCTGCCATGGCTTCAGCCGGTCCCTCCTGAGACAGGAGAATTGCTTGAGCCCAGGAAGTTAAGGCTACAGTGAGCCATGATTGTGCCACTGCACTCTAGCCTAGGTGACAGAGAGAAACCCTGTCTAAAAAAAAAAAAAAAGGATACATAAGTTATGTTTACCTAAGTGAGTCTCTGCAATGAGCCGATTTGTCTCATTCTTTGAATGAGAAACCTGAGACACAGAGAGATGAAGTGTTTGGTCTGAGGTGGTATGATTGGTAAATGGCAGAGCCACAGTCAGCTACTGGGACTCCAACACCCATGCTCTTTTCACCAAATCATAATATATCTCTTTTATGAAGCCATTATGGGACACAGAAGAGGAATTTTTTCTTTCCAACACTTTGGAAGAATATATTTCTATACTTTCCACATCTTTCAATCACACCAGTTATTTTTTTTTCTGTTCTTATACATAATATATATTCATTACCTAAATTTTAAACCATATTTTTAAAGCTCATGATGAAAATTAGAATTACCCATGTTTATGCCACCCAAATAAATCATTCTCAACTTTCTGTTGCATTTTCTTTAAGATTTTTTTTTCCATGTAAATGTAACAAAATATTGGGATTATATTTATGACTTCTCAATAGCCTAACTTTTTGAAAACACCATTCTTTGATAGTATTGCATGTTGTTTGAAAAATGTCATTTTATAAATCTGTGATATTCCATGGGCACAGGAATAAAGTAGCCTAGAACATTCAGAGAACTCCAAGTGATAGAAAGAGGGAATAATACTTAAGAGTCTGGATTCTGGAGTCACAGTGCCTAGGTTCAAATCCAGATATGTGACAAAATATAGAGAGGCTTAGCAGAGTGCCTATAGCAGAGTAAACACTCAGTAAATATCCACTGGTGGTAACAGTGGGGGGAAATGATGGTGGTAGTAGCATGGAGATAGTTGCTGATACTGGGGATTGGGGTGATGGAAGTGACAATAATAGTAAGGATAGAAGCAGTGGAGGTGGTGGGGGATGGAGTTGGGAGCGGAAATGGTGGAAATGTGGTAGTAATGGTAGCGGGAGCGGAGGTAGTGGTAGAGGTGGAGGTAGAGGTGGTGAAGGTGGTGGAGGTGGTAGGCATGGTGGTGACAGAGGATAAAACTGCTCAAGTATTAAATGCAAGAAAGGTGAATCAAGCGTGTGTGTATGGGGGAAATCACAGCAAGAGATGAAGCCAGAAGGATGTGCAGATATCAGGATAATGAGGATTTTGTGCATGAGGGGACCGCAGAAGAGGGTCTCAAATAGGGAAGTGATGTAGTCTAATTTGGAGTGGGCGAGATATTTTAGGACAGGAATCCTTCAAATATCACCATCTAGGCATCCACCCACTCTGCATATGTACAAGGTCAGAGATGATTTGGATCAAAGAATAACCATGCTTCAGGCCAAAGAAACACAACCTGGATGTTACCTGGGAGAAGTCAAGTAGAATGGTGAGAGGACTAGAAAGCACGGGGCAAGGGTGGAAATATGAGTGTACTGGAGATGTTTCACTAGCCAAAAAGGAGATTTGGGGAAATGAACAAATAAAACCATTTGCACCCGCTGAATGGTTTTAAGAATAGGAAAGTGGCACAATCAGATTTGTTTTTTATAAAGATCATTCTGGTTACTGCTTGGAGAATGTATTTTGGGAGAGGGATAGAAAATCAAATAGGAAAGAGGGATCCATTATGAGACTACTGTTGTAGCCTGAGAAAGACTGCCAGTTGGGACTAGGATAGTGGCCGTGGAAATGGATTGACACACAAGGAAGTGGGTTTGGGTTTTATGATGGATTAGAAGGGAGCAATGAAGGAGAGAGTAGAGCCAAGGATCACTCCTAGGTTTCTGGTTTGAGCAGTCAGATGGATGGAGATGCATTCTCTGAAACAGAGCCGCTGAGAGGAAAGTATGTCCAGGGAGCCGTGAAGAAGTGCTCGGTTTGTTGAACAAATGAAGAGACTGTATGCCACAGATCAGGGCATATTTCTGGCTTTTATTTTTTAGTAGGGAGATTGGAAGGGTGTCGGGAGAAAGGTGTGGAAGGCTCTGAAATAGGAAAAAAGACAAGATCTCTGTTAGCTATTATGTGTGGCAATAACCCTTGCTGTGTTTATTGCCCATTTAATAGAGTGTACATTACAACCCACAGTGATAATCAAGAGATGGGGGATGCCGAATGAGATGCAGAGATACCATAGGTGGGAAATTTATTTCACTGCAAAAAGGTTCACATTTATGAAAATGGATTCTGAATGAGTCAGCCCCTGCCTCCCTCCATCTCTCCTTCCCTCATCTCCAAAAGAGTGAGCGTAGAAGCTTTTGAACCAGAGTAATTGGAGGCAGACAGCCATCCTGAAAAGAAGAGCACCATCGGATAGAAGGAGATAGGATGATGAGTGGCTTACCCGGGGATTCTAGAGTCAGTTATTTTACTTGACATGCCAGGTATTGAAAATCATCTTTGCTGACATTTTCCTGGAAACTGTATAGGCATGGAACACTTCAGACCAATGGTCAAAACCCTTCTTTACCCCAGATTAACTATATTACATTTTGATGAATTTCATCACCTTTCTAGCTTCCATTTCTCACCTGTTAGAGGGATCATCATAATTTCTTCACAGAGTTGTTGTAATGATTAAATGAAAAAGTATTCATTAGACATCAAGTGCAGTAGTGGTAAGGTAATAAATATGAATTCCTTCCTCTTTCTCTCCCATTCTTTTCTTTTCACACTTTATGGACTTGAACTTGTCCATGCAGTATGACTGGCCTTGAGTTGGGTTTTAAGTGAGCCTCAGTGAAGGCAAGGAGTTCTGATATCTGGAATCACTAATCCTTCATTTGCCTTGGGGCTTTGACCCAGATGGGTAGAGTGCCTGTGTTAGCAAATGATCAAGGCAGCTATTAATGAATGTCATGGGGTGTTGGTGACCTAAGCAGTCCTCCTTGTGTGTTCCCAGGAGCTTGGCCGCATTCAGGTATCTGTTGGAAACAGCAGCATCTGGTGGCTGCTTGAGTAGTAACCCTGCTGCAGGCTTCAGGAGGAGCAAATTGCAACATCTGTGTTTCTCCAGCAAAACAGCAGGGCTATTAAAATAGCTCTTAGGCACGATCTATCACTGCACTGTCTCCCTTGTTTGCACAGGCTGTAGCTGGGGAAGTGAGAGCCTGATGAGACAGTAATCATGGAGGACTAGAAGAGAACTCTGGAGTCTTGGGCTCATATCTAGGCTTTCCCAACAACTTGCTGGGTAACCTTGGCCAAGTCACTTGGACTCTCTGGGCCCCTGTTTCCTGACTTGAAAGCTCCCAGAGGCATTTTGTGGTTTCTAATGACAATTTCTGCTTGGGAATAGTTAGAATTAATGACAGAAGTCTCCTTTGTTATATGACATTGGAAAAAGTGTTCAATTTTTAAATGAGTCGGTTTCCTTATCTGAAAACAGGGTTGATGATAGCTAACGTAAAGAGTGGCTATGAAAGTTGACAGTGATGCTGATTATAAAGCCCTAGACATGGTTTCCTGGCTTATATCAAGCTCTTAGAAAATGTCAGATGCCTTTCTGCCCCTAGATCATAGTGTTGCCTGATATCAACACTGAATCATAAAGCCACTGTTCTTTTTTTTTTTTTTGAGACGGAGTCTCGCTGTCACCCAGGCTGGAGTGCAGTGACCGGATCTCAGCTCACTGCAAGCTCCGCCTCCCGGGTTTACGCCATTCTCCTGCCTCAGCCTCCCAAGTAGCTGGGACTACAGGCGCCCGCCACCTCGCCCGGCTAGTTTTTTGTATTTTTTAGTAGAGATGGGGTTTCACCGTGTTAGCCAGGATGGTCTCGATCTCCTAACCTCGTGATCCACCCGTCTCGGCCTCCCAAAGTGCTGGGATTACAGGCTTGAGCCACCGCGCCCGGCCAAAGCCACTGTTCTTTAGTCTATGCATAGAATCTAAAATCATGTTGACAATTATTATTATCAAGTATGAGCTGCCCATTATTCCCACCCTACACCCTAGCCACGTTAGTTTCTCATAGGTGCTTTTTGCACATGCCAATCCATCAGTCAAAGAATATCCCTCCTTTATCATTCTTTAAGATTGAGCAAAAATGTCCTCTTTCATGAAACTTTAAACTCTCTGTAAGGAGAACGGATGACTCATTTAGTGAAATTGAACGCAGACCTCTCTTAACAAGTTTAACAGAGTTTAACAAAAGGTGGGGAAAATAGACTTGGGAAGGAGGGCCTGGGTTATCCTGTTCACTGAAACACACTTCAGTTGACCACACAGGAGGACAAGGTTGGCCTCAGCCCTCAAAGACGCACATGGCCTTTTCGTTTCCTCTGCTCCCTGACATCTTTTACACTTCTAATTATAGATTTTATCATATTTTATGTATATATATTTATGTGTATATATATATTTTATGTATATATATTTTAAACCATATATATACTCATATCTAGTTGTACATATATAATATATCTCTACACATATGTATATATACATACACATATGCATATATCTATAACTGTACACACACACATATATATATATAAAACTGTGTGCATATATAAAAGATATATATATATATATTCCCTTCACAGACTGAAACATTTAATAAGGCAACAATGACTTCTGAATCCCTTTTTGCTTTGGTATATATAACCTAGTGCCTGGTACATGGTAGGTACTGATGAAATATTCAAAGAATGAAGGAAATATATATCAGTTCCACAATAATTATTCATTGAGTATCTACTGTGTTCATAAAAGCAGTCAACATAAGCTTTCTCCTTATATTAGTTAGCCTCTGTTTATTTTATTTTCAAGACAAAACTAATTGATTTCTTTTAGTAGAATGGTGGGAGTATGGCAGCAAAATTTATATTTCCTTAAAGCTTCATTTTGTACTTCAAACCAGGCATTTCTTATCTCTGTGGTGTTGTGGACAAAACTGTGAATTTACTGCAATCTAAAATCACTGCATTACTATTACAGTGCTTATTATTATATTTGCAGTTGTTTAATGCTACTTGATATTTCCACATTTTATATTCTAATGCATTAGACTGCAAAATATTCCAATTCATCTTCTCCTGTATGAGATTTTAAATAGGTTAATAGGATGCAAATACAAGCTTCGTTTTTGCATTCTGTTACAAATATTGTTCACAGATATTGCTATGCTGTTTGGGCAAAATGTAATGAAATGTAATTTAATATGATACTTTCAAGCACATTAGATTGTTCCTGAGGGCTTTATGGCCATGGTCCTAAACTGTGTTAAACCATAGCTAAAACAAGTCTGAACAAGATGAGTTTCTTTCTTCATTTTACTAGCCTATCCTAGTTTGATGACTTTTTGTCATCCATGTCAAATGATGTTTTGGGTATCATGCAGTTAGGCTAGGCTAGAAATTGAGTTTGAAAATATTCAGTTATCCTCATGAGAAAATATTGCTGTTTCTACATTCAGCCTACTCCTCAATTCACCAACTATTTTTATTTATTAATTCACCAAACTCACTAACTCATTCACTTATTTATTCAACTCTACATCTTGCTTTATTAATGCTCCTGATATTAATCTTTCTGTTCCCCAACACTGCCCTGAAGCATAAGCTGTGTGGTCCTGGGCAGCCAACTTAACTGGAACCAAGGACAGTGCCTGACTCTTAAAGGGGCTGTTATAGTGAAGATTCCTTTATTATAAGAATTAAATGAAATAATGTCTGTAAAGTACTTGGTACGATGTGAAACATGCAACAGTTAATGTTCATATAAAAGAAATGCATAAATGAACCTATTTCCAAATCTATAGAATAGGAACTAAACACCTATTTACAGGTTTGTTCTTGGTGCCTGACATATAATAAAGTTTAATCTGTTCTCTTTTCTAAAGAGAAATAGTAGGATTCACCACCGATAACAGGCAATAACAACAACCAAGTAAACACATTGGGAGCAAATTTGTAAGTTTCTGACTTACAAATATCCTAGAAAAGTACTGTGAGCACAGGATTGTTTTTTTTTCAGTCTCAGTCCTTCCCAGGCTCACTTATTTCCTTTTTGTGCCACCATTACAGAGCTTCCCTATCCGCAGCCTGAGAGGCATCACTGTAGGTTCATATGTGTGTTAGGATTTGTGATGGAAAAGGAAAACAAAGAGAATCTTCACAGTTCTTCATACCTATCTTCCAAGCCCATAATAACTCCTTAAGGCCAGTTTTGGATGGACCGTATAGCACACCCCCAACCCCTACAAAAATACCCAGGCATCTGAGCCCAGTTCCCTTGGAAACATAAACAAATCCACTTCAGTCCTTTGAATAACCAAAGACTCAGGAGAGAACAAATAGAAAGACTGCAGCTACTTTGATTCCCTCTGTCTTTTCTCTCTTTGCCCCTCCAGAAATGGAATCTTCTCCATTGACTGCACATCTGCATCTCAGTAGGCAAGCTGCAATTATTCAATGACAGCATGCCCTGATTTTTACCATGGAAAACTGGGGCTGGTTGAGATGACCCAGGCGTGACCGTCCTCTGTCAACAATGCAAGAAGGAAGTATCTGACTAAAAATCTCACAGCAATGGAGAGCACTGCTGTTTACCGTTCTCATAGGCTGTTCAAAATGTTGGACCGAGATCTGTCCCATCTAGGGCCCAGACACCCCCGAAGATTCCTTTCTCTATGCATCTCAATAGGTCCCATTTATGCTCTTAAAATTGTCCTTGTGACAAGAATGGCTATCCAGTGGTATGACTGTCACTTTTTTTGTTTTCATTTATTGGCCCAGGTTTTAAAGCTTGGAAGAGAGATAGGAAGTATCCCCAAAAGTCATATTCTTCTGTTTCCCACGCTCTTTTCAACTAGTTACTCTTGACTTGTCCTTCAGACATCAGCTCAGATGTCATTTTCTCAAGGACACTTTCTGTGACGTTGGCATGACTCTTTGTACTGTTCTTCATGCCTCAGATCACAGTTGATCTTACCTATACATATGCATGGATTTATGATTTAATTATACATGTACATATGCAAGTATGTATGATGTAATTACGCGTATGTATATGATTTACATACAAGCGTAGGTATATGATTTAATTGTTATGTGTTTGTCCTATTATGTAACATGTGTCTTCTCCATTGGAATATAAGTTTTATATGAGGAAGAGCCATGTCTGTGTGTTCACCTTTGTTTCCACAGAACAAAGCATAGTCTCTGGCACATAGTATGTTCTTGATGAGTGTTTATTCAATGAATCATTGGAAAAATAAAAGAAAACAGGCATGGTGACTCGTGCCTGTATTCCCAGCACTTTGAGAGGATGAGATAGAAGGAATACTTGAGCCCAGGAATTTGAGACCAGCCTGGGCAACAAGTGAGATCGTCTCTACAAAAGATATAAAAAATTAGACAGGCACAATGGCATGCACCTGTAGTCCCAGATATTCAGGAGGCTGAGTGGGGAGGAT
This sequence comes from Colobus angolensis palliatus, assembly GCF_000951035.1. Lineage (NCBI taxonomy): Eukaryota > Metazoa > Chordata > Mammalia > Primates > Cercopithecidae > Colobus > Colobus angolensis. The sequence continues at coordinate 7,924,949 of NW_012111142.1, forward strand.
CACTTGTTCTCCAGAAAGTCAAGGCTGCAGTGAGCCGTGATCCTGTCACTGCACTCCAGCTGGGGCAACAGGGTGAGAACCTTTCTAAGAGAGAAGAAAGAAAATAAATATGCATTATTTGGTTAAGATAATTTTTTCATGGCTTATGAATGAGGCAGTATTTGGTGGGGTTACCTAAGACCAACCATGCTTTCAGTGATTCACTTGAAGGACTCACAGGACTCAACATCTTAACATATAGTAATACTCAGGGCTAAGATTTATTATGGAAGTACCCCCCAGATATACAGCTAGATGAGTAAGGGGAAAACATTAGTGGAGTCTGAAGGAATTCATATTAGGTTTCCTAATCTCTCTCCCTCCCGGGAAGTATTACACAGAATGCACTCTACCCCCAGCTGCAAAAATACAGCAACATTTGTGTGATGTTTCTGGCCTAAAGAAGCCCACTTGGGACTTAGTACTCAAGATTTTTTTGGGGCGCTAGTCACATATGCACTCTTCATCTAGCAACTACTAAAATTCTAGACTCCCAGAAAGAAAGGAGGTTTTCTGCACAAACTGCATTGTTTGCATAAACAGCCTAGGTATAGTGAATCAGTCTTATCAGTTAGGGACTACTTAAAGAGTCAAGTTCCCAGACATCAGCAAAGAACCAATCTTGTAGGCAGGCCCTTCAAAAGGTATGCCTCGGGCCTATGTGTCAATTATTTCCTGCACAGGGAACTATATATATATATTTTTCATGTGTAAGGAGACATACATACTCACATACATGTATACACATTAGCCAATAACTGGGTGAGAGATGCTGTTCAGAGAAGTGTTTGAGAAGGCCAACTTTGAGGTCAAGCTGCCAGGGTTTAAATCCTGCCTCTACTACTTGCTCTGTTGCCTTGGACAAGTTTTATAACCTACCTGCTATTTAGTTATGTGTTAAAAATAGGAAAAGTAATAGACCTACCTCATAGTATTACTGCCAAGATTGAAAATGATTAAGTACTTGTTCAACAGTGTTTGGTAGGGAGTAAGAACATGTTAACTGATAAATAGTGTCACCATTATTTTTGTCATTCTTATTCAGAGGATTCCAGAGGTTTCATGGTCTTTCGTTGCTCAGGGCATCTAAGCTGAGTGACTGAATGAATCTGTAAGTGACAAGGTACCTGCGTTCTAATCATGTCTCTGTCAGTCACTTACAGAACATTCTTGGGCAAGTTAATTCCTCTCCCTAGCCTCAGTTTCCTCATCTTCACAAGATAGCAGTCCTTGTCTGGCCAATTCTCACAGCAGAGCAGGAGAGAGTGTAGAGTGTCATGAGAAGGAGTCAGATAGAATTGGACAAGCACCAGTCTCTCTGTACGCTAGTCTTCCAACCTGTAATGTGAACATATCAACATAGTATCATACTTCTTAAGTACTGACTGCTATTATTACCAGCACTGCAGTAATGCTCACATGAGATAATGGATGTAAGAATGGTCTGTGTTTACCCATGTAAGGAATTATTTTATTATCAGAAAAAGCAATTTGGGGCTGTAGCTGTACTTTAAAGAAATCTTGCTACTTACGAACCTTCAGCTGGGGTGGGAATCTCTGGGTGGAAGAGGGCAGGCTGAGCAAAGAGGTGGCAGAGAAAGAGCTGGGTCTCCACCAGACTGGGAGTTACCCAGACCCAGAGACTGTCTACCATATTGTTTCCCTGGCATCTGGCACAGTGCTTGTCACCTGGCAAGAAGCTCTCAATAAATGTTTGTTGGATGAATAAACGAATCCTATCAACTGGAAATATTATTACTCCAAAGGAACCATTGATTGAATGTTTACTGCCTAGCAAGCATTTTGTGCATTATCTCTTTACAGAATAATAGCAGTCTTGTAAGGTAGGCGGCATTCTTCTCATCTTATGCAGATGAGAAAACTGAAGCCTTGTGAGCTGAAGATCAGAAAACAAATACGAAACAGCCAAAATCAAAGCTATGTTCTCTGAGGTTTAAAACTACAAAACACTTTTGACTACCTACCACTAAAATTGTTTTATTGTTTTTATACTTCATTTTTCTTAAGCGAGCTTCTTAAATTTTTAATACAATTGTTAGTTAACAATCAGATACTGTCTCGTAATTCACTTTTAAATTTTTCATAATGCACCTTGGCAAGAGAAGAATCAGCCTCAGCTCAGATGCTGTAAGTGAACCTCTGCCTGTCAGTTAAGGCTGTAATCCAAACAAGGTGAATGCTTGATGGGAGGGGGTTGGGAAAAATTAAACATTTATTGAATTATCTAAAAGAGTGACTCTACTAGGCTTTCTTAAAATGTGCTTTCAAGGTGATAGATTAACTGAAATAAAATTATTGAATTCAGAAGCTATTCATTAAGAGGGAATTTGAGGAAACCAGAATGCATTTTATAATATTACCACCAGAGCTGCCTATGGAATGAAAGTTATGTATTCTTAGGTGATATTGAAATCACTGGTTTGTCATCTTTTCCTCAGTCTTTTTTCTAAGAGTGTAAAAACTTATAATTTACAACTTCTGATATAATTAGAAAGTTAATTAGTTTTTCTCAGATTCCACCTGCTTTATTTTAACCACAATTTTCTTAGCCCATCCTCCTCTTTATCTGGATTGTCATTTATGTCAAAAGTAGGATACATTTTTCTTTTTGTCTATCCTTGCTGTCAATTGAAATCTAAGACTCAATACATTAGCCAAGTCAGTCTCTGCATGCATACATGGCTGCATCCATTTTTCTTGTCTCATTTTTTTTTCCTTGACTTGATTCCAATACTTCAATCAACCAGTTTTTGTTGAGCATATAATATGTGGTATCACTGGAACAGGGGAAAAGCCAGAACACAAAGAAAAAAAAAAAAATGAAAGCCCACTGTCAGTCCCCAAGATTACTGCAGCAGGAGGTGTGGTGGGAGATAAGATAAAAATGTATCAAAAGGAAAACTGTATGGTGCTGTGGAAAAAGCAGGAGTTTTAAAATCAAATGTCCACAGATTTACCATTTATAAGCAGTGAGAACTTCAGAAAAGTTTTAAACCTCTCTGAACCTCAGCTCTCTTCTCTGTAAGATTGGGATGATTGGCTGGGCACAGTGGCTCACGCCTGTAATCCCAGCACTTTGGGAGGCCGAGGCAGGCAGATCACGAGGTCAGGAGATCGAGACCATCCTGGCTAACACGGTGAAACCCTGTCTCTACTAAAACTACAAAAAATTATCCGGGCGTGGTGGCGGGCGCCTGTAGTCCCAGCTACTTAGGAGGCTGAGACAGGAGAATGGCGTGAACCCGGGAGGCGGAGCTTGCAATGAGCCGAGATCGCGCCACTGCACTCCAGCCTGGGCAACAGAGCTAGACTCCGTCTCAGAAACAAAAACAAACAAACAAAAAACAATGGGGATGATCATGTCAACATCGTTGGAGTGTTTTAACAAATAATAAAGTAATGTAAGTGAGGGACCTGGCATAGGACCTGGAGCAAGGTAAGCTCTCAAGGATTGTCAGTGGCACCCGAGCTTTCCTGCTCTTTCCTTGCCCCCATCCTAGTGCCACCTTTATGATACCTATAGGCAGGCCAAAGGGAGTACAGAAGGAAGTAGCCTTTGTGTGTTCCAGATAAGTCACGAAAGGTGGAAGACATGACTCTTAAACTGGACCTTGAAATACTAATAAAATAATAGTTATCCTCCCCATTATCGTTATAGGAGGAGGAAAAAGAGGAATAGCTACTAATTATGGAGTACGAAGTATTGCCTGGCACTCCTGACACTGTGTTAAATTCTTCACCATCTTCCATAATTTATTTTTCCCCACAAAATTTGATGAGGTGGATGTTATTATTATTCTCATCTTGAATATTGAGAAATAGGTCCAGAAAGTTTAATTGTCCAAGGTCACAGAATGACTAAGCAGTAAAGCTGGGATTGCAGAAAAGGAATGTTGACTGCAAAGCTAGAATTGAGCCTAGGCACAGATACTAACATGTGTAATTGACTTCTTTCTTCCTGACCAATGGGTCCTAGTTGATTTTCTATAGTACAGGATCCCTTTAACAATGGCTGAACTGTTCTTCATTTTCATATGTATTTGATGTCCTACAGGAGAAGGGCAGGTTATGAAGGGGAAACAGGCATAAATGTTAAATAAAAAAAGGGAATCAAAAACTGGATCTGGCCTTTGGCAGCATTAATTTTTCTCCCAGTAACTTATCTAAGATTTAGCTAGTCTTATATTAAACAATAAAGAGTTACCATAGCAACCTCATTGCCATGTAATAACATTCACATCCTTCCCAACCGTAAAATCAAAGCCAGAGAGGCAAATAGAAACCATCAAATTACCAAATACCCATCTTCTTCATCTCTTTTTCCTTTGTAGAATGATTATTGATTACTTTCTTTATTGTAGGTCAGTGACACTATTACTAATTTTTTTCCCTTCCCCCTGTCTCTTGGTCTCTATGTGAATAAGAAGAAATGGGAGAGGAGCACATGGCAAGTGCCTCCAGTCCTCAGAGTGGCAGAGCACTTCCTATTCTAGGAGGGCAAAGCTTGAGTCAGTGCCATCTCCTGCCAGCTGCTGCCAATATTGCTTTGGGGGCATTTATATCTCTTGCTGGCTGCAGAATGCTTGATTAACCCTGTGCACTTGCCACATCTGCTCCGATGCCTGTTTGCTGTATCTCTTCACCTTCTGGCAGGAATTCGCTGTCCATGTTGGAGCCCTGGGAGGCAGTGTCTGCAGCAGATGTTCCATCCATGGTGCACAGAGTGGGGCAACTTGCTGCCCCTCCCCACTATCTCTGCATACCTGCTGCTGCTTTCTCTCTCTCTTCCTTTTGGATAATTCCTAGTTTTCCTGAAAGATTCAGGTCAGGTATTACCTCCATCACGAAGCCTTCCCTAATGTTCTCAGCATGGATAGGATGCTCCTCTTCTGATATTCTACAGGTCCTGTTTATTCCTCTTCCACAGCAGTGCTCACACTGTATCACAAGGATGTACTCATATCCTGCTCATCATTACATGTAAACTACTGGAGATAACTCTCTACATACATATATCACATCTCCTAATATGCAAAGCACACAGTAGGAACTCAATAAACATCAAACACCCCACTTCCTTGGCAGTGGATAGCATGAAACTGTTTATTGGCACTAACCTATGGATAGTTAATCAGACTGATTGGTTCTCTGTTTCCTTCTTTTGAGGTTTTTACATGTGAATAAAAGTAGATGGACTGAGAAGCAAGTTTGGTTTATCTGCTGTACCCTAGCAAACCACATCCTTTTAATTTCATGCACCAACGGAATGATACACCACACCTGTTACAGTGGGACAGCTTGCTACCTTGTATAACTCAACATGCTGATGCAGCTGGGCTTGCAAAATTATTCTGGGGGAGTGGAATCAGATCCAGGAGATCAGAAATGGTACCAAGTCTCCTGAGATGGTGTTTCTTTACCCTTTCCTCGTGACCTCATCCTCTTGTGGGACCTGACCTGAACAACATTCACACATTAACTCAATGAAGGACAATGACACCTTTACTATACACCAGGTCCCAGCAGCAAAATGCCTAATAAGAAAATTTATCTTATTTGAGATCATATAGTCATTTATTCAATCAACAAATGTTCATTGAGGACCTCAATACTTGTTTGTAGAATAAATGAGTGAATGAATGAAGAATTAAGGGTCAGTCCACTCTTCAGTCTAGTTTATGCCCTGCTACCAGATCTATTATTCTAAAACCCACTCAAGTCACCTTCCTCCTGCCCTTGACACCTGTGATGATTCTTCAACTTTTATAGAATAAAGTCCAGAGATCTAAACTCAGTGAAGCATTCACATGCTTTGACAATATGGCTTCAATTCCTACTATAGCCCTGTGTGCCTTCTTCTATACAGTCTTGCCTCCTCTGATGTTCTCACTTGTTCTCTACTGGAAAGTAACTATCCTGAAGCGTCATATTCTTGAATTTGAGGGCTTACGAAATAAGTTCCTCTTGGACATCCAAAATCTGCTGTTTCAAGCTGGATGATCATCTTCAAAGATGGTAAAGATGTTAGAGCTTTCCTTCTGAGCAAGCTAGGGGCCCTAAACTCTGACTCAGTCTGGGGTCACCAGGAGCCAGGGCTTTGTTCCACAGTGGGAATGAAGTTGACTATGTTAGCATAAAATTGTAAGGATCTTCAATGAAACTGGGTCAACCTTTTCATGTTACTTCTGAGAAAGCTGAGACCCAGGGTATGAAGTAGCTTGTCTGAAGCCATGACATTAAATCACTACATGGACACTAACACCCAGTCTAGGCATTTCCCAGTTTATCCTGATCAATATCCAGTATCCTCATGGGAAGCACTCCCCCAAGGCCACTCATCAGTGCAGTCTGGGATCATTCACGTCTTTCTCCATGCAGGTCACCTGTCAGCTCTTTCTCCTAACTGTGGGGTTGTGAATCTCTCCAGGAAACTTTAGTGCTCCTCTGCCCATCTGCTGCTGGAATCTCTGAAGCTCGACAAAGCAGACTGTCTGCTGGCTAGTGCTCTGGATGAATGCCATAAATATTAGCTGCAGGCAATGAATGACTGACACAGGGAATAAATATTTGTTTTCTCTGAGAGGCTACACTATGGTGTTGGTTAAGAGGCATATCCCACTGTTGGCTTTGGGCAAAATTGCTACTGAAAATGTGACATGTATCAGTCTGTGTGCATGTTATTGGTGAGGTCAAATATAAATCCTGTGCTGAAAATGTCTGTGTTGTGTTACACTCTGGTCAGTAATGAAGCTCTCAGGCTCTCCTGTAAACACATTATGAGGTAACATGTCTTAGATACCCTATTTCTCTAAATCACACCCTGGAAGAAGAATTAGTCAAATTTCAAAAGCAATCTGCCATCGTTCATATCCCAAGAACAAAATATAGTATGTCTGTGTGCTGGGCAAATCTCTGACTATTACCCTACAGTGTGACTACATTCACAGCACAGAATGTGAACCCCCACCCTCAGCCACAATAAGCACTTGTGGGTGAGCAAATGCTATGGATGCTGGGACCAAACCACCTAGCTTCAAATCCCAGCTTGGCCACTCACTGGCTGTGTGATTTTTGACAAGTGGCTTAAACTTCCTGCCTTCAGCTCATTCTATAACATGGAGATTATAGTAACATCTACCTCATGGGACGGTTGAATAGACTAAATGAATTGACATACATGCTTAGAACTGTGCTGGCCACCTAGCAAGTGGCATATATATATATATATATAAACCATGATTATTATCATCAGCAGCACATTATTACACTTATCCTTCTCAAAAGACATTCACCAGCTGGTTGGACAGCAGGATATGGTAAAACAAACATGGGCTTCCTAATCAGACAGGTCTAGGATAAAATCCCAGCTTTGCTATTTGCTAGCTGGTAAGGCCTTAGGCAAGTTTGACCTCTTTGAGTCTCTGCTTCCTCATCCATAAAGTGCGCTTAGCATTCCCTCTCTCAGTGTTATTGTATTAGATGACATAAGCCTCATGAGGTTCCCAGAGCATGGGGGACCCAAAAATGGCAGTTACCCTCCCTTTGTGTCAGGGCTAGTTTCCTTTTATACATCAATTCCTGGCAAGTCATCTACCCAACAATTGGGATGAAGTTAATGCTATGCACCAGACACTCTGCTAGATGCTGGAGATACAAAAATGAATTATGTACTCACACCTGAGGAAGCTGGTAGTCTTGTCCACATCCTGCTTGATTATCTATTTCTTTCTAGAAATGCAGAATTTTTTCTCCTGTATTCCATAGATGTGTAACCTGCTTCATCTTCTCCAGAAGACCCCTCCTTACTTTTTGCATGAAAAACGTTACATTTATGGTGTCCAATGTACCATCGATTCCCCTTCCTCCTCCTTAGTGTCCAACCTCCTCAATCATAACCTTTTCTTCCAACTCAGGTTTAGAATCCCTTCCACTTGATTAAAATGTGGTTTTTATTCTTTTCTTTTCTTTTTAAAAATTTTTTCAGCTGGGCACGGTGGCTCACACCTGTAATCCCAGCACTTTGGGAGTTCAAGGTGGGCGGATCACAAGGTCAGGAGTTCGAGACCAGCCTGGCCAACATAGTGAAACCCCGTCTCTACTAAAAATACAAAAATTAGCCGGGTGTGGTGGCACATGCCTATAATCCCAGCTACTCAGGAGGCTGAGGCAGGAGAATTGCTTGAACCCGGGAGTCAGAGGTTGCAGTGAGCCAAGATCGTGCCACTGCACTCCAGCCTGGGGGACAGAGTGAGACTACATCTCAAAAAAAAAAAAAAAGAAAGAAAGAAAGAAAATAAACAAAAGATTTTTCCTACATTATTTTCTTCATTTTATCTAAGAAATCTAAAGAGTTCTTTCTTTTCTCTTGGGAGCCTCTACCTCAATACACTCAAAGCCTACCTATTCTTCAAAATCTGGTTTGAAAAAAGAAATATAAATATCTGACTTTTTTTTATATTGATTCCATGTTGAAATGGTAATAATTTAGATTTACTGGTCTAAAAGTATATTATTAAAATTAATTTTATCTTTTTCTTTTTACTTTTTAAATGTGGCTACTAGAAAATGTAAACTTACATATGTGGCTGACTTATATTTCTGTTGGATGGTGCTGATCTAGAGTAACATCAGTAGCCTTCTTAAGTCAGAATAGGACAATATTAAATATTTTATCCGGACTTTCATGCAATCACCTTATGAGTAGAGTGATAATACTGCTAAGTTTGCCCAGGTCAGTCCCACTTTATGTCTATTGTACAAGGGTAACTTATTAGTAGTGACCCCTTTTACTATTAAAAGAGCCCTGGTTGAAATAAGTTCTGAGTAAAGATACATCTGGAGCTCTTGGGTTACTCTGCAGATTCTTCTCTCAGAAGAACCAGTGATCCCCCTAACCAGTGTGGCCATGGCAAGGGTCTCAGCTCTATCCAGAGAGACCCTCTTCTCTGTGGTCTTGAAAGTTATCTGCCTGCCCTATCGGCACTCCCTTTGGATAGAAGAAACACTTCCTACTTGGAATCTTAACTTGAAATAGTCTTCCATTTATGATTACTATGGACAGCATGATACTTCCTGTCCAACACTATGAAACATTTATCTGAAAAATAATTCTAGGTTGAATTCACAGGTATTACCCTTTAATTCACTCATGACATGTTTTGTGTACATTGTATATGTAAACTACAAAAATGGTCAGATACGTACTGCACCTACTGTTGGCCGTTCCACTTCCCAGTTCCGCCACCTGAAGGAAGCCTGCAGCCTAGTGAGCTAGGGACGGAGACGAGATATAGCCCTTGCTGAACCTCAGGCTCTTCACCTCCAAGCAGATTTGAGGATAAGTTCTACCTCACAGAAATCATGAAAATTTAATAAGATCATAGTTATTAATTAAGTCCTCATCAGAGTACCATGCACATGCAGGGGCTCAGTTAACACTTTTTCTCTTGCCCTTTCCTACAGGCAAATTCACTCTCTAAAAAAACAGAAGAAGGTGACGATTATTTTGATTTTTTAACTTATTATGGAAAGCCTGCTGGCATTTCTGCCTCTTCCTTGGCTCTTGGTGCAAAGTAGCCTCGGCCTTATTAGAGTATTTTGCATCTAACCTGTGGGGTGCATTCCATCAAGTGAGGAAAGACTTCCTCAAATATTCTCTTAGTCGATATAGTATCCATAATACCTCCAGGTAAGCCTGATAACCCAGGGAGCTGCCTAAGGAATCTGTTCCTTTGGGTAGTCTATGGCTCCCAAATGGTTGTGAAAGTTGTATTTAAACCTATAATGAGAAAGGGAGAAGTTCCACTTAATGCATAAGCTGCTACCACCATCATAGCTGTGACAAATGGACAACTGACAGTGTAGATCCTGCCAATTACAGAGCTGCTCATTGCTTCTGCTTTTGATAAACATCAGTCATTACAGGGGCTGGAGAAGCTGTGTTTCCCAGTCATTTGGGAAGGGTGCTTTTTATTATTATTATTATTCCCTCTATCTCTTCCTTATTGAGTGTACCTTCTGGCATCGGCCATACGTGCTGGCTGCATCATTAGGTGCTGAAATTTCACATCTTAATTCTGTGTGAGAGGTTTTCTCTGGGGGCGATGGTGCATCTGTGGAAAAAGAACCTGAGTATACAATGAAGGTGATACGTTAGAGGATGTTGATGGTATATTTAAGGGAACAGCTGTCCAGAAACGCTTTTCTTTTTGGGGGGTGGGTGAAAGGGAGAAGAGTAAGAACTGGCTTGGTTTGGTTGTCCAGAGACTAATGTGGAAAGTGTTGGCCAGGCTTAGAGGTTTGCTAAGGAAAAGCTGTAAAGTACTTAACTCGAGCAGAAAAGAACATGGATTTAGGATGTGGAATAATTTGCGGAACTTATGTTCTCTTTATGTCTGAGAGGCTCATAAACTATTGAGCAATATCAGCAATTCCCACTTTCTTTTGGATGCCTCTTAATATTACTTAATACTCTTTTTGACAGAAAGGGGACTAAACCAGGATGAAATTATGGTTTAATTTTCTAATATAATTCTTTGTGAAACAAAAAGATGTCTGTGTTCCATAGCTGGATAGATGTATGGCAAATAGGGGAAAGGCAAGCTGTGTAACATCAGGACTAGTTTCTATAGCAACAAAAATGTCAGCCATCCTTTTGGCTGATCCTATTAATCTGGAGTAGAAGCAATGATACTGACACATTTGAAATGTATTTAAACCAGAAGGTGAAAATATAACCCAGCTGTAGATTTTAAATAGAGGTAGAGTTAGGCACCAGTATGATAGGACTTTGAAATAGCTGTGATGTAAAAGAAAGTAAGAAATTCTCAAATGCAGCTCCTGGATTTATTTTTTTTTAAAAGTGACTAAGCTTTTCACCAGAAGTTAATTTAAATCTTCTTGGACCCAACTACGAAAGAAAGAAAAGGGGAAGTTTTAATCAGTGTGCACTATTCAGAGCTGGGCTGTCTTTTCAGTAGTGTTGGCTCAGAGGAAACACTTGACATTAATTGTCTTTAAGATGGTGAAATGTGTAACTTCGAGAAGCTCCTGACAATTGTGCACCTTCTCAGCAAGGAAATAGTGGGTTTCTGAGAGAAGGAATCCAGTCTTTGGCCCAAGCATCATGTGGCTGGTTTCTGCTCTTTTAACTACAGCAGGGCTAGTTTGACACCTGTGAACAGTCACTGGTTTCTGTTAATGGAGGTAATTGTCTTGGCCCTGTGTATTTTGCACGGCTGCTCTTAAGACCAAATGAGATAATGGATGTGGAAATACTTCGAAAGAAGCCTAAAGTGCTATAGGGATGTAAAGCATTATTATTATTATTAAGGAACTGCCAAAGAAATACTCTTTTCTAAATAGCATGAGTTGCAGACAGAGTTTAGGAGGTGAGTTATAAATTCTAAAATCTGGGTCAGCAATTTGAGGTTTTTTTCTCCTAGGGAGACTATAAAGCTATTATTCTGTGCTATTCCCCTTTGGTGCCTCTTTTTACTTTCAGATTATTTAAATGGCTAAATATTTTCTCACTTTTCAAAGCAGCATGACAGTTCCCAGTATATTTTGCTGTGGGAGCACAAAATAAATGGGAATGCAGATCCGTGTCATTATGATAAAACATCATCTTTTCATCTTTATCTTAGAATTTCAGACTCCTCAGGAAAGATGACCGCCTCTCTTTATGGAAAATGAATTTGCCAGCAAAGAAAGCTCTCTGTTAACTTGTTCCTGATTCTCCCCGTTTCCAAAAGCATAAAGGAAAATTAGGTCTAGCTACTATCATTAATTTATTGATATTAAAACTGTTTCCATTTCCTCCACCCACTCCTTAAATCTCTAAAAATGACTGTGAAACAACAGAAAAGAATGGAGACAGAAACCAGCAAGGAAAATTAAAAGAGCACATACTGTTTGATTAACCAGGATATCCTCTGTAAAGGAACAGAATCTGTTTTTAGAAATGAGTAGCAAAAGGTCTGGATGTTTCTACCCCTGTCTGGATGCACTTTCTTATATTTCAGAAATAATTAACACACACAAAGCAAAGGAGATGCTTTCAACTGCACCTTGAAATAAAATCTTTCTACACAAACTGCAGCTGGGGGATATGTTGCTGTCATCTTGAAGCCCTTCTTCATGACTGATGATCTGGGAGGTTCCCCAAATCTCAGACTTTGTCTACATCCATCAGTCATGTAGTCAAATATGTATATAGCACTATGCTAGGCTCATGGGGATAGAAGAAGGGAGGGTAAGAGAGCATAATAAATAGAGAGTTTTAAAAATATTTACTAAATTTCAGGCACCAAGTTGCTATCTTTCTATTAGTTCATAAAATTAGAGTAAAATTAACTTCATAGACTTGTGTAATTGAAGAAGCTAGTTGATTAGTTAGAATTAACAGATTTCAAAATTCCTGTTTGTCTTTCAGCACTCAGCTCTTCCGTGAAGGTTCCGTAATTGCCCCGTTAACCATATGTATACACACACACACACATTATATACAAATAAATATTATGTATATATACAAAATGTAGTTATTAGCAGACTTGATTTAGTAATCAGCTAAATATTCAAGTTTAAGCTATATCACATACTAGCTGGGTGACTCTGGGCAACTTTTGTGACTTCCATTTCAATGGCTGTAAAATGAAGAGCAATAGAACCCAATGCATAGGGTTTCACAAGCATTAAATAAGAAAATGTATGTAAGGTGCTTAGCCAAATGGGTAACACATACTAAGAATCCAGTAACTATTATTAATAATAATTATAATTGTTAGCATTACTGTCAATATTATCTAGTATTTTGACCCATCCATTTTATTTCATTTATAAAACAAAGAAACATATTTTACTACCAAGTGAAAGGTATAATAAGTATCTTCATGTCTCTGATGCTTGCCTCTTCTAGGGAGGACTTAGAGGTAGAGATATATTTAGGGATATGGGGTGTTAGAAGTGTAGTGAGACTCAGAGTTTGAGAAGGACTTGGCAGTGGAGGAATGCATGTGTGTTGCACATATTCCTTTGTGTTTTAAGGCAGCATTTTTATATCTTACTCAATCATTTTGTTATTTCTATTTTCAAATGCCTTGCCTGTGTCCTGACATGTACTGACCATCATTATAACACTCCTCACACTCCATAGTATTATCTAGCTCTCTTTCTCTAACTGTTATCTTGTGATCAATAGAAAGCAGAAATTATATATGGTTCTTTTTCAACTTACCCATCTAAATATCAAGTTCCAGGGAGTTTAGGAGATGAGTATTTGTTGGGTGAATAAATAGACAAAGTAATTTTTAAAAAACTGAATAAAAGTCCTTATTTTTAAAAATTTCTAAGGAAGCATTGAAGTCCTCCCTAAGACAGTGTGATAATGAGTAAATATTGCTGCCTCTATGCTTTGAGCTGGCCAGTTTGCAGCTAGGCAGAAGAATAAGCCCTTGAAACCTTTTGGAATATGAGCTCTGTCCTTGGGTGAGCAGTGACATTTTTCTGGGCTTGAGGAAAGCACAGACTTAGATGCTCTGAGAGGGTATGAATGGATGACCTCTCACAGTATACCAGCCCTATTATGGGTAGGAAACAGGCCCCTTTGCAGCTCTTGCCCTCATTTCTGATTCACATACTCAAATCAATAATTTTGAGTGGGGCTGCCAGAAGAAGAGCCAGTGTTGCCTGACACTGAGTGTTGCCTGAGGAGCCCTCCACCCTTGGCTGCCAAGAAGTGTGACCTGCTCACTCCACGTTGGCAGCCTGAGCTGAGAGCCCCAGGCAGCTCCTTCTGAAAGGCCAGAACAGAAAATATCTTCCAGAGCCGCAGGGGGATGGAGAGATGATGTCTGAACCTTCATGGGCAACTGGCCATAGCCTGGACCTGACATCTGAAGCAATCAGAAGAATGCTTCTAGCATTATCTATTTTCATTCTAAACCCATCTTCTTCCTTTTATGCACTTGGTCCAGGAAGGAATCTCCACATTACCAATGCTTTGGATCTTTGCCTCCTCTCTTTGAATGATCCATTTCGATGCCAACCTCCCTCCAATTACTGGTTTCAGCCAATTACAATGATAAATATAATAATCATAGTAACTAATACTTGTCTAATATCTATTATGTGGCTGGCACAATTTAAGTGCTTCACCTCTCTTTATTCATTCAGTCTTCCCCACATGTTAAGGAAACTGAGGCACAAGGTAAAATATGTGATGACTAGAGAGAAATTCAGGTATAGCTGAGTAAGCCTATGACGATTGGGTCAGAAATGGCATAATAGAATTATGAGATAATTTCATCTTGAGGGATAAGGAACAGAATGAGAAGGGGACATGCCATTGCAGAAGGACATAGATATGTAAAGGATTCTTTTGTTTACTGCTCATGGTTAGCGCGGTACCTGGTACATAAGAGGCATATGGTAATCCTAGGTTGAAATGAATCAAATAACATATTTGTGTGAACATTGCAAATTTTGAAAAACGAAGTGGTAGGCCAGAGGTAGGAGTGATAGCCTGGTATTATCATTTTCAGAAGAAGTGGATGAGTGATGAAGGCTTTTATAAAAGTGAGAGTAAATTTTATAACTGCAACTCACAGATTTCTCACAATAATGACTTATCCATTAAATGTCCTCCTAATCCACAGTGGCTGATGAATAGACCCTCGAAACAGAAAGTTCTCAGGAAAGTCTATGGGAGTAGCAACATATCAGAGCAGATGAATGCAATGTGTCATCAAAAATTGCAGGAGTCAAAAGGAAGATGGGGCTGTTTGCCTGGACTATGTTTGAAAGCCAGATAATGAATGATGATCCCAGCTATGTGTTGTCATCCATATTATCTGTGTGTTGTTCTATCCATATTAGCCATACCTTTAGTCACTCGTAACTTAGCTGGCTTTGAAGAAAGAACATAACTAGAGGAAGGTGTTGGGGTGAACCTGCAAGAGCACCTCACTGGGAGTCATGACGGCTGAATGGCATAGTGAGATGGAACCTTAGAGATCACCTAGTCAAAAGAAATCTTAAGGTAGAGCCAAAATCAGTGAAACAGGTAAAAGCAATGAACAGACTCCTTTAGTGGTGTAAATCTTCATCATTTGGCAGGCAAGGCCTTCTCACTGTTTATGGATCCCCCAGAGCACACACATATATGGAGAGCATTACTTTGAGTTCAGTACCCTCCCTTTACCAGTGAGGGAAACATTGGCACACAGCAGTGAAACGGCTCCCTCAATATCATCCAGAAGGCCAGTGGCAAAGTCTGAGCCCAATAGGGATCCAGAAATCTTGACTCTGCTTTTGTTTGAGAAATATTTATTGAACAGCTACTATGTTAAGGACACTGCCAGGCTGGAGGCTACATTAAAAGATCATGTTCCTCTTCTTAAGATGTTTGGAGACAATTGCAAAAACCATTTTAATTCAGTGCAAAAAAGTGCAAAATTAGAGATATGTACGTATTACGGTTTACCCAGACATCACAAATTCAGACGTTTCAGGGGTCAAGCAGGTAGCATGCTGAGAATAAGCCATAGTGGCAACTGAAGAAATCAGAATATGCATGTTTGTTGAGTGCATTCTGTTCTTTTTTTGTTTTTTAGTTGAAAATATGGAGGAAGGAAAACAAAATATATTTATGATTTCTGGACAACTAATTTGCTTCCTTGGGTATCTCTCTTTACATTTTACAAATCTCTTTCATATTTCAAGGCTTAAATTTACAGTAACAAATGCATTTAGCATCACAATTTAGTACCTACATACAGATATGTAAGCGAAAAATGAATTTTACAAAACTGTACTTACTATGGGTGAGCTACTTCCCATTCCAGTCCAGTCCAGTCCAGTTCATTCTATGTGATTCCGTTCCAATTATATTTTGTTTGGAAAATTGTAGTTTTGGCCTGGCGCAGTGGCTCACACCTGTAATCCCAGCACTTTGGGAGTCCAAGGCGGGCAGATCACGAGGTCAGGAGATCAAGACCATCCTGGCTAACATGGTGAAACCCCATCTCTACTAAAAACACAAAAAATTAACCGGGCGTGGTGGCGGGTGCCTGTAGTCCCAGCTACTCGGGAGGTTGAGGCCAGAGAATGGCGTGAACCCAGGAGGTGGAGCGTGGAGCTTGCAGTGAGCCAAGATCACGTCACTGCACTCCAGCCTGGGAGACAGAGCAAGATTCTGTCTCAAAAAAAAAAAAATAAAAAGAAAAAATAGTAGTTTTAATTCAGGAAACTGATTTCCAGACCCACAAATGGTTCCTAAATCACAGTTTGTAAACTCCTACTACAGCATCGTAGCCTCAAACAGCCCTGTGAGCTACGTAGGTCGTGTTTGCCGTTCCCATTTTAGGTATGAGAACAGACTCTCAGGGCACTAAGCAGTTTGCTCATGCTCATACAATGAATGAGTGTCAGGCCTGGACAGGAAACACAGTCTCCTGATGCCTGGTCCATGTGGTCCTTCAAGGAAACCTCACAGCCCTGACAGACTAGAAGACACTAATGAGAGCAGGTTCCAACTCAGACTCAAATCTTGATTTTGCATTGCCCTTGATAACAGGAAGTTCTTCATCCTGGCATTTATTTCTTGTCTCCACCTATTTGTTGGAATTGCCTCTTCTTGGGCTATGGAATAGCCTTCCAAGAAGGAAACAAATTTAAATACAAACTCGATAGCTCATACATGCTCTTTGCAGTGCCCTGTGTGCAGTCTGAGAAATCCCAGCAAGCCATTTTCCTGATGTTTTTGTGCCATTTCTTGACCCTGAGAGAGTGGCAAATGAATATATATTTTTCTAGAAATTTCAGGCAGTTGCCATCATGGTGCTGGCTGAAGGAGGCTTCTTGAGCCCATATGTAAACCCTGCTGCTGCTGTTTTCCTGCAAGTTTAATAAGGCCAGGGCCATAATTGTAAATATTTAAAAACTCGATGTGTGGCCAGATGGATTCATTATAGACTATATCTGTGCTTAGATTCATATTTTCCAGTTCAGCGCTGGAAATGTCACATAGAGAAACACACGGGGTTCAAGATCAGCTCTGCATCTAAATGCCAAAGGTAAAACACTCATTTGTGTCCTCGCCTCCAATTTTTCTAACAGTTCTTCTTATTTAGCCTTGCCCACACATAGACGGGAGCCTGATGAAAAAATAATAGATATAAATTGTGCTTTAGTCATTGGCTGTTGATCTTAAGAAGAGAAACTTGTTTCCGGTCTGCCTGATAATTGTACCTCCAAAAAGTTCACTGAGAAAGTGAAAGAATGGGATAACCCAGAGTGAAAAGAGACAAAAATATTTATTTTCTTTCATTAGACAATGGGAAGAGGGTGCTGATCCTTTCATTTTTCTAAGTTGTGGACTTTATTGTTTATTGAGTTTGACATCTGCTACCTAAACAGTCTATGAATTATCTATAAGGCTTTGATGCAATGAATTCCCATATTTGACTCTCTACAGAGGGTGGAGAGCTGCAGCGGATCGGGCTTGTGGAAAGAAACTGTAGTCTTCTCCTCATTTAGTTATTCCTCCATTGTTTCATTCAATACATATTTATTCTGTGCTTTTCATCTAACAGCTCCTACGCAGCATACTCACTTCAACATAAACTCTATCTGAAATGTCTCCTATGAACTAAACATGACTTACACATCGCCCTTCTGTGTTCCCATGGGTTAGTGCAATGAAAGCCCTTGCCACATTGTGAGATAATTGCTAGATTTACACATCTGCCTGTTCCTCTGCTGTGAGCTCCTTGAAGGCAGGGACTGTGTCTTAATTTGTCTTTGTGTCCCAATACAATGCACAGTGTTTACCACACAACATGATCTCAATGTTTGAGATCTTTGAAAATATGATGGTGAATGAGTCTTTGCTCGGGAGGAGTAAGGTACATATTATCATCAGAATCTAGCCTTGCAATCTAAAACGTATACAAGTGTTCTATATTGGTTCTTAAGAATTGATTATAATTTGCCATTCCTTTAGTTATTCAAGGTAAAGAAAGGCTTCCATGTTATTTCATATTTCACCTGAACATAATGCTTTTCTCTTTGCACTCTCTCATTGCTGTGTCAAGTGCTTCCCTGTTAGACATCTGTATTATAGGTACATGTAAGCATGTCTTTGGGTAGGATACATAATGATATATATGATATACATGCATATGTATAAGTGTGTATATGTATATGTGTATGTATTCACATATAAACACATACATAATGTGTGATATGATCCTTTAAAAGACTAGCTTGAAGACTGAGTTTGATACATGTGGTAGTGTAGACCACATGCCAGAGCAGCAGTTGAAACAATCCATCTAGACTCACTAAGGATATGGCCACAAGGAGAAATTCACCTTCTCTTTAAGCCTCTGTTTCTTCGTCTGTAAAATAGGGATTGTGAAAGCTGTCAAGCCTTCCTCTAAGGGGTTAGTATGAATCTCAAGTGAGCTAAAACAGGAAAACCTTTTGCTGATTGAATCTATGTAAAGAATTAGAAAATATTAAATGAGCCATGTTTATGACAAGATTGCATTTAACAATGCCATTTACTGTTTGTGAATCTGAATGAGAAAAAACACACTTTCAGAGAGATTCCTGGCACAGGGCTGCAGTTTTGAGAGTAGTGCTGGCACTGCTGAATGTATTCCTGCATGTTTGGCAGCTGCAGAGCCCACTTGTCAAATTCCTTGGAATCTGTTCCCTTGCTATCCCTGACCTCTAACTGTGGCCTCCCCTTTCTTTGCCTCCACTGTTGGCATGCATGCACATATCTTCACTCAAGGGAAGCATATAAGTCTGCACTTTAGGGTCATTTCTAAGTGGTCTGTGGCCCCTTCTTTGTCTCTGAGTCTCCCCCTGCCTTTTTTCTTTCTTTTTTCTTGTTTTTTTCTTGTTTGATTGTTTGTTTGGTTGGTTTTTTTTGCAATGAATCCCAGGGTGTGTGGTTTTTCAGGGACTTGGGCAGCTGGAAAGGAGACTTCTTGAGACCTGTTTCCAGAAGAAAGACCATGAACTCTTCCCTTTGGAATACACTAATCTTTAGTTTATGCAGGGATTTTGTCTTTTTATACTGCCACCTTCTCCATGAGGCTACTTCATGGGATGTGTCCCATTCCATCAACAAGTAAAACTACAAGCAGGATACCTTTGCCATTCAGAAGAGGAAATTCTATTTCCTAAATTTAAACAGGAGAGGTGTAGGCTTCAGAGGCTAGGTGGGAACCAATATTATTCTTTACATGGTGACACAAGACTCTTTAAAAATGTTCCTCTGCCTGAAGCCCTTTAGTGACTTCCTACTGACCATCTCCTCTATAGGCTAAGTTCCTCACTAGGCCCTGTAGAACTTTACATATTCTATCCCTGCTCTGCGAACAGCCTTGTCAACAGTCACACCTACATGGCTTGGGTTACCTAGAGCCTCAATTTTTCCATTCATCCACTAGTTTTGTTTCTTTTCAACACATTCCTTGAGCATATACTATGGGCTGGACAACTGTGTGGGGCACTAGAGATGCAGCAGGTAACAAGATCATGCCCATGATAGCAAGGACTTGGTGGTAGGCTAAATAATGGCTCCTGAACATGCTCAGTTCTTAATCACCAAAACTTGTGAATGTTACTGCATTTGTCCATTCTTGCATTGCTATAGAGAAAATCCTGAGACTGGGTGAATTATAAAGAAAATAGACTTAATTGGCTCATGGTTCCACAGACTGTACCAGAAGCATGATGGTACAACTGCTCAACTTTTTGGGAGGCCTCAGAAAACTTAGAATCATGGCAGAAGGCAAAGGGGAAGTCAGAACTTCGCATGGCTGGAGCAGGAGGAAGAAGAGATGCAGGGGAGGTGCTACAGACTTTTAAACAACCAGATCTCAGGAGAACTCACTGTCACAAGAACAGCACCAAGGGGGATGGTGTTAAACCATTCGTGAGAAACCACCCCCGTTATCTAATCACCTCCCAGCAGCCCCCACCTTCAACATTGGGGATTACAATTTGACATGAGATTTGGCTGGGGACACAGATTCAAACCATATCAGTTATCTAATAG
This sequence comes from Colobus angolensis palliatus, assembly GCF_000951035.1. Classification (NCBI taxonomy): domain Eukaryota; kingdom Metazoa; phylum Chordata; class Mammalia; order Primates; family Cercopithecidae; genus Colobus; species Colobus angolensis. Next base: position 7,945,083 of record NW_012111142.1, read on the forward strand.
GGCAAAAGACACTTTGCAGATGTGATTAAGTGAAGGGTCTTACAATAGGAAGATTATCCTGGATTATCAGGTGGGCCTTAAATGCAATAGCAAGTGTCCTTACAAATGAGAAACAAGGGGAGATTTGATAGAAGAAAAGGAGAAGGCAATGTGACCATGGAAGAGAGATTGGAGTGATGTGGCCAGAGCCAAGAAATGCTGGCAACTGCTAGAAGCTGGAAGAGGGAAAAGCCAGATTCTCCCTAGAGCTTCCAGAAGGAAATAGTCCTACTAACACTATGAGTTTAGCCCTGTAAGACTCAGTTCAGACCTATGGCCTACAGGACTGTAAAAGAGTAACTTTCTGTTGCTTTAAGCCACTAAATGGTGATAATTTGTTATAGCAGCAATAGGAGGCTAATAGAGACCTTAGGCCTAGTTGCAAGCAGGCAGCTTCGGTATAAGAAGTCTTACTTTTAGGGAAGTACAGGACTTTTGGGAGATGCAAAGTGAGGAAACATATCTTGGTATTGGGCCATTGGTGAAGGCTTTTTGGAGGGTATGACATCTCAGCTGCACCCTGACAGCTGAGGATGAGTTGTTAATCAAATGAAAGAGGTAAGGCCAGGTCATATGGTCATATGTAGAGCAAGATTTATGTACAAAGTGTACCTCACCGCCTCACACCTTTATGCCTCTCACCTGCTAGTTTCTTTTCCCTTTTCCTCCCTGCCTTCCCAACCTACTCCCACACAAATACACACACAGTTATTTCGCATATGCACACTTCCTAATTTGTTCACTTGGCTAATTTTTATTCATTATTCAAGATTGCTCCCATGTCCCCTCTATAGAAAAACCTTCCTCTTCTCTCCCTCCATTGCCCCGTGCCAGCCTCCTCTGTCTCCCAGGCAGAGTTCATCAACAGGCAATAGGCCCTCTTCTCTTAAGGAGCCCCCCTTCTTAATGATACGGCTCTGAATCATAGAAATGATGTGATGATTTGTTAGAAAAATCCCTAAGCAGAACTGAATGCCAGCCTCAGCTACTGCCTTTTTCTCCCTCTCCCCTCATGAATCTAAAAGGTTGGGGGAGAGAAGGTTTTAACAGAGATACTCTTATGGCAGTGGCAACTAAGTTGGAAACTCATTAGGGAAGGTTTTATGGTCTCCCAGCAAATCCCTGAAGGCTGCTGTATTAGGATCCTTGGTACAGGTGCTGTGCAACAGGAAATTTGGAAAGCCCTAGTAACACTTTCTGATTAGCTGGATCTTCTGGGTCAGATGGGGTTTTATCTTGGTTGCTGCTAGAATACTTTAAGATCTTTCAAGGAAGAGAAGCACAGTCGGAAACATGGATGTTCTGGTTGTATCTGACATGTAAGAGTAAGAAGTCCGGTCAATTATCTCTTTCTCCTTCCTTCCACCTAGAATAAAAGACAACAACAGTGTGATCGTAGATTTTTGTTTTCCGTTTTTCAACTGGTTGCTATGGTGTCATGTGGGGAGAACACATCTGCAACTCACAGTGTTTTGTATCAGGAGGCGACTGTCCTCAATTAATTATTCATGCTTTCATTAGGAGCAATAATGAGAAATAGTTTAAATGACAGGTTTCTCAGATTACCAAGAACCCTAAAATATTTATTTATCCTTTGCTTAGCAAATCTTTTTAAGGTAAAGGGAGTACTAACTTTGAAATCAGAAAGATCTTAGTTTCAATCCCAGCCACTTAATAGCTCTGTTTTAATGTAACATTTACTTTACTTCTTTGAGCATCAGTTTCCTTGTCTAAAATAGGGATAATGATACCTGCCTCTGGGAAATGCCTACGGTTAAAGATAGTGATGATAAAGTATTTAACACAGTGCCTGATACAATAGTTGGTTCAGTGTAGCTGTTCAATTAATAGTATTTCTTAGTGATAGGAAAGCTATAATGAACAAGGTGTTATTCTGATCTAGTTTAACTTAATTCACAGTTAGTCATCCTGTTGATTTTGAATGATGCTTTTCTGCTCTTGAGTATGAAACTTTTACTTGGAGATACAATTGCCAATATGCAAATGGTCATGTATCTATATATGGAATATATTCATCACAGTTATGAAGTTTGAGGGCATTAAATTGCATTTATTAAATATATCAAATGCTTCTCTGTTTGTGGGTTCGTATTTTCCAAGGAGCTTCTGTGATTCTATTTAGCCCCCAAAGTCTGTGAAGCAGCATCTGTTCTTGAGAACACTATGTTCCATTATGTTCACTGGCAAATAGAAAGGTTACACCTTCTCCGAAAGCTCACACAGAGTTGCAACCTAGTTCACAAGCAGCTGAGTTCAGCAAAGGATAAATGACATGAAAACCTGCTCATGTTATATGATGAGGCATAAGTGATTCTATGACTTCTTTGTCCCTAAATAATTGGAGTAGAATCAAATGAGATAATGCATGTGAAAGCATTTTGAAAACTGAAGTTTTCATTATAATGGATCATTATTATTCTAATTACTACTAATATGAAGAACCTAATATAGCATGGACCAATTATCAAAATAAGAGTATTTCTAAAGTTGTGAACATTTGGTACTTAGTTTTACACTGTTTTGCTTTGTTCTGTAATTGTTTCATACATTTTAATCTTACCATTCTACCCCAAGTAAATTCTGGGTATGAACATTTACTCATTCAGCATAATTCATTATTTCAAAGCCATTTTCTGAATGCTTACCATGTGCCAAGCACAGAGCTAAGTAATATAGCCAACTGGGTGAATCAGATGCTTTTCCTACCCTCACTAAGCTTTCTCTCTGGTGGAGGAAGCTATCAATTGAGGGTTGACTAGAATACAAGGTACCGAGTGCTCTGACAAGCTCAGGGGCCCTGAGAGCACAGGGGGTGGACTACGGCTAAGATTCAAAGAATAGTTACAGTTAACCAGAGAAAACTAGAAGAGTTTTTTCTAAGGAGAGAAAACAGCATGTGGAAAGGCTCAGGGGTGTGTGTGTGTATGTGTGCATGTGCATGTGTGTGTGTGTGTGTGAGAGAGAGAGAGAGAGAGAGAGAGTCAGAGACAGAGAGGGAGAATATAATACAGTTGACCCTTGAGCAATGCAGGAAATAGGGGCACTGATCCCCACATAGTTGAAAAATAACATATATCTTTTGACTCCTCCAAAACTTTACTAATAGCCACTTTTGACCAGAAGCATCGCTTATGAACAGTCTAATAACAAACACATCTTTTGAGTGGTATATGTATTATGTACTGTATTTTTATGATAAAGTAAGCTAGAGAAAAGAAAATGTTATTAAGAATATCATAAGGAAGAGAAAATATATTGACTATTAAGTGGAAATGGATTATTATAAAGATCTGCATCCTCATCATCTTCACGTTAAATAGGCTGAGGGAGGAAGAGAAAGAAGAGAGTTGGTTTTGCTGTCTGAAGGGTGGCTGAGGTGGAGAGATGAAGGATGTGAAAGGCAAGGTGGGAGAGGCGGGCACGCTCAATGTAACTTTTATTGAAAAACAATTTTTAATATAAATTGTGGGTATAAATAGATCCACACAATTTGAATTTATGTGGTTCAAAGGTCAACTATGCATTCACAGGACTACAATAATTCAGCATAGAAGACAGGATATGACGAGGCAGTATTTGGGATGAAGCTGAAAAAGTTTTAATTATCTATTGCTGCAAAATAGGTTGACCAAAATCTTGGTGACATAAAACAATAAAAAAAAGATTTAATTGCTCATGCTGCTTTAATTTGGTCAGGGGCCTGGGGGAAGGTTGTCTCTCTTCCGAGTGATACTGACCTATGCTGCATAGTCACAGGGCAACACTGTGACTTTTCTGCTCTTGAGTATGAAACTTTCACTTGGAGATACAATTGCCAATTGTATCTGCCCTGTTCGATTGATCAAACCAAGTTATAGGGCCCTCCCAGATCGAAGGTAAAGGGAAATAAGGTCTACAGGGGCAGAGTAAGTATACAGAGATGGAAGGAATTGTTAGTAGCTATGATTTTCCAGACAGTCCACTACAGAGGTGTAAACGTGGAGAATGGACTGGAGAAGGTGGAGCCAGCGCCGAAAGGCCAGTTAGGAGCTAGTGCTATCGTCTGGGGAGCACTGAGAGAATTGACTGTGATCATGGCAGTGGGGGAGAGCACACATAGGTTCATTCATTCATTTACTCACTCAACAAACATTTACTGAGTGACTACTACATGCAGGTGTGCTAAGAATTCAGCAAAAGACAAAACAAACAAAATCCCTGTCCTCCTGGAGCTTACCTTGTAGTGGGGGATGTTTTAAAGAATAAAAACAATGGAGAGAAGGGAGGTGGGACATATTAGGGAATGTGTTAGTTTTTGGCAAAGTGCCCAAAGAATGCTTTACTGAATAAAGAGGTAAAGGAGTTAAGGAAATATGTCATGTGGGCGACTGGGTGAAGACTATTCCAGGTAGATGGAAGAACAAGCAAAAAGGTTTTATATTCATTTTCTAGGGATGCCATAACAAAGTACCACAAACCAGGCAGCTTAAACAACAGAAATGTCTTGTCTCACAGGTCTGGAGGCTAGATGTTTGAGATCAAAGTGTCAATAGGGTTGGTTTCTTTTGAGGGCAGTGAGGAGAAAATCTGTTCCAGGCCTTCCCCCTAGCTTCTGGGGTTTGTGGCCAGTCGTTGCCTTGGTTTGAAGACATGTCACCCCGATCCCTGCCTTCATCTTCACAGACCATGCTTCCCTGTGTGCATGTCACTGTGTCCAGATGCCCCCTCTTCACAGGGACATCAGTCTCATTAGATGAGGTTCTATCCTAATGACCTCATTTTAACTTGATTACCTATATAAAGGCTCTATCCCCAAATATGGTCACATTCTAGGTACTAGGGGTTAGGACTCCAATTTATAATTTTGGAGGGACACAATTCAACTCATAACAGGCCCCAAAGTGTGAATAGATCAGGCAGATAAAGCTGAAAGGAGGCCACATGACTAAGTAGAGTAAACAAAGGAAAGAGTACATGGAGACAAGTTCACAGAGATAATGGGGCCCAGAATGAGTTATAGGAAGAATGGCAGCTTTTCCTCTGTGAAATGGGAAGCCACTGGAGTATTGAGGCACAGGAATGACATCACTTGTCTTCCATTTTCCTAAGTTCGCGTTACCTAACTTGTTAGGAGTAGACTGAAAGAGGGTAAGGGAAAATGGAGGGACATAGTGAGAAGGTGCCTCAGTAATTTAGAGGAGAAATAATGATGGTTGAACCAAAGTGACAACAGCAGAGTTGGTGAAAAATGGTCAGATTCTGGGTGTAAGGATTAGTTGATGAATCAGATAAGGGACTAAGCATAAAGAAGGATTTCAAGGTTCAGGACCTGAGCAATGGAAAGGTGGAGTTGCCATAAGCTCCAGGTTTAAGGAAATATATGAAGAACTCAGTCATGGGCATGTTAAGTGTGAGATGCCTGTTGGATATCCAAATGGTGATGTCAGGACACAGCTGGATATGCAAGACTATATTTCCAGAAACAGTCCAGACTAGGGGTATAAATTTGGAAGACATCAATACGTTAATGATATTTGAAGACATACGACACAGAATTATCTATAACAGTAAGTTACTTTTGCTGAGTTTTTCTATGCAAAACAAAAGTTTGTACTCCTCCCTCGCAGCATTAAGTAAGAATCAACTGAAAATAACCTGGGGAAAAGCCCAGAAAACTGCAAAGCAGGATCCAAATGTGAGGGATTCATATAAAGATCTCTCAATAAATGCTCATTATGTGGGCTAAATTTTAAATTAGTGAAACCTTGGTGACTATCCTGTGAATTTCTGCCCCTTGTTGATCTCTCCTAATGGCTGGGCTTCATTTCCAAGCACCTTGAAATACTTATGTATTTCTTAAGGAAAGTCCATGCCTCTTGCAGACAGATACAACAGCTTCATAATCCTTGCCCATCCAGAGTTCAGAAGTGGTTCCCAGAAAGTCCGTAGCAGCATGTAGAGGGTTAATCCTGCGCCAGTGAGAATGTGCACACCAAGAGCCATTCTAAATCTCAATACCACATGCTGCCTTAGGGATCATCATGTACTAAAGCCCAAGATAAAAAGGCCTGACAAAGATTATTGACGGTTTACCTTTTAATGAGCAGCTTGGATTGATTCTGTTCCCCTCTGGGATAGCTTTCTCTGTCCTTCCTCCACCCGAGAGGCTGTGGGGAACAACAACAACAAAAAATACAAATCTCCAATTTGAATAATTGCAAGGATCTGCTTTCTAGCAAATAAAGTTTCCACGGGTGAGAAATGGCTCATAGCTTTAAAAATATATATTTAGAATTGTTATGATTATCATGATGATTATTAAACACTACCAGTACACTGGATATTTTCGAAGAGTCTGGTTGCGTCTAATTGGATATTCCTTGCAATTTCCCTCTGGGTAGGTCAGCAGTGTTAACTCTTAATCATCCAAAGCAATTAAATGCATGCAATTCTAACCTATGCACCAAAGCCTGCTGAACTGTTAATATAGTTATAATATTGGGGCCAGACATAAGGGTGCAGCTTAGGAGGAAGAGACTGGCAAGCAATTCTGTGAACTCTTACACGTCTACTTTGGAGGGGGAAATCATGTATCTGCAAATGGTAATGGGTAGAAATTCAGGAAATATTGAACCCCCGACTCATCCCAGTGTGCTTCTCTCTGGATTTAATTTCCCCTTTGCAGAGGGCCAGAGCTCCATCCAGACCACTGAGCCATTTGCCAAGCTCCAAAAAAGGCCTTCATGTCACCCCTTGTGGTTCTTAGAAGTGATTGGTGGTAAGAAGGATCAAAGAAGAAAAGAAGGAAGTTTGAGATAATCTTTTGGATAATTTTAATATGTTGTAATCCTAAGAAAGCAGTTAAGTTCCATACCAGCTTTACCACCTCCCAACCATGAATCTCACACTAACCCTGATTTTCAGCCCTGAGCCCGCAGTTTTGATCCATTGTAAAAATGGAAGGGGGAATGTCTGTAATACATATTTTTGATAGTTATGTTCTGTGACCTCAAACTACAATTCCAAACCATATCACAATGCCAGTAACCAGACTTTACTAGAACCCATAGGAGACACATATTTTACGTTTTGACTCAGCTCATATATTTACAGCTGAAACATAGAACAACAATCACCTTTTTTACATGCAGTACATTCTGATATAATCTGTTCTATTCCATTTTTTGTAAAAAAAAAAAAAAAAAAGTAACCATCACAATTAAATTGATGAGTTATAATACACAGTTTGAAAAACACTGAGCTAGGAAAAAGCAAGGAAGTCTCTGGCGTATGGTCTCAAAAATCAGTGACACATAGTTAGAGTAGCTTATCTCAAGAGAAAACAGCCATGCCAAGTGAGAGCTTCACAAAGACTTTCTTCCTGTAGCTTTTTTCAAGGTCTAGTTCTAGATCCAGAGAACAAGTCTAATGCACTAAAACTGACATTGAAGGGGTCACAGGATTTCACCATGGGCTCTTAACTTGGTCAGACCCTGGATTTTTTGGTCAGTGACCTGGATTTTCCCAGATCGTCTGACAACCATTTAAATCTTAGATCTGGCACCAGATTGCTGGGTAATTGTTGTTTGTCCCTCCATATATGCAATGTACCCTTCTGTCCTGCTTTGTGGCAGGAAGACTGCATCAACTTAGGTTGTTTTCCTCTGGCTTCTGTGTGGATTCCCCAATGGTAGGCACCAGCAGAGGAAAAGAACATAGGAGAAAGAGGTCAGAAACCCTATGTTCTTAGCTCCCCACTAACAGGTTATGGGTTGATAGTTGCTGTGTCACATCCCGTGCAGTGTAGCTTCCTATAGTTACAGCCACGACTACAGTCCACTCTAGGTTATGGCAACTTTCCTTTACCCTTGAGATCAATGAGTACAGTTCACTACAGTTTGCAAGTAATGATGTGGCATCCTTGTAAATTGTTCCTTCTCTGAACCCCCCTCAATCATCCATTTTTTCCATCAATTTCATTTTGGGTCTTGTGGTAGACAGCTTAGAAATTCTTTCAAGGAAGGACAAGTTACCGAGCTGCATGGAGTGAGGTCAGCAGGCAGATAGCCTCCAGGTGTCAGCTCCTTCAGGGTCTACCTCAGCTTCAGAGACACACCTTGCCTGGGTCCTGCTCTTCCTGGGCAGCCCTCTTGTGGTGACTGATTGAGGCAAACAAGTAGACCTAGAAAGGCCAGGCTATTTAGGCCAGATGCAGGACAACCATGACAGACTGTTAATCTGTTCTCACACTGCTATTTAAAAAATACCAAAAACTGGGCAATTTACAAAGACAAGATGTTTAACTGGCTCACAGTTATGCAGGCTGTACAGGAAGCATGGCTAGGGAGGCTGCAGGAAACTTTCAATCATGGCAGAAGGGGAAGCAGGCATGTCTTACATGGCAGAGCAGGAGGAAGAGAGAGAAGGTGCTACACACTTTTAAACAACCAGATTTTGTGAGAACTCACTCACTATCATGAGAACATCAAGTGGGAAGTCTGCCCCCATAATCCAGTCACCTCCTACTAGGCCCCACCTCCAACAATGGGGGTTATGATTTGACACAGGATTTGGACGGGGACACAATTCCAAACCATATCACAGACAGTTTTCATTCCAGAGCTCTCTACCAGGCTGGACAGACTTTGTTGGGTCTGCCTCCCAATTCAACTTCTCCCTCTGTGCAGTCCTACTCTTCCGCCTTCCCCTTTAGGTGTTGATCTCTGTTTAAAATCTGGTACCCCAACTGTGTCTCTGCATCTTCCTCCAGAGAACTCAATCTGTGACAGGAAACAAACTGACAGCCAGGGTTATCCAAAGGTCTATTTTAGTATCAGAGATATCACTGTATTGGTCTTTCTACCAAAAGGACAACAGCAAAGTAAGTAACAGCCTCACCCACCAGTCCCCACTGTTGGACTCGAGGCAGAGAGAGTTATTCTCAGAGTTAGAAGCTCTTTCTTAAGAATGGGTGTGACCGAATAAATGTTCAAACCTTAGCTTTTTGGGTCTTACTGCACCATGTCTTGCTTTTTGTTGGAACCTAATCTCCCCAATGTGTTCAAGGGCTACTGAAGGAACCTATTCCAATCTGGATCTTAGCCAGAAGGGTATGCACCCCAATAGTCTCTACCTGTGACTGGTGTGAAATACTTTTATAATATTCTGCCAGGTGCAGTGACTCACACCTATAATCCCAGCACTTTGGGGAGCCGAGGTGATTGGATTGCTTGAGATCAGGAGTTTGAGACCAGTCTGGGCAACATGGTGAAACTCCATCTTTATCAAAAATACAAAAATTAGCCAGGTGTGGTGGCATGTGCCTGTAGTCCAAGCTACAAGTAGACTGAGGCAGGATCGCCTGAGCCCAGGAAGTTGAGGCTGCAGTGAGCTATGATTGTGCCATTGCACTCCAGGCTGGTTAACAGAGTAAGACCCTGTCTCAAAAAAAAAAAAAAAAGAATATTCCCTGGGCTCCTCATTCTGAGGAGGAAGAGGAGGACCTTTTCACACCTAGGTGACACAGTTCCTTTGTCTTGCTTAGCACCATGGTTGTAATAGGTAAAGGGAAGATGTAACCATGCATAATTTTGTTTCCTTCTCGAAAAGTGCATTCCAAAGGTAAGTCTTCTATTTTTTTTTTCATGCCACTGAATGGTATTCCATAAGATTTCTTTGTGAATGGGAAAGCATGAGAAAAAGAAGAGGTTCTGTGTTTCCCAACTCTCTCCCTGCTTCTCCCCCATTGAACCCGGCATCTTCACGTTCATTTTCTTTGCATACCCATGGCTAACCCAGTCTGTCATCTTACAGGTGAGAAACCAAAGGTCCAGATAAGACAAGTAACTTGTCCAAGGTCTCTCAACAAATCCATATCAAAGCTAGGAATAGATGCCAGTCTTCTTGCTCACTCCTTTACTTACAGTCCAGTGTGGCTCTTTCTTATAAATTCATCTATCAGAAAAGACAGCATATTCAGACACAAATGACTAGAGGGTGAAGAGAAATGCTATGTCTTGATGTTGTGTTTTGATTAAATGTGTGAGATCTCCTTCCTATTTAAAATCATATGCTAGACTCACCACTTTATTGGTAGAGATATGATTTATTCTTCTTTGGAATTCTAGCACCAATTTCAAGCTTGACATAGAGTAGGTTCTCCGTAAATGCTTGTCTATGGATGAATAAATGAATGAATCAATAAAATGTTTAAAATTCCTAATACCAGCAGCTCAGAGCTAAGACAGTCACATCCATTGTCCTACTTTACGGGTAGGACTCATCTTAGCTGATGCTTGATATTTCAGGTGGGCAGCAGGGAAAGGGCCAAATTATACTGCTAACAGGTCACTGGAACTGATGAAACGGGGTTGGGGTGGGGGTGAAAATTAGATGTAGGTTGCCATTAATGCAAGTAATCATGCGATGTGATGTATTTCTTCCCGAGACTGTAACTTAAATCCAAATTACCTTCTGGTGACAAATTAACTCGCTGAGTAATTCATTTTGACTGTTGGAGCTCCCACCTTCTGTGTTACCATCGCAAGGGGAAGGTGTATGACAAATTTCCAGATTTAATTTTAGTGCTTGGGAGCCCAAGTGGCACAATTACCACATCAAGAGTGATGGCAGAATATTAACATGAAGAGTTCATGTGAAACCGAGTTCTAACTAAGAATGCTCATACTCATACTCTTGCAAGCAATGTGAAGCTGTAACTGGTCCCAGGCACCTAGACTTTGGGTTTTTTTTCTTTTCTAGCTTCATTCTGATCCTTCCCATTCAAAAGTCCCCCGGGTCCTGCTGATTGTGTCTCCAGCACATCTCTTGAATTCTTCTCTTTCTGCCATTCCCTGCCATCTTTCATTTTGACTGTTGAAAGCAGTATGCATAATGATCAAGGGTCATTGGTAGGATTTCAAATCATGCCTCTGCCTTGCCCTCCCCATGTAATCTTGGCCAAGTTGCTTAGATGCTATAGAGTTGTCCTGAGTATTAACATAATTATACAGATAAAACACATGGCAGATCGTAAATGCACAATTGATTGTAGTGTTTATATTAGCATTAGCATCCTAATCTGGCTCCTGTCCATTATTCAATGACTCCGGTCCAGGAGTCTGCAAACATTTTCTGCAAAGGGCCAGATAGCAAATATTTAAGCTTTGTGGGCCCCATGGTTTCTGTTGTCACTACTCATTTCTGCCCTTGAAGCAAAAGCAGCTACATACAGTAAGCACACAAGTGAATGTGGCTATGTTCCAATAAAGTTTGCTTTAGGAACTCTGAAATTTGAATTTCATATAATTTTCATGTGTCACGAAAAATTATTCTTTTGATTATTTTTAACCACTCAAAAATGTAAAAATCATTCTTAGCTTGCATATTGTATAAAAACAGATGGCAAGCCAGATTTGGTCTGTGAGCTGTAGTTTGTTGACCCTGGTTCTGATCCATTGTCTCCTCTATGGCCAGTTTAATCTTCCTGAAAGCCCCTCCAGATCTTTTTTTTTTTTTTTTTTTTTTTTTTCTTCCTCGTCTCAAAACCTTCAATGACTCTATATTGCCTAAAATCAAAACAAATCAGTCTGGCCTGGAAACACTTTGAAACCATGGCTCTGGCAAACCTCTCCATTTGTCATTCCCAGACAGGGTCTGCCCAGGTTTTTAAGTCATATTCCCAATGAATTCCATCCACTCTTTTCAAAAGTTTATGGACTTTATCAATTTACCTAGTATAGAAAGAAGTGGAAGCCACCAAAGGCTTAAGGAAGGGGCTGCTCTAACAACAGCCCAGCTTCTCTGGACAAAGGAGCCCATTCACAGCTGTGGGGCTGAGGCTACCGAGGAAACCCTTCCCTAGCTGCTCTATAACTGCTCTCCCTAACTTGGTCCGTTGTCCCAAAGGCTTTCCATTCATAAAATCTCATTTCACCTTCACAGACACTTGATAAAAATATATACCCATTTTGCAGCCAAAGAAACTCATTCACAGAGAGGTTATGTAACTGCCCAAAGATCACACAGCTAGTATGTAATGAAGCCAGGACTTGAATTTGGGTATCAAGAATGAGGCAGTTCATCCTCTTAATCATTACATTGTACTATCTTATTGAAGATTTTCTTGTATGACAGCTGGTGACCTTCTGAGAGGAGCTTCTTCAATTGACAAAAATAAACGTTCCATTATGTGCTTGAATGTGTATAGGCATATGTAATACCTTCCCCCAAAGTTAAATTTCCCCTTTCTGTCAAACTCAATGATAACAGAAGGAACACAAGATACCTTATTTACAATTGCAAAACTGTACTGTTCCCTAATCCACACAGACAGTCTTGAAAGTGAGCCCAGACATGGAAGAAATGCTGCTTTGAATGTATACTAATCCACAGTGAAGGACTTATCATATTAAAACATTTCCCATCTCCCTGCATTATCATCACCAGAGGACACGTTTTAGGCAGAAAGGGAGAAGCTGCTAAAATGAATTAGTTGCCTCGTTTTCCAGCAGAGAGAGGTGAGACCACATGAATGTAACATTCCATGACATGAAATGGCCAAGTTCCTTAACAAGACTAATTCAACCTGATCGGCACGTAGGTAGGGGAGGTGTGAGACGCTTGCATCTTTCTCCTCTGGACCTTGAGACTTCTGAGAAGATCTTAGTGGCACAGCAAGCATAGAAGACAAAATGCCTGAGGTTGTCTGTCTTTGGCTCCCTGACCCCTGTCAAAGCAGGCAGCCAATACAGTGTAAAGTTGTCCATAGACCAGAAGTTACATACCTTCATTCCCCACTCAGGTTTGCCCTTAATTTGCTGTGCTATTTTGAGCAAGTCACCACAGCTCTCTGCTTTGTGTCTCTGGCATAACAAACCTTACATCGTCGGCCTTCCACTCTTTTTTCAGAGTGGAAAGCACTGCAGCTCGGTCAGTGGTAAAGAGCTTGAGCCATGAAGCCGAGCCATTTAGGTTTGAATATTGAATCTGTCACTCATTGCTGAGTGACTTGGGCCTGCTATTTAGCCACCTCATGCCTTGATTTTCTCATCTGCAAAATGGAAGTACTAATAACAGTACCTCTCTCACATAGTGTTGTAAGGATTTAGTGACCTAATCCCCATAAAGGTTTTAACCACACTACTAGCACATGCTAAGCACATAATAAATGATGATGGTAATTATCATAGTCTTCTGTGAGACTCTAATTAATACAGCAATAACTAGCATTTGTATAGCTTGTTACAACTTTCTATATAAATTAATCCCATTTAATCTTCCTGAAAACCTCAAACAATATTACAGGTATGGCTTATTCCTAATTCAGATGAGGAATTTAAGAACCACATGGGATAAGTAACCAGTCCAAGGCTACACAAATAGTTATTGTAGGTTATTGACTGAACAAAGCACCCTTTTCTGTCTTCTTTCCACAGCTTGTAAGCATTAACCTCTTTTATACATATAAGGAATGATTACTATCACTGAAGAATCAGGGATCTCTGAACTTCAACGTGTTCTGGCGTTTGTCAATTTTCTCATATTTGCTTTTATACAACACTAAAAATGCTTTGAGTTTTCCAACTAAAGGTAAGAGTAGTGTTCTAAGTGGCTAAGACATCTATCTGCTTTAGCCAAGATTAGATTAAATGTGTCATAAAGGAATGCGAAGAGAAAGAGGGGAAGTATTATTAATCTCTTGCAAAGTAGGATCATACAGTGACACAACAGGCTTGTAAACCGGAATTTGCCTTCAGAGATAGATTCCCAAGCCTTGATTCTCCCCTTTACGCTGTCTGGGGCTGAGCCTAAGGGACCTAGTTCTTAGCATACGACAAGAAAGCCATGGGAGAAGCTGCTCCTTGGTAGGAGGATCTAATTCAGAAGAAAGTACCTTTCTAACCGAGAGAGTTGTCTGGTGAAGAGGAAAAAGAGAAACAAGGTGGACACATGTGTTCTGATATTCCCCTCTTTAGGCCAAAGCCAGGAGCTACATTGGAGAAATATGGGAAATATATTGATGGCACCATGTTTTTATTTTCATTCATTCCTCAGGACTCTAGAATGAGCAAACTTTTGTGACTACACCACAGGAACCTGCAGTGGGGCATAATGTTGTCAAGCAGAGAGACACAGAAGGGGAAAACGGCATTCAAACCACCGGGCTCCCCAGGCAGAGATCATCACAACAGGCTGCAGGAGAAATGACTGGTCAGTGAACCGGATGTAGGATATGACAGAGATGTGGGGATCTGCAGCCAGTAGAAAGTGAAGGGAGGGTGACCAGGATCAGAACAAGCTGAGGGAGGGACCAGACTGTGACTCATTCCAGCCACAGGGAGAGGAGGGCAGCAGAACCAAGCAGTCAAGGCTGATGGTCCCAGAGGCCAAAGCAGGTAGAGGCTGCTATGCCCAGTGACTCAGCTCCCCTTTGCTTTCTCCAGTAGGTGTCAGCCATGGCCTCAGCCTTGTGTATCTGGACACTACATGAAGGCAGGTGCAGGGGAAGAGAGAGACCATCCAAGAAATAGATTATTATTTTTTAAATCAGAGAAACTGAGCACCACCTAAAGGGACTTAAATTATGCAATTGGATGAACCTAAAGTGAATTGAACATTTAGTTTCATTTAGATTTTATTTTTCCTGCCAACTATCCTATGAGAGTTTGAGAGGGAGCCCAGATTAGACTTCAAGAAAAATAAATAAATTGCATTTTATCTGCACACATGAATTCTCAAGTGAGTTAAATTTATCACAGCGTGCATATATATGTATATGTATGATACTTTGTTTTATATAGCTCTTTATAGTTTTAAAAGCACTTTGTACATTAACGACATTTGATTCTTACAATATTTTCAAGACTTTGGCAGGACATAAGTTATTTTTCCCACTATACTGACTAAAAAACTGAGGGCTAATTATTTCTTCAGCATTATAGTTTTAAGTGATTGAAATGATTGGACTTAAATTTATCCTCTAAATCTAAAACTAGTATTTCTCCCACTGTATCATGTTGCTGAAATACATGTGTATGATAATTATATATATATATATATATATCTCCAAGCATAATGTCTCATGGATGGTTATATTTTGAATAGTAAAAGTAAAATAAAAAGTCATTCAGACTATATGTAAAGAGACAAGTCATTCAGAAATGTTTGTATAGGACTCTGCAATACTCTGAATCCTACTAATGAAGATGTAGAAAAATGTATAATAATTACACTTCTTTGGTACTTGAGAACTTTCTAGATCTACCCTCTTCCTGTGTTTCCATTTCTGTGTTCTTTTGTCTGGAAATCTTCTCCTGTCAAAGATGCTTCCCTGGTCCTCCAGGGAATTTCTTCTTCCAGTGATTCCCAAACCATGTTTTACAGAATACTAGTTCCCTGTGGTGTAAATAGGTATAAAAAGGAAAAAGAGTTCTAATGCTCAAATAAATTTAGAAAACATGAAGTTAAACATATTAAATAGATGTCTTTGCTAACAATTTTTTTAGATGCTTTGATGTGATAACTTAGGTTTATGACTCCTAAAGGGAGATTAAATGTGTGGCATTTCCTACCTTATATAAACATGGAACCATTTTGGTTAGTGGTATTCTGTATTATTCATGTTCATGTTCTTTAAAGCACATGTTAACACTACCACCTTAATCAGTAACTCTGATGGATGGCAGAGAGTTCGGGCTATGATATGGGTCATTCCATTGACCATTAAGGTTGATTCAGCTGATTGGGTGGATGGATGGTTATAGCCTGGTGCTACATGCTCCAGCAAACAGTGTCATCTTCCCATGAGGGCCACTATTAGGCCAAGTGGCTGTAGTCCCCTAAGATCTTGATTCCTGCTTGAGCACTTCTTGCCATAAGTCAGATATCTATAGCCATGGGTCATTCTGGGAGAAAATTAGGTCTAGGTGAGAAGAGTGCTAGGAAAACTAATTTCATTCATTAAAGCAACAAATATTTTTGAAAACCTGCAAAGAGCCAGACATTGTGCCATGAGCTCGGGATATAGTAATAAATAAATAAAGTATAGTCAATATTTTCTTGGGCCTCACAGTCTAATGGGCTGGGAGTTGAGAAACAACACACATGGAGACTAGAATGATAAAATAGTGTCATGTTACATAAGTGTATGCTTAGGTACAATGGAGGCATGTGACAAGAAATGCCTGGGTCTGTCCAGAAGAATCAGAGAAGGCTTTAGAGAAGAGAGAGTACCAAGGCTGAGGCTTGTAGGATGAGCTGTATTTTTGTCTGCTGAAAATGTAGAACATCCCAAGAAGAAAGAAGAACATGTAATAAAGTAGAGACCTCTGAAAGAACATGGTACTGTTAGAAAACAACAAGCAATACAGCAACTGAAGGATGTGTTGGAGGATCTAATGCTAGAGAGATACACAGAAACCAAATTATGATAAGCCTTGAGCCCCATGCTGAGGAGTTTGGACTTTACCCTGTTGGTGATGAGAATCTGTTTATTATTTTCCTAGGCTGTTCTGACTCTCCTCCTTCTCCACTGATGTTGACAAAAAGTTGGATTGTGATAGAAGCAACCAGCAACCCAAATCTTGGGTCCCTGGGGGTGGGAGAATCTAGGATTCAGCCAGTCCAAGGGAACCAGTCTTGCATTTGGAACACAGTAGCAGGATTATTATGAGGCACAGGTAGGATTTATGGTTCAAGGAGGATCCAACACCACGGGGCAAGATCAATGAGGAGCCTCAGGACCCCAGCCTAGCAGCCAAAATATAGCTGTCTCTCACTCGTGGCAGGGCATTCAAAACTAATCAGGACACCAGGACAGATGCTATGCCCCATCAAATAGGCAAACACTCTGTGGATCCAGAAATGGGCTGCTAGTCATGAGACACACTGAGACTAGAAAACTGATCCCCAAAGCTGCCTCCTTGTGAGGTTGAGTCCTCTTACTAAAAGCCTAGTGATTTACAACCGTTATCTCATGTAATCATCACAACAACCCTAGAAGGAGGTTTCACTATCCTTGTTTCACAAAAATGGAAGCTGAGTTTTTGAGGCATAGTGAAACTTGTCCAAGTATACACTGGGAGTTAGTAGACAAACCAGAACTTAAAATCTGGTCTGTCTCACTCTGAAGTCTGACACAGCTCAACCAGCATGCTACACTGGCTATGCAACACTGACCAGTATTGGTCAGTACTGGCCAAGGATGAGCTGAGACTCCCTTGAAGTTTCTCAGTACCAGCAGCAGAGAGGAATAGAGTAAATCATGGCCCACTGTATCTGCTGACTTTGCCACTCAAGGGCCACCTGTCTCTTCTTCATGACTTTCTAGGTACTTCCATGCAAATTGTTATCAGGATCAACATTCCTATGGCACCTTCCTCTGAGACACACAATGCATTATGAAAAAATTATCTCTTTAATCCCCAGCCATCCATCTGAGGTAACAGTCATTTCTAGTCTTTTATTTCCAGTACCCAAATTAAGGGGACTAATTTACAAGGTAATAGAGAAAATTCTTCCAGGAGTCCCCAGCTAGGAAAAATGTCCTGTTCATTTATTTTCTCTGCCTACTAGAGGCTATGCACTCTATACTGTACCTTGGGGCTCTAGCCTAGATATTGTGTCTGGATTACTAAAATTGCTTAATGAATTCACCAGCAAATTTATATTAAGTACCACTAAGCTCAGATTATGGGCCAAAAGCCCACTTTAGATAAACTTTTCCCCACTTGGAGCCTCAGCTTCTTCATCTACCAAAGGAAAAGATGAGCTCTGTGATATTTAAAATCATGTGTAACAATGTGATTCATACCCATTTTACAGATGATGAAATTGAAGATCACAGGGTTAACGGTTCAAATACATTTCAAAACTGTAATTCTAACCAGTTGGTGTTATTTTCAAAGAAATCAATACTTAAAAGGTGTTATTTTCAAAGAAATCAATACTTAAAAATATGTGTTGAGCTCTTATTACAGGCAAGGCCCTATGGGGGTACATAAATAAAAAGAAACCAAGCTCTCTAAACAACTATTGATATATTAGAGGAGAAAGATATATTTCAAAATTCCAACATGATATGAGAGGAGTTACAGTGAAAACATTAATAAGGTTTCAGGAGAACAGAGAGAAAAATTGCTACCTAAGCCCAGGATTTCTAAGAAAGCTTAAAACAAAGGCAACAAACAAACACCTCAGCTGGGAGGAAGAATTAAACTGTAAGTTGATGAAATTGACCAGTGACCAGTTGCTCCTTGGTAGCTTCTAGAAGAAGACATCCTAACTTTACTTTCACTGCTTTTGGAATCTAAAAATAGAAAACTTTAGCAAATACAGTCTTAGGATCTGCCCAGTGGAAAAAGAGCTGTAAAGAGATCATAGAAAGGTTAAATAGAGAAGGTCCTCAAAACTAAGGGGCGTACGCCTAGAACATCAGCCTGCTCTCTAGCAATAAATATGGTGGGCATAAAAATAAATAAATGTGTCTGACAAGAACAAGGGGAAATAAAACGAAAAGGCATTGAAAATAATAGGAACCTGCACATTGTCCAAGCTATCCAAAAACCCTGGTAAGATTAGAGTGATTTTAAAAGACAAAACCAAATTGATAAGGGGATGTCAAGATGAGAATAGCAAGGGAGACAACAGTAAGGATAGAGATAAATAAGCTGTTTTTCAAGTCCACATTCAATAAGTCCTCAGTGGAAGGGTTGTCAGGGCCTTGGAGACTCACTCAGTGTAATTTATAGACAAGGGAAAGGCATTCCTTTAAAAAATTAAGTCTTTGCCTCAGTGACTGTTAACAGAAGAGGTTGGGAAATGAATGCTAGAAGAGAGCATAAATTTCCTTCTAGAGGAGAGAGAGCAGGACTTGGAAGAAACAAAGGTGAATCCAGATAAGAGGAAGTTGATTAAGAAGTAAGTGTGCTTGGAGAGTGAGAGGGTGGTCAAGCCTGGGGTGATTAACTGGTGTGTCTGAAAAGGCACATTCCAAATTGCATAACATCTCAGCATCTCTGGACTGTCAGTGGGGAGGACAAGGTGAGTGTGGGGAGCCCGGGTCTCAGGCACACAATAAGCTGTCTTGCTGTTAGATATGCAGGAGATGGGGAACTGGTATTTGTTGAAAAAGAAATTACCTGCTGGGCACTGTGATAGGTGCTTTACATGGCTTGTCTCACTGATTTCTCATCTAACTCTGCAAGGCAGTTATTATCATCAGAAGACTGAGGATAGAGATGTTAAATAACCTAACTAAGATCACATGGTAAGTAGCAGACCTAGGATTCAAACTCCAGATCTGTCTGATTATAAATATTCACTTTTCACTCCACTCCATATGTGAAATAGTCATATCCTTTTATATTTTCGTATTGAACATGTCAAGCCTAGTAACTGGTAGGATCTCAAATAATAGGAGCTAGTAAAAGTAGAAGTAGGAATGGAAAGAGAAGGCAAGGGAGGATCTATGTGTAAAAGGATCATAATATGTATCTCAAAGAGCTGTTGTGAGAAACAAAATGATGTAGGTCAAGTTCCAGCATAGGGGGACTTAGGGCATAGTGGGAATTCAAAACTGGTGGATCCTTCCTTGGTACTAGACACCTTGTATCATATTTCTTCATAAGTTTTCTATCTGTTTGAATTCCTCTATTAGGCTATAATCTACTAGAGGGTAGAAATTTGCCTAATTAATCTGTATTTTTCACAGAATCCTCCACATAATGAGCCCAATGTGGATTTATTGAATGTGGGCAAGTGCAAATGAATGCAGATTAGGACTAAACAGTATAAAAGTGTCATATTTCCCTTTGCAATGACTATTGTCACTAATATTATTTTATTATTCCTAATAGCTATCTACCATATTTAAAATACACACACATATGAGTGCACATGCATATGAGTGTGACTGTGTGTGTAGTAATGTACCAGGTGCTTTATATACATGTAAAACCAGTTTATTGAGGAACCCAAAATCAAACACGTATAAACATGATGTTTTCCCCCATTCACTGTTTGCAACATGCTGGTAAAATCTCCTTTTCTGATTCTTTAGCGATAGATATCTTGGGCAGAATCTATAACTTTTCAATCATCTTCTGGTATTAAAAGTTCATCCAATATACACCTCCCATCTCATACCAGATTTCATACCCGCCCCTCCTCTGTGCTGCCTAGAATTGTGACTTAGGGACGGTAGGAGAAAGTTGCTTTGGGCTGGTTCTGGGATACTTCTACTTGTCTTTCCCACATTCATCTCCTCTGACATTGGGAGTTGGAGGATGAGGGGAGTATGGATGGGAGTATGAAGAAATACCTGAGACTGGGTAATTTATAAAGGAAAGAGGTTTAATTGACTCACAGTTCTGCAGCACTGGGGAGGCCTCAGGAAACCTACAGTCATGGTGCAAGGGGAAGCAGACATGTCCTTATTCACATGGCAGCAGCAAGGAGAAGTGCAGAGTAAAGACACAGGGAAAGCCCCTGGTAACCCATCAGATCTTGTGAGAACTCCCTTGCTGTCATGAGAACAGCATGGAGGTAACTTCACCTATGATTCAACTGCCTCTTGCTAGGTCCCTCCCATGACATGTGGGGATTATGGGAACTACAATTCAAGATGAGATTTGGGTGAGAACATAGCCAAACCATATCAGAAAGGCAACAGAGCAAGAGTGGCAACTACCACTTTCTTACCAGCTCATGAAAATAGTTCCACTCTCTTGGCTGGGTGCTGCTTCTGTGGCTGACCCTCTTATGGTCTGTTGGTGCCTCCTGTTAGGCATATTCAAATGCTGACCTGGAAAGGTATATCTGTGAGGTTCTTGACAGGGCTCAGTGTGGTACACACTACATTGCTTGACCTCTGCCATACCTTGGCAGGTCACAGCAAAACTTCTTGTTGAGAATCCTTTCCTGACAAGAAATCTTCTTGGTCAGCAATCAAGACAGCCCATACCTACCTGACTTCTGTGACTTCTGAGCCACAGATAATTACTCATCCTTGCTGCATCAAACCATAGGAGTACATGAAGGCTGTGTTGTTAATTGAATGTCTGTGTCCCACCAAAATGTATGTGTTGAAACTGTAAGCCCCAGTTGTGACGGTATTTGGAGATGGGGCCTTTAGGAGGTAATTAGATCGTAAGGGTGAAGCCTTTATGATAGGTTAGTCTCCTTCTAAGAAGAGACACCAGACAGCCTGCTTGCCTTTTCTCTGCTCCCTGCCATGTAAGGACATAGGAGGAAGACAGACAACTACAAACTATGAAGAGGGTCCTCACCAGAATCCAACCATGCTGGCACCCTGATCTAGGACTTCTAGCCTCCACAACTGTGGGAAATAGATTTCTGTTGTTCAAGTCACCCATTTCTGTTGTGTAAGTCTAAGGTATTCTGTTATATCAGCCTGAGCTGACTAAGACAGACTGATTTGAGGCCATACCCTCTGTTTCCTATCATCTCTCCCAATTCCCTTCTACCTCTTCTCCTGTGGGCCCAAGAAGCTGCTTGGCTGGTCTGCTGCATGAATAGATTCTCAGAGAGAATACCTGGCTTTTTCCCTTCTAGGCACCCCATCCTCGCAGCAGGGGTGGGGGCGGGGAGGGGGAGGATCTTTCTGGCACCTTTTCTCCTTTTCCCTGGGGGCAGATGGTTCAGGGAGGTGAAGGAAAGGCCTCTATACTAAGCTCTCAACCCTCCCAGAGCCTCTAGTATCTTCCTCCTCAGCCCTCTTCTCCACGATTTTTGTTTTGATTTGTTTTGTTTGTTTAAGTGAAGGGTGGAGAGAGTTGGTAACGCTTGAGAAGTGGGGTCATGGGGGTGACAGCAAAGTCAGTTTTGCTGCTTTTAAATAAGTCCTAAGGGAAATGTCTGACCTAAATTTTTGGTGGCAGCTCTTGGATATGAACCCTTTTGTCTCAACACTGAGTTCCAGCTGCCAATTTTGAAGCAAGATAAGAGTCTCAATCAACAACCATTTACACATACTTACAATGTGTACTCTATGAAGTAAAACTTCTCCTCCTTTCCTAGTTAGAAGAATCAGGCTCAGAAAAGGAAAAGTGAGTTGTCCCAAGTTCCTCACGGGAAGTAACAGAGCTGGTGTCCAAACTAGGTCTGCCTGACTCTAGAGTCCATCCTGAGGAAAGAGAATCTCTCTCTTAAGCATGGGTGGGAAATACAGAGAATATTTTTATCGCCCCAAAAGTTAGTTCCCGCATACTTCTTTGTGGTTTGTGCTCTCCCGGACCTCCAGCTCCTGGAAACCACTAATTTGATTTCTATCTGTACAGTTTTGCCTTTTGTAGAAGGTCATATAAAGGTCATCACACAGCATGTAGCCTTTTGTGTCTGGCTTCTTTCACTTAGCATAATGATTTTAAGGTTATCCATGTTGTTGCTGCAAGCATCACTCTTACAATCCTGTTTATTGCTGGGTGGTATCCCATCATATGAATGTACCCAATTTTTTTTTTTTACCCATTCCTCAGATTATAGACACTTGTATTGTTTCCAGTTTGGGGAAATTATTAATACAGCTACTATAAATATTAATGTTATTTATGTACAACTCTTTGTGTGGACATATGTTTTCATTTCCCCTGGATAAATATCTAAGAATGGAATTGCTGGATTATTGGGTAAGCATATATTTAGTTTTTTAAGAAACTGCTAAACTGTTTTCCAAAGAGATTGTAACATTTACTTTCCACCAATAGTATTTGAGAGTTCCATTTGCTCCATATTTTCTCCATCACTTGATATTCTGAATTGTTTTCTTTTTAATATTTAATCATTATAATAGGTATCTAGTGGTATTTAATAATGACTTCATTTTTATTTCCATAATGATGAATGATACTGAGTATCCTTTCATGGGCTTCTTTGGTATTCTCATCTTTTTCTGATAAAGTATATATTAAATTATTTCCTCATTTTAAAAATTGTGTTGTCTTATTGAGTTTTAGGAGGTTTCTATGTATTCTGCTTATGAGTCCTTTAACAAATATGTGTTTTGCAAATAAACATTTTCTACCAGGCTGTAGTTTGCCATTTAATATTCTTAATAGTTTGTTTTGAAAAGCCAAAAATTTTAATTTTAGTAAAATTCAATGTATCAATTTTTTTCTTTTATGGTTCATGCTTTTTGTGTCCTATAAAAGCATTTTTGCCTAATCCAAGATTACCAAGACTTTTTTCCTATGTTTCTTTCTAGAAGTTTTACAATCTTAGATTTTTAGTTTATGTCTGTGATCTCTTTTAATTAATTTTTGTATATGGTGTGACTTTGTCATGTTTTTTTCCTTTGCAAATGGGCATCTAATTGTTCCAGTGCTATTTGAAAAGACTATTCTTTCTCCATTAAATTACCATTGTACTTGGTTAAAAAAAAATCAATTGATTATATACATGCAGGTCTATTTTAGACACTGTTCTGTTCCATTGATGTATTTGTCTGTTTATATGGCAATACCACACTGTCCGCACTGCTTTAACCGCTGTAGTTTTATGGTAAGTCTTGAAATCAAATACTCTAACTCCTACAATGTTGTTCTTCTTTTTCAACATTGATTTGGCCATATTAGGTATTTACATTTTTATATACATTTTATAATTGTAATGCCTGACAATTTTTTTTTAAGTATCTACTAGAATTTTGACTGGGATTGTGTTGAAACTATACATCAATTTGAGGATAATTGATATGTTAATATATTGAGGTTTCTAGTCCACTAATACAGTTTATCTTTTCATTTTATTTAGGTCTTTTCTAAATTCTCTCACTGATTTTTTTTAATGGTAACAGCATAAACATTTGCATCATTTTTGTTAGATTTATGCCCATTTCATTTTTTTAGTGCTGTTGTGAAGGATTAGCTTATTGAAGAAAACCATAATGGTATTCTATTCACAGAATTTTCCCCAGAATCCAGTCATGTTCCACAGTCGTTAGGGTGGAAACTTTGCTCAGATAGAGCTATCTCTAAACTCCAGCACCACCAGTTTGAGAAAGTAACACAGCACAGTTTTCAAGAGCCTATATTCTAGAGTTAGGCTGCCTGCGTTTGAAGCCTCACTGTACCATCACTGACTGGCTTTTTAACCCTGGGTTTTCCAGGGTTCAGTGTCTTCATCTGTTAAGTGTGCATAATAATATGCTTACCTCATAGGGTTGTTAACAGGATTTAATGAACAGTGTCAAGCAATGTCAAGCACATAGAAATAACTCAAAATGTATTAGCTTTTATTATTTCTTACTAGCTATATGATCTTGGGCAAGCTAATTTTGATAAGCTTCCATCTCTGCTTTTATAAGTTAGAGACAATAATAGCATTAAAAGGATTGTGTTGATGATTAAATTGAAATTAAGACTTGAAAAGACAGCATACAGTACCTGGCACATAGTAAGTCCTTATTAATGCATCTATAATATAGCTATTAATAGCATCTATATTGGTACACTGTTTGACATGTATGGGCATACCTTAGAGGTATTGTGGGTTTAGTTCCAGGCCACAGTGAAGTTCATGTCTCAGTAAAGACAGTCATGAATTTTTTGGCTCCCAGTGCTTGTAAAAGTTATGTTTACACTATACTGTAGTCCAAAAGCACATAATGCTTTTGCATTGTGTCTTTAAAAGACAGTGTGAATACCTTAGTTAGAAAATACTTTGTTGCTAAAAACTGTGAATGTTCGTCGGAACCTTCAGTAAGTGGAGTTGTGATCTTCTTTGCTGGTGGAGAGTCATGCTATGATATTGATAGTTGCTGATCAATCAGGGTAGTAATTGCTGAAGATTGGGGTAGCTGCAGTAATTTCTCCAAATAAGACAACAATGAAGTTTGCTGCATCAATTGACTCTTCATTTTGTGAAAGATTTTTCTACACATATGATGCTGTTTGATAGCATTATATCCGCAGAACTTCTTTCAAAATTGTAGTCGATCCTTTCAAACCCTGCTACTGCTTTATCAATCAAGTTTATGTAATATTCTAAATCTTTTGCTATTATTTCAACAATGTTCACAGCATCTTCACCAGGAATATATTTCACCTCAAGAATTTTGATTTTGAACTTTCTGTGATCATCTATAAGAAGCAACTCCTTATCTGTTAATTTTGTCATGAGGTTACAGAAATTCTGTCACATCTTCAGGCTCCACTTCTAATCCTAGTTCTCTTGGTGGTGCCACCACATCTGCAGTTTATTCCTCCAGTGAAATCTTGAACCCCTTTTCAAAGTCATCCATGAGGGCTGGAATCAACTTCTTCCAAACTCCTACTAATGTTGATATTTTGACTTTCTCCCATGAATCACAATGTTTCCAATGGTATGAAGAATGATTAATCTTTTTCCAGAAAGGTTTCAATTCACTTTGCACAGATTCATCAGAAGTACTCTCTATGGCATCTATATCCTTATGAATCATATTTCTTAAATATTTGAAAGTCAAAATTATTCCTTGATTGATGGGCTGCAGAATGGATGTTACATTAATAGGCATGAAAATAATTTTAATCTCCTTATAGATATCCATCGGAGTTCTTGGGTGACTATGTGTGTCAATGAGCAGTAATTTTTTTGAAAGGAATCTTTTTTCTGAGCAGTAAGTCCCAACAGTGGATTTAAAATATTCAGTAAATTATACCATAAACAGATGTACTGTCATTCAGGCTTTGTTGTTATACTTCTAGAGCACAGGCAGAGATTTAGCATAATTCTGAAGGGGCCTAGAATTTTCAGAATACTAAATGAGTATTGGTTTCAACTTAAAGTCTCCAGCTACATTAGCCTCAAACAGAAAAGTAAGCTATTTTTTGGAGCTTTAAAGCCAAGCATTGACTTCTCCTGTCTAGCTATGCAAGTCCTAGATGGCATCTTCTTCCAATACAAGGCTGTTTTATCTTCAGTGAAAATCTGTGGTTTAGTGTAGCCACTTTCATCAATGATCTTAGCTAGATCCTCTGGATAACTTGCTGCTTCACCTTGCACTTTTCTGTTATGGAGATGCTTCTTTTGTTATGGAGATGCTTGCACTTTTATGTTATGGAGATGCTTCTTTCCTTAAACTACAGGAACCAACTTCTGCTAGCTTCCAATTTTCCTTCTGCAGCTTCTTCACCTCTTTCAGCCTTCATGAAATTGAAGAGTTCAGGGCCTTGCTCTGGATTATGCTTTGCATTAAGGGAATGGCTCAGCTGGTTTGATATTTCATCCAGACCCCTCAAAACTTTCTCCATCAGTAATAAGGCTGTTTCACTTCCTTATCATGCTCGTGTTCACTGGAGTAGCACTTTTAATTTTCTTTAAGAACCTTTCTTTTGCATTTGTAACTTGGCTGTTTAGCACAAGATACCTATCTCAGCTTTTTTTTTTTTGACACAGGGTCTCCCTTCAACACCTAGCCTAAGTACAGTGGCACAGTCTCGACTCACTGCAACCTTTACCTTCAAGGCTCAAGTAATCCTCCCATCTCAGACTCCTGAGTAGCTGAGACCACAGGTGCATGCCACCATACTTAGCTAATATTTGTATTCTTTTGTAGAGACAGGGTCTTGCCATTTTGCCCAGACTGGTCTCAAACTCCTGAGCTCAAGTGATCCACTGGCCTCCAGTTTGAGCTCAAGCTCCCATATTGCTAGGATTATAGGCATGAGCCACTCATTATGCCTGGCTAATAAGGTATACTTCTCTCAACTTTTGACATACCTTCCTCACTAAGCTTAACTCTTTCTAGTTTTTGACTTAAAGTGAGAGATATGTGACTCTTCCTTTCACTTGAACACTTAGAGGACATTGCTAGGGTTATTAATTACCCTCATTTCAATATTGCTGTATCTTGGGAAATGGAGAAGCCTGAATAGGAGAGAGACGGGAGAATGATCAGTTGGTGGAGCAGCCAAAACACACACAACATCTGTGGATTAAGTTGTTGATTTTATATGGGTGCAGTTTGTGGTGTCCCACAAAAATTACAATAGTAACTTCAAAGATCACTGATTACAGATCATCATAGCAGATCTAACAATAATGAAAAACTTTGAAATATCGCAAGTATTCCTGCCAAAACGGGACATAGGCATGAAGTGACCATGTACGGTTGAAAAAATGACACTGATAGAATTGTTCAACACGGGGTTTCCACAAACCTTCAATTTGTAAAAAATGCAGTATCTGCTAAGGCAATAAAGTGGTGCACAATAAAGCAAGGTGCCAAAATGGACATTAAGCAAATCACTATTTTAAAAATAAAATACCTACTGGACAATGAGTACTTGCAGAAAAGCTTGCAGGAGAAATTAAAAAGTCATAAAAGTGGACTGCTGCATATTTAGATGATGCACAGACTGACATTGAAAACTATTTTCAGCCAGGTACAGTGGCACACGCCTATAATCCCCATACTTCGGGAGACCAAGATGGGCGAGATCACATGAGTTCAGGAGTTGCCTGGGCAAGATGGTGAAACTCCATCCCTGCAAATAATGAAAAATTAGCCATGAGTGGTGGCACATGCCTCTAGTCCCAGCTATTCAAGAGGCTGAGGCAAGAGGATTGTTTGAGCCTGGGAGGTCGATGCTGCAATGAGCTGAGATCATGCCACTGCACTCCAGCCTGGACCTGGGCGATAGAATAAGACCCTGAAAAAGAAAAGAAAAGAAAAAGAAAAAGAAAAAGAAAAAGAAAGAAGGAAGAAGGAAGGAGGAAGGAAGGAAGAGAAAGGAAGGAAAAGAGAGAGAGAGAAAGAAAGAAAGAAAGAGAGAAAGAAAGAAAAAAGGAAGGAAGGAAGGGAGGGAAGAGGAAGGAAGGAGGGAGGGAGGGAAGAAGGAAGGAAGGAAGGAAGGAAGGAAGGAAGGGAGGAAGGGAGGAAGGAAGGGAGGAAGGAAAGAAAATGGACGATTTTCAACCATTCATGCTAAATGGTTTTCTTTGGTTGTCCAGTATACTTTCCGTTTCCATACAGTGTTTCTAAACCCCAGCGCAGATGGTGGTTTTCAAGCTTCAGACAAAAATAAATCTATTTATTGCAATGTCTTCTAGTTACATGCACCCAATTATCACCGTCATTCAGAAAGTGGTGGCTGCTGATATTGAGTGGCAATGTGACATTAGGCATTCAATGTTTGTAGCTTCAAAGCATTACCTGCTTACCCAGGAAAAATTTAAAAGCACCCAGGATAGTACCTTTTGTTTTTAATTATTCTGCTTTCTGAAAAACAAAACAAAAAACCTTGCCAACTTATTAATGCCGGGCAAGGGAGAGACAGGAGGTTCTAGAAGATATAAATGCTGATTGAGCATTTTTGGTTATGGCATGATGTTGGCATAGATAACATAATATCTAGGGAAATTCACCAATTTAATTTCACATACATATATTGAGTGTTTGCACAGATCAAGACATCATGGGTAGTATAGGAAATCACAAATCAGTGGCATACCACAGGAAGTGGCGTTGAAGATTTAAGCCACAGATATGAATGTCTAGTTGTTGTGAGACTTAAAAAGCTGCGTGTCTTTGACTGTGTCACCTGACCTTTTTTTTCATATTCTTCATCTGTAAAATATGGGACCAGTGTAATGAAGTTGATTGAAACTTAATGATCCAGATTTTAATCTCTAGTTTTAAGATCCATTCTCTGCCTTCAAGCTGGTTTCATTCTCATTGGAAGAAAAGGAGCCTACCTGCAAAATAATTATCGTAAGTGCTGTTTGAGTAGGAGTTGGATTAATAACCTCAAGGTGATAAAAATCCTGCATTATAGGAGATATGAACTAAATTAACATTGCAGACTGTCTTCTCATCTATAAATAGGCTTAATTATCATTGCTTTGCGGTGTGTAGAATTAGTAAATTAATGTTTTTCAAACTCCTAAAATAATGAAAATATATTGAAAGTTAGTTGCTTGCCCTTCTGGATCTATTGTCTACTTAAACATTCCCAGATGTTGTGCTTTTATATAATAAGGAAAACTGTACCTTGAAGACATTTGAATCATAAACCTGCCCCAGAAAGGTAAAGATCAAATCAGTTTTACTGTCTTCAAGGTACCAAATTATCTATTATTTTAATGTAAATAATTGGCCCAATTTAATCAGCACCAAATTACCCACTACACTTTTGCTTTTTTTTCTTCCTCAATTGTTTTAAGCAGATGCAAAGTCCTACCTTGATAACTATTCCATCTTGGGATCTATTTAAAAGCTTTGGAATCATTTTGACCTGTGCTTAAAGTTTCTTTCTACTATTTATACAACTGTATTACTTAGATAGTTTACTTTCTGTGAGCCTCACTTTCTCCATCTGTAAAATGGGAATGACTCCACTTCCTAGGTTTTTTGTGAGGTTTAAGAGATTAAGTAAGTAAAGCTATTAGTAGAATGCTGGGAATAAAATAGGTGTCTCTAAATAATACCTATTGTCAGGTTTGCCTCTCACCCCCATGAAATAGAGACAGGGTTTCTGAAAGTTGTTCTTTCTTTCATCATATCTTATTTCATCAACTGTAATACCAGATTCTTCAAGTATTTTAAATGAAAGTAGCCTAAATGAAGCATCTTTTTAACTTCCAGCAATAGGAGAAAATTTATATCTATATAATAGGAAACTATTCAGCTTTAACAATAATCTGATACTATGGAATCACATTGTAAAGCACATTGAAAAAGTTATTAGGCAACTATATATATATATATACTTTGAGATATATATATATCTCTCTCAAATAAAAAGAAAAGAAAAGAAAGAAAAAAGGAAGGAAGGAAAAGATTTAAGTGGGTGGTAGTAGGAATATGGTAATTTTTTTCTTTTCCTACTTTTCAAAATATCGACAATTTTTTATACATTTCAAAATACATATTTTTTTCCTTTTTTGTCTTCCACTTTTCAAAATTGTCTATATTTAAACACAATGAACATGTATAACATATTACCAGATAGAAAACTACATTTATTTGAGAGCAAAGTAAAGAAATTGGTATATATCAATTGCTGAAGAAGTTTCAAGCCTCATGAAGAATTTCCAAGACAACAGCCCTCTCTGACAGGGCCATGCTACTTAATAATCAGTTTTAGTTTGACGAGTATTTATCAAATTCTCTCCTAATCTACTTCAATTACTTTTCTTGTTTTTTCACTTTGGCCGTCTCCTGAGGATCACTTTATATTTAATTTAAATGCCTATGCTATGTATAGTTAAGAATGACACACAGGATCAACACGTTAAAAATGTATGAGAAATATAACTGGTCCGTGATTGACACAATGTGGATATATTTTTAAATTTAAGAGATGGAAACTCCAAGTGTTTAGAATCCTGATAGCTCTAGTTTTGTTCTTTTTAGTAGGATACTCAGTTTGGAGCCATGAAATCCCATTATGACCTCCAGAGAATAATCTAGCTGTGCCCAAAATCCATTTAATTAAGTATGACTTTTTCTTATTTTACTTAAAGCATCCTTCTCCTATCTCAAGATTAGTCACTGGTAAGCAAGCTGGGGAGAGCAGACTGTCAGGTAAGAAAAATAGAAAATGGCTTTGGTGGCCTCAGGCCTCTCTTCTTGATAGAGAATGGCACACAGCCTGGTATCCATGGAAAAACTGGAGAGGGAAAGTGTGATGGGGGAACTGTCTGTGGGTAGAAAGTTTTCAGACTTAGCATCAGTTTTCAGCTCACTAAGGATTTTTCTGTACTCTGCTCAATAATGGTAAAGAAACAGCCACAGTTACTTGGCATATATCTAACTTCCCAAGAAAATTATGAGATGTAGGCAGTCAGAGAATATCCTCTCTATTTCTGCTCCACACAACATATGGCATATCATATCCACTCAATAAATATTGGTGAAATTCAATTTACATTGTACAAACAGGCCTTTGAAATTATAGCACTGTTAGGAGTTTTCATAGAGGAGATGGAATGAAAAACCAGAAATCAGATTTTATTATCACTCCTTTGCTTATAAAACAAACAAACAAAAATCTCTATAATGACTCTTTCCATGGCACTTCACCTTTAACCCTGGCCTCTGTGGCTCTTGTGAATTGGTGGTCCCTGATTGCCTCTCCCAGTTTATCTTGTACCACTGATGCCATCCTTCATTTCACTTCAGTCACACTGGCCTTTCAGTTTCTATAATAAATGTGCTCATTCTCACCTCAGAGCTTGCAGTTGCTGATCATTCTGCATGAAATGCCTTCCTGCTGTCTCTTTATATTCTTGATTCCTTCTTACCTAGGTCTTAGTTCAACTGTTAGCCCCCCAGAGAAGACTATCTTAATGGCCATATTCAAATCCAGTCTTCTCATTACTCTCTGATTATGTCACGGTTTTATTTCCTTCATAGATTTTTTTTATTATCTTATGTATCTTCTTTATTTATTAATTCCCCTATTTATCCTTACTAGAAGGTAGACTCAAGGTAGGCAGGAACTTCCTTGGTCTTTGCTACTGATTCTCCATGTTCTGTAGAATATTTGTGGAATGAAGGAGAGAGAGAGGAGGGAGGGAAGGAAAGAATAAAGAAAGGGAGGGAGTGAATAAGGAAAGGAGGGAAGGAAGCAGGAAGGGAGAGAGAGACTAAGGAAAGGAGGCAGAAAGGCAGGACAGGAAAGAAGGAATGAAAAGAAGGGGAGAAAAGCAAGGCAGAATAAATTTTAGATCAGACAGTCATTACAACTCTCCTATATGACAGGATCCATAATCACAACGTTACAAATGGGAAAATGAATATAAGAAGAAGTTATTTATCTATATAGCAATTGCAGATGGTGAATGGAAGAACTAGAATTCTAAATAGAATCTTTTTGAATTAAAGAACAGCTCTTTATCCTGACAGACATTCTGAACTTCTGCTCCAGATGTGTTAGAGTAACTCTTGCCAGACTTACCCTTGTACTACAAACAACTAGAAAACTGGGAAAAAAGATAAGAAATAGCTAACAGAAGACACTGAACAATAGACAGCTCAGGAATGTGATCCTTGATAAGAAGGTAACAGACAAGATGAAAACTGCACTTGCTCTTGCTTTCTGCCTGGAAGCACTTTTGGATTGCAGCAGAGGGAGGTGCATATCAAGCAGGGATGGCAAACTGAAGAACTGAGGAAATGATCAGAGTTCAGTGAAACTGAGGCATCTAGAAGTAGCAGGACATAATTTCAAAGAAGAAATTGGTATATAGACAATAAGCTCCAGAAATATGCATATGATTATCCTTAAGATGCATATGATCATATCATATGTGTATCATATCATGATATGCCTATCATATCATATGAATGTGATAACTTATGAATGCATAGGGCAGAAGCCCACTTAGCTGATCAAAGAACAACTAGAGAATCTCTAAGCCAAGCAATTCCAGAGTGTATAAAGGAGCTTGAATTCTGGGCAGCAAGACGAGGGATATTTCAATGAAGACCCCATGATTGGGTTAAAACAAACCCAAGAGTAAAGGCTAATCTAGACTTGCCACAGCAAACTTAAAAAGAAGCCTTTAAATGTTCAAGGTGATCTAAAAGAAACTGCCAAAATGAACTTCAACACTGTATAAAGGAAGACAACAAAATCTAGAATTCAATAACAAAACATTTACAGTGGCCAATATCCTGTCCCCCTAAAAAATTACAGGACACGTGAAGAAGCAGGAAAAGATGACCTAAAATCAGAAAAAAATAAGTCAGTAAATAGTTATAGATCAACAAATGGCAGAGATATGGACTTAGTAAACAAGAACTTTAAAATAGCTACTATAAATATGTTCATAGATTTAAAGGAAACTTTGAACATTAAGAAGATACAAATGTACTATATAAGTAAAAGAATCAAGTAAAACTTCTAGAGTTGAAATATGTAATATCTGAAATATATATTTCACTGGAAAGTTTTAACAGCAGATTAAAAACTGCAAAAGAAAAGATAAGGGAATTTGAAGACTGCAATAAAAATGATCCAAAATAAAATACTAAACAATTCTCAGTGACAGAGACCATGGGATAATCTTCAGTGATTTAAGGTGTATGTAATTTGAATCTCAGAAGGAGAGAAAGAGAACAGAAAAATTATTTGAATAATGGCTGGCAACATTCCAAATTTGACTATAAACTCAAAGATTAAAGAAATTAAGTGAAAATCAAGCAGGATAAAAAACAAAACAAAATTATGCCAGCATACATCACAATTAGATTTCTGCATGCAAGTGATAAAATGGACATCTTGAAAGAAGCCCAAGAAAAGGGTACATTAAGTATAGAGGAATACAAATAAGAAGGTTCATTGATTTTTTTATCAGAAAAAAAATGAAATTAAGAAAATAATGGAAAAATCTTTAAAGTGCTTTAAAAAAAAAACAAAAAACTATCAACCTAGTATCCTTGAAAGTTTTCTTCCAAAATTAAGACAATTTTGGAAATTTTTTAGAAAAATAGAAGCTGAATTTGTTGCCCAAAGTACAGAATATAAGTAGCATTAAATGAAATTTTTCAGATAGAAGGAAAATTGTATCTACTGAGGACTTACATCTGTACACAGTTGTGAAGAGTACCAGAAATGGTAAACATGTGAGTAAATAAAATCATTTTTCCTCATTTTAAATTTTTATTGAAAAACAATAAGCCATTTAAAACAAAAATAACAACATTGTGTTGTGGAGCTTGCAACATATGTAGAAGTAATGACAATATTACAACAGATAGAAGGGGGAAATGGAAATATACGTTTGTAATATTCTTACATGTGAAATGGTATGATATTATCTGAAGTTAGACTGTAATAAGTTGTAAACCCCAGAGCATTTACCTACATAACTAAATAACCAAATATATAAATAATAAACACTAAAAAGAATAGCTAATAAGGCAATAGTGGAGACAAAGTAGAATACAGAAAGATACTTAATCTCAAAGGTGAAAAGGATACAAAATAGAGCAACAAAACCAGATGAAAACAAATAGCATGACAGTAGATTTAAATTTAACTATGTCAATAACTACATTAAATGTAACTAATATCAACATGCAAATGAAAAGGCAGAAATGATTAAAAGCAAAACCTGGATTAAAAGTAAGACCTAATTATAGGCTAAGTATCCCTTATTCTAAATGCCTGGAACAGAAGTGTTTCAGATTTCTGATTTTTTTTGGAATTTGGAATATTTGCACTATATTTATGGGTACAACATCTCCAATCTGAAAATCCAAAATGCTCCAATGAGCATTTCCTCTGAGTGTCATGTTGGCATTGAAAAACTTTCAGGTTTTGGAACATTTTGGATTACAGATTTTTGGATTAGAGATACTCAACCTTTATATGCTGTCTACAAGAAACATACTTTCAACATAAAGACACAGATAGGTTAAAAGTAAATGATTGGAATACACCAATCATAAAAAATCTAGAGAAACTATATTAGTTTTAGACAAAGTACACGTTGGGACAAGAAATTTTACTAGGGATAAAGAATAATTTTTCATAATTATAAAAACATAAAGATATCACAATTTTAAATTATAAAAACATAAAGATGATATTATAAT
The DNA here is from genome assembly GCF_000951035.1 of Colobus angolensis palliatus. Lineage (NCBI taxonomy): Eukaryota > Metazoa > Chordata > Mammalia > Primates > Cercopithecidae > Colobus > Colobus angolensis. The sequence continues at coordinate 7,979,668 of NW_012111142.1, forward strand.
TTTGAAGCTTCAAAATACATGAAGCAAAAACTGAATAAGAACTGAAAGGAAAAATAACAAGATCACTATCAGATTGTGAAATTATAACATTTCTTCTCTCAGTGATTGAAAAGATAAACAGACGAAAAAAATTAGTAGAATGTAGAAGTTTGATCAGTACAATCAACCCATTTGAAATAATATTTTGTAAAACTCAACACTCAACAACAGCAGAATACACTTTCTTTTCAAATGCTCATGGAACTTTCATCAAAGTAGAACTTATGCTGAGCCGTAAAACAAGGCTGTCTGTTCTCTAGCATAAAGCTAATTAGATTAAAAATTGATTTTTTTCAATATCTAGAAAATACCAACTAAAACATATACCAAAGAAAAAATAACAAGTGACTTTAGAAAATAAACTGAAGTACATTACAATGAAAACACAACATATCAGCTTTGTGGGATGCAACTAAAACAGTGCTTAAAGGGAAATATATATCTTTAAATACTTATATTAGAAAAATAGGGTCTTAAGTCAGTTAACTCTATTATGAACTCTCCACCTTAAGAAGCTATTAAAAAGAGCAAATTAAACTCTAACTGAAAGAAAAAATAATAATAAAGAGAAGAGCAGAAATCAGTGAAATAGAAACGAGGCAAACAATAAAGAAAATCAATAAAACCAAAAAATCGGTTCTTGGAAAAGGTCAATAAAACTTTAATAAACATCTAATTATGCTAACCAAGAAAAAAGAGGAAAAGACGTAAATTCTGGTATTAATAAGGAAAGAGGAGACATCACCATAGATACTACAAATGTTAGTGTTAATAAAGTAACATTATGAATACCTTTATGCCAATAAATTCAAGAACTTAGATACATAGGAAAATTTCTTGCAATGCAAACCTTTAAAAAGTTGGTAGAAGAAGAAATGGAAAACTTGAATAGTTCAACATGTACTAAAGATATTAAATTTATAATAATATACTATTTTCCCAAGAAAACTTCAGACACAGATGGCCTCATTAGCAAATTCCATCAAACATTTGAGGAAGATAGTACCACTCCCACACAAAATCTTTCAGAATTTAGATGAGGCCAGAGCCATGCTAACAATAGCAATACATTCTGGCCAATAGGGTTTATATCCAGAAAACAACATTGGTTGATAATTTGAAAATTAATCAACATAATTTATGATACAATGTGAATGAAGAAGAAAAACTATACAACTATCACTATAGATACAAAAGAAACATTTGACAAAATTCAACACTCACTCATAACAAAACCTTTCAGCAAACTAGGAGGAGAAACGAACATACCCAAGCTAATAAAGGCCATCTATGAAAAGCCACAGCTAATCTCTTACCTAGAAAGCTAGATACCTTTCCATAAGATCAGGATCACTTTCATCATTTCTATTCAACATTGTACTGGAACTGCTATTTAGTAAAATAAATCTAGAATATAAAAGACATAAGGCTGAAAAGAAAGAAGTAAAACTGTTTATGTTCACAGATGTAGAAAATTTTGATCTCCAGAAATGTACTGGAATTAAGAGGTGAATTTAGCCAGATTTCAGGATACAAATTCAGTATACAAAAACTAATTATATTTTCACATACTGGTAATAAGCAATACAATAATTTATTAAAATACCATAGAAATAAGTTTAATACAAAAGTGCTAGACCTATATAATGAAAACTACAAAATATTGCTGAAATTTTAAAATTCAAATAAATGGGAAGCTTTACCATGATGCTGAAGTAGAAAACTCAATATTTTTATGATGTCCATTTTCCCCAGATTGACTCATGATTCAATGAAATCTCAATCGAAATTACAACAGGGGCTCCTCCCACCAAAATTTACAAGCCTATTCTAAAATTTAGAAGAAAATGCAAAAGACCTAAAATACCCAAAACAGTTTTGGAAAAGATTAACAAAATTGGAGGACTTATGATACCTTATTTCAAGACTTTTCATAAAACTACAGTAACAACACATAATAGAATTGATGTAAGCATATCATTAAATGAAACAGAACAGAGATTCCTGAAATAGACCCACACATATATGCTCGATTGATTTTCAACAGAGTTGCTAAAACATTTCAATGGGGGAAAAGACTGTCTTTTTACCAAATGGTGGTGGAATTACTGGATTTTTATGTGAAAAAGAAAAGTACTAGACCCTCATCTCATATCATACACTTAAATTACTCGAAATGGATAGTAGACACAAACATAAAGACTGAAATGATAAAGCTCCTAGAAGAAAATATATAATCAAATATTCATAACCTTGGGGTAGATACATATCTCTTAAGACATATAGATCATAGAACATAATATGAAAAATACATAAATTTTACTGCACTAGAATTAAAAACTTTTGTTCTTCAAATAAAGTCCCTGTTAAGGAAATGAAAGACAAGCCATAGACTTGGAAAAAACATTCACAAAGTATTTATCTGACAAATAACTGGCATCCAAAGTGTTTGTGTGTGCGTGCGTGTGCCTGTACAACTCAATAACAAGAAGATAAATAATCCAATTTAAAATGGGGCAAAATATTTGAACATTTAATTCACACACACGCACATATATGTATATACACACATAATTAGCTAATCAGTACATGAAAAATGCTATATTAATTTCCTAGGGCCCTTATAACTAAGTACTGAAAACTGAATGACTTAAAACAACAGAAATATTTTCTCACACAGGTCTGCAGGGTAGAAGTCTGAAATCAAGGTATCAGCAGGGCCATGGTCCTGAATGTTCTAGGGAAGGATCTGTTCCATGACTCCTAGCTTCTTGTGGCTGCTGGCAGTTCTTGGTATTCCTAGGTTTATACATACATTATTCCAATTTCTGCATCCATTTTCACATGGCATTCTCCTGTATGTGTGTGCCTATATCTAACTACCTGATCTTCTTTCAAGGACACTAGTCATTGGGTTTATGGGCCACCATAATCCAGTTTGACCTCAACTTAACATGATTATATCTGTAAAAATCCTATTTCCAAATAAGGTCACTGGGAATTAGAGCCACAACATGTAATTTTGGGAGACACAATTCAACTCATAACAGAAGCCCAATATCATCAGGAAATTGCAAATTAAAACCACAATGAGAATGCCTACTAGAACGGCTAGACTTAAAAAAATCTAAAAATAATAAGTGCTGACAACAACGTAGAGCCAATAGAATTCTCATGCATTGTTGGTGGGAGTGTAAATGTTACAGCGACTTTGGATATCAGCCAATTTCTTACAAAGTTAACCATACTATCACCCTATAGCCCAGTGAGTCTATTCTTAGGTGCTTACTTGAAAGACATAAAAACATATGTCTTTACATAGAGCTGCACATGGATGTTCATAGCAGCTTTATTCATAGTAACCGAAATCTGGAAACAATCCAAATGTCCATTAGCAAATGTCTTAGTCCATTTTGTGCTGCTATAACAGAATATCTGAAACTGGATAATTTGTTTTTCAATAGTAAACACAATTTCATGAAGAGCTTGGCAATTCATAATTAACAGAAATTTATTTCTCACAGTTCTGGAGGCTGGGAAGTCCAAGATTGAGATGCCAGGGTCTGGTGAGAGTCTTCTTGCAGCAGCATCCTATCGTGGAAGGAGGAAAGGCAGGAGGAGAGAGATTGAGAGCACAAGAGGGGGCTGCCCTTATCCTTTTGTAAGAAACCCACTCCTGCAATAATAGCATTAATCCATCATAAGTGCAGAACCCTTATGGCCTAATCACCTATTAAACATACTACTCTTAACAGTGTTGCATTGGGGATTAAGTTTCCAACACAATCTTTTTGTGAGACACATTCAAACCACAGCAACAAGTGAATAGATGAGCAAATTGTGGAAGACTCCATACAAAGGAATAGCAATAATAAAAAGAAATAAAGTATTAATACTTTCATTGACTTGGATGAACCTGAAAATTCCTATGGTGAGTGCAAGAAGCCAGAAGCCAAACATTGCTTATAGTAGGTATAATCATTACATGTATATAAGTTTCTAGAGTGGAGAAAACAAATGTATCATGACTGAAATTAGATCGTTGGTGTCCTGGGGCTGGGAGTTGGAGTGAAGAGAGTCACTGAAAGACATTATAATAAAAACAATTTGGGAGTGATTTACATGTTCTATATATTGATAGTAGTGGTAGATGTACAGGTGTATGAATTTGCCAAAACATAATGATTGAGTATACTTAAAATAGGCTCATTTCATATCACATAAATTATGCATCAATAAAGCTGATTTTTGAAATACAACCATCTGTTATTGGAGTGAAACTCCTCTGGGATAACTACTCTTCTCTAACTCACACTTAAGCCAGGCAGTTACAAGAACTAAATAGAACAACATGGGCTAACATCCCATGTCACACTCTACTATAAATAGCCAATCAGAGCACTTTCCTGTTAGGAAATTTTAGGGCTTATGACATAGTGTTAATATTTATATTTACATTTATTTCATGGTTGCTAATTATTCTATTTCACAGATGTGGATAAATTGCGCCATTTTCTGAATTTTGCTGGCCTTGTAGCTTTTATGAATTACAAATTCCTGATATAAACTTGGTTGTGGTATAGTCAAGCAAGCCAGCCAGTAGGCATCAGTGCTAATCAGTCTGCCACTTACCAGCTGTGTGACACTCACTCCTTCATTAAAGAACTATTTTTCAGGCAATAGTGATAAGCCAGGTATTTCCCAGGTATGGGGCATGTACATTAATGCAACACCCCTGCCCTCATGGAGCTTACATCTTGTGCTTCAACTTACTTCACCTCTCCAAGTTTCTAGGGTTTGTCATCTGTACAATGAGGTTGTAATACCATCTTCATAGACTGGGGGGATTAAATGAGATCATGAAGTAATCTGCTCAGTATGGATTAGACAATGAGTTAAGGGTGACCCCCTGCTGTGCCCATCTATGTGTCTCTGACTTTCTTACTGTCCTCTCCTTCTCTCCCATCCTAGCCTACTTTTCACCCATCATGCATTTTCTTTCAATATCCTTCTATACTGTAATAATACACTGTAAGTACCAATACTTGTTTATTTTCTGAGCTAAAAATGTTATTTGCATCTCTGAATGAATTAATTCCATTCTTTTCTCGTTTAAACTATTTTATTATTCAGCTCGTATTGGATGGCATTAAAAAAAGTTCCTGAACTGATTTTTGAGTTAACCTTAATTAAATGGAGCATGATATTCCTTAACAGTAACTCATTATATTAGAATAGCATTTTACCTTGACAGGTTTTTTTGGGCAGGCACGAAGGCTCATGCCTGCAGTCCCAGTGCTTTGTGAGGCAGAGGTGGGAGGATTTCTTGAGGCCAGGAGTTTGAGACCAGCCTGGGCAACATAGCGAGACCACATCCCTGCAAAAAATTAAAAATTAACTGGGCATGGTGCTATACACCTGTGGTCCCAGCTATTCAGGAGGCTGAGGTGGGAGGATTGCCTGAGGCCAGGAGTTTGAGGTTGCAGTGAGCTATGATCACACCACTGCACTCCAGCCTGGAAGACAGAGTGGGGCCCTGTCAATCAGTCAATCAATCAGTAAGAAAAAAAGGCTTTTTATATTGTTATCTCATTTCATCATGTCAACAATCCTGTGAGGCCAAAGATGAGGATTATGTACTGAACAGATTAGTATACCAAGGTTCTTCTAGATTGAAAAGGCATTTAAATCAGAGCTGGGATATGATCCTGCTTTTCTTGATCTCAATTCAGTATACTTTTCATTTGTTTATGTATTTTACCAAATTTGCTGAGTACTGATTGCAGACTGGGCATACATAATCTAATGCTGCCCTTAAGAAGCCATTGTCTCTGGGGAAATTAGGCCTGACCGTAGAGCAGTGACTATAACACGTGTTGAAGATACAGTGACAGGGCACAGACAAGTATACAGGAGGAAGGGCTGTCACAGAAGAGCAAAGACTCAGCCTCAGGACACAGGAGAAGGGACTGTGCTGTGCCATGAAGCAGAGCACTGAGGATGATGATAATTTTTCTGCATGAACAAGGAAGCGAAAGGCCTTTCTAAAACACCCCAAAACAGGAACTCTTAGCAGTTTCTATTTCATCTCTATTTTTGTCAGTGTCAGGTTATTCTTCAGTTTGACAAAAAAGAAAAATAAATCACAGAGAATAGAGTCCCGACTCAGACACTCACCAACAGGACACGTTTCCTATGGATATTTCCTGGGCCTGTCCCTCAGGCCTGGGCCTGCTCAGCTGGAGGAGCCTGTAAGGAGAGGGAGTGGGGATGGGCTTGTGTTCATCAGTATGCGTTTCTTGAAACTGGCCACCAGCAAAGAATAAAATCTCCACAGAATATTCTTAAGCTTCCTATATGTTTGATTAGTTTTCCCCAGTAGGGAATGAAATAAAGGAAGCAGCTTTTGAGAGAGAGAGCTTGCTCTCTGCATGGTCCGAGACCAGCTCATAGCATAATGTTGATCCTCACAAGACCCAGGAAAGGTCAGAATTATTCAGTATTTAATAGAAAGGCTACTAGTGGTTGGTCTTTGTGGTCGATGGGGGCAGAAGAGGACAGGAGAATTTGAGGGTTCTTTTTGACTGTTCCACAGCCCTTTGACACTCTTTTGTCTCAATTTCCTTTTCCATTAAAGAAGATACGGCACACATACATAAGGTTATTTCGTGCATTCATTTTCTTAATAGCCCACAGAGCATGTACCATGCAGCAGGCCCTCCGCTATGAGTAAGAGACAAGTAAGATACCGCTCCCTGTAGGTGCTTCTGCTGGAAATGGCCCCACAGACACAGGGCTGTAGGTGGGTGAAGGGCACTGTGAGCCCAGATGAAGGGTCACCCTGGAGGAGGAAGCAGGGAAGAACTGCATGGGGAGGCAGGGAAGAGAGAAATCTGGTTGGTGGTGTGGCCTAAGAGCAATTCTGATGGAAAAGAGAAATATCTAATGAATAGCTCTTAAATGATTTTGATGATATATCAGATAAGGCCTCTCTCCCAAGCCCCCTATAAAATATTAAGTAAAATCTATATGGCTCATTAATGTTTGGTGGATTGGATTATCTTTAGGAATAAAGAGAAGTGCTGAGCCCTGCTACAAAGCTTGTGTGGGGCACAAGAAGCTGTACACAGAAAAAAATAGAAAGCCAATATACAACTTTAAAAAATACACATATACATGAAAAAAAGCTTGTATATCAAACTCAAAAGCTAACTCACTATACATTGAATATATATACCTTACCATATATATGTTTGTGTATATATAGATAATATATATATTTATAATTTAGACATATACATGTATACACACATATCTGTATATGTGACTATGTGGTATATAGGAAAATCCCTCTTAAAAACTTCTCGGGGAACAAAAAAAGAGCGTTATTTGGACAATATATCCTTAGTATAATAACAAGCTAACACTTAAGTACTTACAGTATACCAGGTCCTTTTCTGAATACCTTAAATACAGTATGCCTCCTTCGATCTTTACGACTGCATGAGGTAGTCCTAACATTATCACCATTTTGTAGAGGAAAGATCTGAGACATAGAGAAATTAGGTTACTTGCCCAACACACACAGTAAGAAATAGAGATGAGATTTGAATTCAGGGAGCACAGATGTAGCACCCCAACTTTTTTTTTTTTTAAGACAGAGTCTCACTTTGTCTCCCAGGCTGGAGTACAGTGACACAATCTTGGCTCACTGCAACCTCCATGTCCCAGGTTCAAGTGATTCTCCTACTTCAGCCTCCCAAGTAGCTGGGATTACAGGTACACGCCACCAAACCTGGCTAATTTTTGTATGTTTAATTGAGACAGGGTTTTGTCATGTTAGCCAGGCTGGTCTCGAACTCCTGACCTCAGGTGATTCACCTGCCTCAGCCTTCCAAAATGCTGGGATTACAGATGTGAGCTACCACACCCAGCCAGCACCTCAACTCTTAACCACTATGCCTATTATATATGATATGATTCATTTTTCATATTTTTGTAAGTAATTGCATTCTTCCTAAAACAAAGGGTATTGATTTCAGAGCAGTCAAATGTGGAGAACAGAGGCTTCCTCTTTCCATGGTGGATTTAAATGCACTGCTCCCTGAGCTTGGTTGTAGGTGTGGATAAGGTTTGTTAATTTGGTTCTTTAATTCAATAACTATTTATTGAGTAGCCACTATAATGCCAGATTCCATTTGAAGTGTGAGAAAAAGAACAGTGAATCAAATAGGCAAAGTCCCAGTTATGAATTTTACTGTTTGAACGAACGGAGGCAAGATGGTGCACTTCCGGGTTCTTCATCACCACTTTTCCCGCAGACGCGAAAATGCAGCCCGCGCCCGGGAAGGTGCAGACCAACCGGGCATGCGCCAGGTGATGTCAATCCGAAGAGACCAAGATTTACCCGGTCGCACCTGCGGAACGCCCCCAACACGCCTGTGCCCTGCCTATTGCCCTCCCACTCCTAGAAAAGTCACTCCCGGCAGATGCGCTGTGCGGACTTCCCAGCCGCCACTCCTGTCGGGACTGTATTAGGAACTCCGCCCGAGAGCTTCACCGGGTGACTCTCTTGGCCTCCTTTGCCGGAGGCCGACAGACCTCACCCCCACACCTTCTTCCCTGAAGCTGGGTGACCAAAATAAATGTGCAGTTTTGCTCCTACCCTTGCCTACTCGCTGGTTCTTTTGTGCCCGCTCTGGTGGTCTTAGAAAAACAAATCATTTACGTTCTAGTAAACTCTAGAAGAATCAATTGATGGTTTGTACAATCAAGATAACTGCTGTAGAGATAAGAGACATAGCAGTGAGAGTACAGAGGAGAGACAGAGCTGCTATATTGTACAGAAGGGTCAAGGGAAGCCTTATTAACTAGAAGACATTTGAGCAGTATGGCATAAGAAATACATATTTGGTCTTTGTCCTTGTTCCTGGCAAACAGCTCCTAGAACTCTTGGAATTTCCTGAGTGATAGAGGTGATAGGAGCATCTTTTGTTATTCATAACACACCCCTTTCAACCATACCTGAGTTTATGCTAATGAGTTGATTCTGATGGGCCCCTAGATAGCTTCAGGATGGGGAATGGTTACCAGAGGATCCAACCAGGTGACTAAAGGTTTGGAACTTTCAGCACACCCTCCCACCCCACCTCTGTGGAGGCAGGAAGATTTGTGATTTAATCAATCATACCTAACTAATTAATTCTCCATTAAAACCCCCAAATGATGATGCTCAAAGAGTTCCCGGGTTAGTGAACACATTGATGGGCTGAAAAGGTGATGCCTCAGAGAGGTCATGGAAGCTCCACACCCTCCCACCATACCTTGTTCTATGCATCTCTTCCATTTGGCAGTTCCTAAATTGTATCATTTATAATAACCTGGTAACTGTAAGTAAAGTGCTTTTCTGCATTCTATGAGTCCTTCTAGCAAATTATTGAACCTGAAAAGGGGGTCATGGGAACTCTTGATTTGTATCCAAGTTAGACAGAAGAGTGTGTTGCCTAGGGACCCAATATTTGTAACTGGCATCTGAAGTGAGGGGCAGTCTTGTGAGACTGAGCTCTTAACCCTGTGGGTCTAATGCTAACTCCAGGTAGTGAGTATCAGAGTCCAACTAAATTGTAGGACACCCACTAGAAGACTAGAAAGCCAAAGAAATGGTTGGTGTGAGGAAAACACCCATGCATTTGGTGCCAGAAGCTTTGTAAGTAAAAGCGGCTGCAGCAGAGACCCAAAGGAAATGAAGGAGAAAGCATACCAGCAGCTGGGAGAAGAACATTGCATTCAGAGAAAAGGCAAAACCTTGAGGTGCAATTGTGCCTGGCATGTTTGAGGGACAGAGAGAGACCAAAGTGTCTGGAGGAGCAGGTTGAGCTAGAAAAAGAGTGGTAAATTAGGAGATGAGAGAGTTAGTGGAGACTTTGGTGCATACTCTGAGATAAGAAGAAATCATGGGAGAAGGCTGGGCAGAGGAAAGAAGGACTGATTTTTTCTACTTAAGTTTTGGGTTTTTTGTTTTGTTTTGTTTTGTTTTTTTCTTTTAATCTGCCTGCAGAGTGAAAAATCAACTACAGAGAGACAAGAGTGGACACATGGGGGAAAATCAAGTAACTATTATAATGATCTAGGTAAGAGATGATGGTGGTAGCATTAGTGGTGGTGAAAAGTGGTTAGACTGTATTTTGATGATAGAGGTGACAAATTTGAGAGTTATCACAATACAGATGATATTTAAGCCATAAAAGTGTCTGAGATCACCCAAGGAGTGAACCTTGGTAGAGAAAAAGAAATGGCCAAGGATAGAGATCTGAGAAACTTCCATGTTTAGAGGTTGAGGAATGTGGGAGTCTAAGAAGGAGTACTGGCCAGGCATAGTGGCTCATGCCTGTAATCCCAGCACTTTGGGAGGCCAAGGTAGGCAGATCACTTGAGGTCAGGAGTTCAAGACCAGCCTGGCCAACATGGTGAAACCCTGTCTCTCATTAAAAACATGAAAATAAAAAGGAGTAGCCAGGGAGGAGAGGAAACTCAGGAGAGTGGCATCATGGAAGTCAAGTGAATAGTGTGCCTTATGGAGGAGGAGTGGGTAGCTGTGCTGCATAGTATTGACATCAAGTAAGGATTGAGAACTGACCATTGGATTCAGCAACATGGAGGTCACTGGTGACCTTCACAAATGCTACTTTGGTATGGTGGAGGGCACAAAAGCCTGACTGGAATGGCTTAAAGAGAAAATTGAGTTACCCCTAGATATGCTTTCACATGAGGCTGTCATCGAAGTAGAAATGGAATCTGCTTTCACACTCTTCAGACGTGGCTGTTTTGTCCCTAAAAAACCAAAGCTTATTTAGAAGCAGCAAATAAGAAAGTGAAACCTTTGAACTTGGGAATAGTATTAAAGTTATCATCTAGGCCTTGAAATGTTGGAGTCACAGATCTTGCTCCAGGAAATAAAATAGACCAGCTGCTGAGTGTATTCTGGTCCTCTGCCTAAGACGATACCTAAAGCATCTTTTATATATTGACCCAGGGAATATATCCTCACAGCCTCCTTTGACAACAAAACATAGCGTGTTTAAAATTTTATGCTCTTTGGGGACAAAATTTCTCTCTCTGATCAAAATTTCTTCTTCATGGTTCATAGTCCCTTTCATTTGTCAGTGTAGCATCCTCTGAATGTCTGCTGTGGTTCTGTGAACACTGGGCTAGAACATCGTAGAACTGAATTCTAACCCCTGCTCTGTTACTAATTTGTTGTGTAAAAATAATTTGTTTTGTAAAAATAATATTGTTACTTTCCTGAATACCTCAATATTTCCATCTGGTTTGGCCAAATAACTTCTAAGTTTTGTTTTAAATCTCACATTCTCTGATTCTTTCTAAAGCATAAAGTTTCCCAAGTTCCAAATTTATCTCAATCTTCTTTTCTTTATGTTAACTACAGATGCCTCTTATAAGAGGAATAAGGGATATTTTGTAACAATTTGATCATCTTTGTAAATCTTCTGTTACTTTGAGTAGCTATAAATTGTGGGGAACAACACTCAATCTTGATGTCTCAAAAACTCAGGGCTGTGAAATAAGCCAGGAAAAGAAAGTTAAATACCTCATGTTCTCACTCATATGTGGAAGCTAAAAGCCCTTGATCTCATGGAAGTAAAAAGTAGAACAGAGGATATTAGAGGCTGGGAAGCATAGGAGAACAAGAGGGATAGGGAGAGATTTGTTAAAAGATACAAAATTTTGGCCAGATAGCAGAAATAAGTTCCAGTGTTCCTATAGTCATCATTGTAGGATGACTATAGTAAATATATAGTTTCAAGTAGCTAGAGGGAGAATATCAAATGTTCCAAACACAAAGAATTGATAAATAATTGAGATGATGGGTATACAAATTACACTGATCTGATCACTACATGTTATATGTATCCAAACATGACAAGGTGGCCCATAAATAGGTACAATTATTATGTGTTAATTAAAAAATAGAAAGGTCAGGCATGGTGGCTCACGCCTGTAATCCCAGCACTTTGGGAGACTGAGGCAGGCGGATTACGAGGTCAGGAGATTGAGACCATCCTGGCTACGGTGAAACCCCGTGTCTACTAAAAAAAGAAAAAAAAAATACAAAAAATTAGCCAGGCGTGGTGGCAGGCACCTGTAGTCCCAGCTACTCAGGAGGCTGAGGCAGGAGAATGGCATGAACCCAGAAGGCGGAGCTTGCAGTGAGTAGCCAAGATTGCGCCACCGCACTCCAGCCTGGGGACAGAGCGAGACTCCGTCTCAAAAAAAAGAAAACAAAAATACAAAAAGGAAAAAAACAAAACTAAAACCCACTCAGGACTGAGTAACCAAATGGTAACTAAGACCTGAATTCATGGCCCCTCTGGAACTGAAATGTTACCATCCCGTGCTCTGGGACCGATTGCCTTCTTTGAGCTCTTTCAGTGTTAGAGTCAGAGAAGTCTCAGGCACCCATAGCTGGCTTTGTGCCCTTGGTCAAGATAATTAATTTCTTGTTCTCTGGCGTCTAAATGAAAAGGAGAATATCGTTATCATATATTTTGAGAGAACACATGTGATAGTCTTTGCAACTTATCTGAGTGTGGCTACTCTTAGCTACTTACCTGGTAGACAAACAATTTGTATTTGTCTGGCAATCTACAGTAAATTCAGATTTTGATACGCAAAAATGGCCAGAGAGGTTCTCTTAACTCAGGACTTTATGGAAACAACAAAGAAGTTACATGAAAGTCAAACACACTATCAAGAATGAAAACCCTCCTGAAGTCTTTAATTCTGCTTACTGTACAGGGGATTCAGAAATCAACTCCTAGTTTCTCTGCACTTTAACCCTGTGATCAGGAGAATCATCTCTGTTTTGATGTGGCCTGCAATTAATTATTTTTCTTTGAGAGATAAGGTCTTGCTCTGTCATTAAGGCTGGAGTGCAGTGATTCAATCATAGCTCACTGCAGCCTCCACCTCCTGTGCTCAAGCAATCCTCCTACCTCTGCCTCCCAAGTAGTTAGGACTATAGGCATAAAGGCATAAATCACCACACCCAGCTAATTTTTTTTTTTTTTTGTAGAAATGGGGTCTCACTATTGTCAGGCTTGCCTCGAACTCCTGGCCTCAAGTGATCCTCCTGTCTCAGCCCCAAAGAGCGTTGGGGTTACAGGCATGAGCCACCATGCCTGACCTAGACAGATATTTAAAATATACTTCAAGAACTAAATCTTACCATTACATTGCAAAACAGGTTTGACTCCCTACAGTGCAGACTGCAAACTTACTGGCTATGTGTCTACACAGGCTCTTGCCTACTCTCTTTCCAAGTGTCCTCTTTCTATACTTTGCATTCTTTGTCGCACCTTTGAAAAAGCAAGAGGCATTTTAAATGTTGGGTGGGAGGAAAATTCAGCCATTCAGTCTCATTTGGGATTCCCTACAATGAAGAGAAATTTGGACTATATGATACATCCTGTGTCGCATCATTAAGCATTTGCTTATTTTACAAATTAATCACTTGCTTATTTTGCAATAGGGGAGGGAGTAGTAGAGTGAAGGACAATGCCTACTTACACCATTTCTATCTTCTCTTTCATCTCTTCTGCTACCATATGAGCCCCTTAGGCAAGGATGGTGCCTTTCACTTCTGCATGTCTGACGTCTAGGTCAGGGCCTAGCCCGCATGAGGAACATAGTCAATAGCTGTTGGGATGAATAGTTACTTTGAATTTACCATCCTTGCCTTGGAGTGCAGTACAGGGTGTCATAGCATGGTGGGGTCACTGATAAAGGACATCTCTTAGGGTGATCCAGGCTCTGGGCAATTCTAGAGAAGGTCATGGTTTCCCAAAAATTTGTAGGCTAAGTAGAAATTTTTACTCTGAGAACAGAAGTCCCAAATTCTGCTCCACAGACTGGCATTGGTCACTAGTCTTTACTGAAATTAAACAAAAATGGACAATATAGTGAGTTTTTAAATAAAGCTAAATTTATGTTTTTAATCTAAGTTTATGGCCATTCTGATTTTTTTTTATGTCTTGCTGCATTGAAAATAACCGTCTTTTAGAATTATGGTAAAGATAAATGGCAGATATTTTTCTTAATGCTCCTATCAGGGGAAAACATTGTTACCTTACATTGCCTCCCCGTTTAATTTAGTTTCACTTTGACATTTTTCTGCCCCATGTAATCTTTCTCAGGAGCAGTGTTATAACAGTGATTTATAATGAGACATGAACCATTTTGAAAATCTGATCTAAAGTTTTATACCCTTTTCTCCAGAGAAACCCATATATGTATACACACACACACACAAACTTTTACCAGTAATTTTGGAAGGGTCACAGGCCTCTTTAAGATTATCCATGGACTTTTTAAGGACCCAACAAATCCAAATTAAGAATACCTGGACCAGAGGAATCAACAATCTTATTGTGAGAAAATTACTGTTTAAAATTCATGTGCTTATTAGTGAAATATTGAATGTAAGTAGAATTTTGCTATCACTACCTTTTAGGACCATTAAAAGTCCAGGGAACAAAGGCTTGAGATCAGAGATTTAATAGATATTTTGAAAATGCAAATGGTACTCTGTCCAAGGCAGCTGATTCCAAGCATTTGAGCCAGTGTTCTGTGGGCACAGTGGGTACAGAAATCACTCTTCCCTTCGGCATGTTTTGCTGAGCATATGTTGTGACCCATCCTCACCAACAGGGCTCTGCATCTCTCTGGCTGTCTGGGAGAGTCTTTTTGAAGGCATTTCAGCCATCTGTTTTGTGTTTCCTGTTCTCAAGAGTACTTTGATGCCACAAGGAGATGTGACATGACATTTGGAATCTGGGCCCATGTGCCACAATGCCAAGGGCAGGGACAGCCCTGGGTTGACTGACTCTGGTCCGTTGTGTAGAGATGAACATGTCAATCAAATACCTCTGCCTGGGCAGTCATATTGGCAGCTGGGCTGCTCGTATTTAGAGAGGAGCGGGAATGAGAGGGCTTAGAAAACTTCAGAAGAGAAGGACAATGCCCCCCTCTGCTTATCTTCCTCTGGGAAAGCCTTGGGGTAGAAGTGAAGACTGCAAGCTGGAGCAATGAAATTGGCAGCAGTCACAAGACCTCAGAATTGTAAAGATCATCAAATCCAGAATTTCCCAAACTTCAGTTATTCAAACCCCATAATCATGATTTTTTGTTATCTGTATGCCACCAATAGTTGATTTTATAATTTCCTTAAATATTTGCTATAAATACAAAATAGATTAAAACAAAATAAAAACAAAAGCAATCTTTTGAAATTCTAGCTAGATACTGTGGCCAGCAGAAGGCTCCAAACCTGAGGTCTGCTAGTTCCTTGTTAAACAGGAAATCAATAAGGGATAGAGGCTTGTTAAAAGGCACCAACTCAGACTTTTTCCTGAATGTGCTGGAAATACTGAAAGCAAAATCAAAAGTGAATTATCACCACTTTATGTGCTTAATATTAGTTAATGCCATGTCCAAGAATTCACTAAATGTCTTGGGTCACATAGATCTGACCCAAGCTCCTTATTTAGGAGCTGAAGAAGCTTAGAGATTGGGAAAGATTTATCCAAAGTAATCATGGTTCTATATCCCTCCTTATGCCATTTGCCAATTTTGCACCTTCTTCTGCTACAGGCAGATTGTAGGTGGCTGCACCTTGGCTTTGAGACTTGCCTTGTGACTTGCTTTGACTAACAGGATGCTAGCAGATGTGGAGCAAGCAGAGTCTTCAAATTTGTTTGCAGAATTGGGCTTGCTTTCCTGTACTTTACTGTCACAGTGAGAAGGACATGTCATGGCCAGCCTCTTGGTTTAAGAAGGATGAGAGATATTTTGAGCAGACCTGGATCCAATCTGTAAAACAATTCAATATTGGACTCCAGCCTGCTGACTACCCTTTTTGGTGCAGTGTGTGTGTATGTGTGTGTGTGTGTGTGTGTGTGTGTGTGTGTGAGAGAGAGAGAGAGAGAGAAGCTGAGAGAGAAAGAATTATATGTAGAAGAGTAGAGAAGGAAGGAGAGGGCAGGGAGAAAAGAAGAGGGAAAGACATGGGAAGGGGAGAAGGGGAAGGGGAAGAGGAAAGAGAAGATCCATGTTCTTAAAGACCTGGGACATATCTCATTCATCTTCTGTATTTCCGAAAGTTACCACAGGCTCTCAAAAATGATAGCAGTAAAAAAAAAAAAATGCTTTATATCTTATTTGACAGCTTTCATATTCAAGAAGTATTTACTAAGGACTCTGTTATGTGCCTAGGGCTGAGCTAAATATACTTGGGAACACAAAAGAAGTTGTTTTGGGGCCGTGAGACATTACCATGTATCTGGGTGGCAAGGCCATACCTGCATAATGTGGCTTATCAGCAATTCAAAGCCATATTGTTCCTGTGCATAAGTGACAAGTGCAGCCTTCCTCAAATATGCTGGCACCCCTTCTGCCAAGCTTTGACTGTGCTTCTCTCTCAATCTACGGTGGGATCCTTCAGCACCCCATGGAGAGTTTCAATTCTCCACAAACCTGATTTGTGGAGAATTTCTTCCTTCCGTTCCCTACAGACATTTCTATTCATGTCCTTTTTTTGTTGTTCTCTTTGCTGTTGTTTCAGAGCATACAAAGGTCCCTGCATACATTCCAATGCATTGCTCTTGTATGCGGTTGTTCAGAAACCCAGGAGTCATCGTTCACATTTCCCCTCTATGATTGTTACCTGCCTGCACAATCGCTGTAACTTACACATTGAGCCCATTTTGTTCCACCTCCTTCACCGCCACCATGGTCAATGTCCCTGTCATGTCTCACCTATTCCAGCTCCTAACTGGTTTCTTAACATCACCTCTGCCTAGTCTATTCCCCAAAGAGTAGATAGAATAATCCTGTAAAATGTTAATCTCTTCATTTAACTCCTCTGCTGAAAACCACCTCAGTGGCATCCCACTGCAATTAGAAAAAACAAAATGAAACAATGCAGACTTATTACTGTGGCCTAGATATAATACTCTGCATGATGTGGGCACTGACTGCATAGGTCTATTTTGTAGATAAGACTAAGAAGATTCCATACTACAGAAGTGACAACAATTTCAAGCTTATCATCATGCCAGAATAATTATAACCACCATCATAGTTACCTTTTATTGACTGTATACTATAATATGCACATAATTAAGCTCTTTACACATATTAACTTATTTAATGGTCACAACAGTTCTATGAATTAGATACTATTATTATCCCAGTTTTGCATGTAAGGAAACTGAGGCACAGTATATTTAAGCAATTTCCCTGAGGCCACACAGCTTGAAAATGACAAAACCAGGGTTAGATCCCAGACAGTGTGGCTCCCTTTACCACTATTGGGCCGTGCAGTGACCCCTGGAATTGACAAAATGGAAGAAATATGATGAAACTGCCACCTGCTTGTCTATAACTATCATTTTCCTGGCTGGGTATCGGGCTATTTGTGTCTTTTAACAGCTTAAGAGAGCATTGTTTTTCCCCCTCCAGAGACACCTTAACATAATAGCAACAACAACAACGAATAGGAATCAACTGTTTAAAATAGATAATGTAGCTAAAGAGCTGAGGTGATCTTCTTCCAAAGAGGTAATCACAAGAACCCAGTGAGGATGGAAAGCATTTCACAGAAAATGGAATATGAGCAATCCTAACGGAAGTGTCAAAAGGATAATGTGTTTTGTGAATGTACATTGCAAACAGACAAAAGTAGGTTCAATTACTCATTGCAGCCTGTACATTTCTTTCTTTATTGAGTAGAAGACACTCAGGTGTCTTGTTTTTCACAAAATAAAAACATAAAACTTATTTTCCAGGATGGCATGGCTGTATTTTTAGTTTTGAAATTTTGATTGTGAATTTCTATGGCCTGATAAAAAATGCCAGTTCAGCCTTGACATATGAAAAAGTATGACAAAAGCTGGTGAACATGATGAATCCACTGGACTTCATATATCACCTCTCCTTTGCTCCCTCCCTCCTCCAATCCCTGAGCTTTCTGCACACCTCATCTGTGATACTGGGCACTTCAAAAGTAGAATCCATATCCAGCACATGTCCCTACATGGGAAAATAAAAATAATCATCACTTCTCTGCTGTTGCTTCTACAGGAGAGAATTTTTTAAGTCTATCTTGACTACTTCTTCCCCAAGTTCGGCCCTTTAGAGTGGAAATAAACATCATGGGCTTTGGAGAAAACTGGGTTTTAAATCTTAATCATAGTGTGACTTTGTACAGACTCCTTATCCTCATTGAGCCTCAGTCTCTTCTGGTATCTAGTGGAAATGATGACCCAGCTTCATGAGGCAGTTGTCATGGTTAAATGAGATTTATTAAAAGTAGTACCTAGTGCTTAGTAGTTTTTAAGTATAATGGTTTGAGCTCTTATTGGGTGCCAGACCCTTTACTTCTGTTATTCCACTTCATTCTATAAAGTAAAAATTATTATCCCCATTTTACAGATAAACAAACTGAGTCTGGAGGCTGAGGAAGCAGAATTGCTTGAGGCTAGGAATTCAAGACCAACCTGGGCAACATTGCAAGACCCCATCTCTACAAATTTTATTTTAATTAACTGTGCATGGTGACATGTACCTGTAGTCCTAGCTACTCAGGAGGCTGAGGGTGAAGGATCGATTGAGCCTAGAAGTTCAATGCTACAGAGAGCCTTGATCATGCCACTGCACTTCAGTCTGGGCAACATAGCAAGACCCTGTCTCAAAACTAAAGAAAAATAAAGAAGCTGAGGCTCCAAGGGGTAAAACAACTTGCCTATTATGGCTTGAATTGTGTCCCTGCCAAAATAGTTAAAATGGAATCCGAACCCTCAGTACCTCAGAATGTGAAATTATTTGGAAATGAAGTCTTCACAGAAGTAATCAAATTAAAATGAGGTCATTAGGATGGATTATAATCCAATATGACTGACGGTCTTATTAAAAGGGGAAATTTAGACACAGAGATAGATATGCATAGCACAGCAGAGGATGATGGGAAGTCACACAGGGAGAAGATTGCCATGTGACTGCAGAGATGCACCTATCAGCCAAGAAATACCCAAGATTGGCAGCAAACACCAGAAGCTAGAAGGAGGAAGGGAGTAGTCACCCTTTAAGTCTTCAGAGAGAGGATGGCCATGCTGACAGATTTCGAGCCTCCCAAACTATGAGACAACAACTTCCTGTTGTTTTAAGCCACCCAGTTTTTGGTACCAGCAGCCCTAGAAAACTCCTACACTGCCTAAAGGCACACCGTTAATAAGTAGCAACATGAGGATTTAGTTCCTGGTCCATTTGACTTGAACCCTGGGCTGTTAGCCTCATCAATGCTGCTCAAAAAAGAAAAAAAAAAAAAAAAATACTGCCCCTGGACCAGCAGCATGGACCTCACCTGGGGACTTTTTAGAAATCCAGAATCTCAGACTCCAAACCTATAGAATCAGAATCTGCATTTTTACAAGATTCCCAGATGATTCTTAAGCACTTAAAAATTTGAGAAACACTGCGATACACTACCTTCCATAGCTGATCAACAAATATTAACGCCCTCCTCTTCTTCAGCTTCTCTTTTGTGTGCTATTGCAACAGGCTTCTGGTGGCTCTTTTTGTTTCTAGTATATTCTCTTTCCAATCTATTTTCCATTCTGCTCAGCATCCTTCGTTAATCTCCCGAGATGAATTTTGGCCCTTACGTATGGTAGGGAAACTGGGGTACACTAAAAAGACAGCGGGGTTTGGACCCTATTGAACTTGTTTTAAAATCCTGCTTTACCACTCAGTAGGTGTAGAGAAGGCTACTTACTTGTCCTTTCTGGACTTCAACTTTTTCATCTGTTCCTAGTGCTGTTACCCTAGTAGAAGCTGTTATCGTCATTTTGGTTTTGCCTGCACGACAGAAGTGGCCTCGTAAGTGGACTTCTCATCTCCCCACACTGATCTCAATTTATTCTCCTCAAGGTAACCTTAATGATCTTTCCAAAAAACAAATCTGATCATGTCATTTTCCTGATTAAAACCCCCCAATAACTTCCTTGCCCTTAGGATAAAGTCTGAATTCCTGAAGCTGGCTTCCTGTCATCTCATGTCTGTTGCCAACCCCCACTCCCACTTTCTTATCAATTCTCTGGGCACTCTAACCTTGCTTTACTTTCCCAACTCACTAATCACCTCTTTCAGGATTCTCTACTGCACTACACCTTTCTCCTATGAACTCCTATATCTCAGTGTGACTTCTCGGTGCTGTTCTGTGTCATGATATTAATCAAACTTTGTATTAATTGCAAATTGAGTTGTCTATATCCCCCACTATACACATAAAAATGAGGGCAATGTGACTGTCATTATGATATTTGGATCCCAGCACCTAGCCCTGTTTTGGTGTATAGGCAGCCCTCAATTTTCTGAACAGATAAAAGAAATTGGGAGATGACCCGGT
The DNA here is from genome assembly GCF_000951035.1 of Colobus angolensis palliatus. Classification (NCBI taxonomy): domain Eukaryota; kingdom Metazoa; phylum Chordata; class Mammalia; order Primates; family Cercopithecidae; genus Colobus; species Colobus angolensis. The sequence continues at coordinate 8,000,189 of NW_012111142.1, forward strand.
TTTCAGGTGAGCATTGTGCGTTCTCTTTAAAAAAAAAAAAATGTATTTCTGAAACCCCACTTCCATTTTACAAGTTAGTTGCCAGTTGCAGAGTACGTACAGGAATGAGCAATATATTCTTTCTGAAATCTCTTTGTTCTTTGCCACATGATGCAGCCTCCTAGATCCTACCTCATTGCACAAAGCTAAAGTATTTACTCCCATTTGTTTTAAGTAAGGCCTATGTGATCTAATAGCTTATCAGATGCTTGCATTTAAGAAAGAAAAACTGGCTAATGGGACCCAGTAATAACAGTATTAGGGATCAGAGCTCTGTACGTGGCGGCATGATGATGGAAGACACACAATGGGGCTTAGAGTCTTTGGGCCTTAAGTGGCTTTATCATCCCCAGAGATGTATAAGCACCAAATCCAAACCTAACAGGAAGAAGACATTCTGGCAGAGGATGAATGAGCAGGAAGTTGATCCATAAGACCTGAGAACATGTCACTCTGGTACATTGTTAGTAGTAAGAAATGCTGAAAGTTTGAAGTTTGGTTGTTAGAAATACAAAATGAAGCTCATGAGCCATTTGTGAAATTGGCACAAGAGTAACAAAAGTGGCAAAGTTTAAAAAACCAGAAAATTTCATTCATATGGGATGGACCAATTTTGTTCTCAAATATCCCATGGCTCAATAAATTCTTATTGAATGAATTTATCATGTTGGACCTTTATAGGAAAATATACATATCCACACATATCCACACAAACCTTTATTAAAAAGCATAAAAGAGAACCTGAATAAATGGAGAGTGTGATACCCTATTCATGGATAGGAATACTGTTATAAAGATGCCACGTTTTCCCAAGTTGATTTATAGATTCAAAGCTACTCCAATCAAAATCCCAACAGGGATGTCAATCCCAAATTGACAAACTGGGCCTAAAATTCATGTGCAACAGGAAAGGGCCAAGAAAAGCCAAAGATCTTTGAAAGAGGAGGAGATGAGAAAGAAAGAGAATTGACTGACTTTCCTAGATGCCAAGATTTACTTGAAAGCTATATATAATTTTGAGAAATATTTTCTGTTTTATTGTGTGTTTGATTACCTTTTTACTTGCTTGGATTTTTTGTTTGTTTTTTGTAAACTGGTCATTCAGGGAACTGAGTTTTGGAAAACTTGTCTAGAGTCACTCTGTACTGAGGGATTGGTTTGGATGAAAAGTGAAAATGTGCATTGGGAATCTGCCGTCTTGGAGCTCAGCTTTGATATTGTGGGCTGGAGCTCAGGGCAGTGGAAAGAAAAGGAGGCCTGGAGTCAGATATACCAGGGCTGAGCCCCAGCTCTGCCCTCACTAGCTGTGAGACCTTGGACCAGTGGCAGAATTTTAAGTCTCAATTGTTTTCGTTTGTTTGTTTGTTTTGTTTGTTTGTTTGTTTTAGATGGAGTCTCGCTCTGTCTCCCAGGCTGGAGTGCAATGGCACACTCTCAGCTCACTGCAACCTCTGCCTCCCTTTTTTTCAAGTGATTCTTCTGCCTCAGCCTCCCGAGTAGCTGAGATTACAGGTGCACGCCACCATGCCCAGCTAGTTTTTGTATTTTTAGTAGAGCTGGGGTTTCACCATCTTGGCCAGGCTGGTCTCGAACTCCTGACCTCAGGTGATCCACCCACCTCGGCCTCCCAAAGTGCTGGGATTACAGGCGTGAGCCATCAGGTCTGGCCAAGTCTCAATTGTTTAGTCTACAAAATTCAATTAAATAAAACCTAATTGGAAACATTCATTGTTGGAGTACATTTGGCTGCTTTTAAAATCTGTTTATTCAAATTAGAAATAGCTTTCTGTAAAGTGGGAGTTGCCAACTCAGATATTTACAGGGGCCAGGCAGATAATGCCCAAGTATGTAGTAGCTACATAAAAGATGATGGAGAGGGAATATCTTGGCAGACTGTGACTGAGCATAAAACAGGGCTGTGGCCAAATCTGCCCCCTTTTCCCTGGTTTGCAATTTCAATTCAGGAGCAAAGAACCTGGCCTGGGACTCAGAAGAGGATGAGATGAGCCCTCATTCTTGCTCTGCCTCTAACAGTGGTGTGACCCAAGGTGGGCTAGTTCACTCTCTGGGCTTTGCCTCGAACAGTGGTGTGACCCAAGGCGGGTTAGTTCACTCTCTGGGCTTCATTTGTCCACTTCTAAAATGGGAAGATTAGACTCTCTATGGGTGATTGTGTCTCTGCGATTCTGAAACTCCTTTCTGTGATTCTAACTTGTGGTCGTACTTGCCAGTCTTACTTCTAGAATTGGAAGTAAAAAACATTGTACTTCTAGAACTAGAAGATTTAGGCTCGAACGCTGACTCTGCCATTTACAAACATGCCAATTAAGAATGTCCCATAACTTCACTACACTTCAGATTCCACCACTAAAGTATGAAAGAAGAGTAATCGTATCTTCTTCACAGAGTTAGGGTAACCAGCGTGATGATGAGCTATAACATGTTTTGTAAAGAGGGCAACAATAGGATGAAATGTGGATAAACATCATAGAAAGAGATGTAGATAAACAGTCTACCAGGTCACAGACACCTAACAGTTTTTTATTATTTGAAAATCCCGTTTTCATGAGATGTAGGCCCTGCTATTCCCATTTTACATATGAGAAAACAGAGATTTCAAAATGTTCAATAGCTTGCCTCAGAAGTCAGAGAGCTACTAAGGAGGAGACCCAGACATTGAAATCCTTTCCTGCTGGTTCTGAGACCCATGCACTCGTTTTTCTATATGTTTCTTCCATAGAGGGGTCAGCCAAGCTCACTGCCAGAAGCCTCCAGTTGTCATTAGGTCCAGGGGCATGTCCAGAGAAATCCACTGAAGTCGAGGGTAGCAGATACATTTCCAACCACCTATCAGCCACGGCTTCGACCCCTATAAATGAGGCAGTCAGCCATGTTTGTATAAAGTTGCGGGCTTTTTCTCTGCTTCCTGTGTTAAATGTCATGTTGAGGACAGGCAGCCCAAGACTGCAGTTCCTGGACATGAGTAAGGGTAGGCCAAAGACCCCAGGTGAACTCCCTCCTGACTCAGGCAGAACACAGCTGCTTCAAGGAATCACCTCTCATTCTCTTTATGAAACCAACATGCTGTTCCAGCCCCAGGGAACACAGGTCAGCAACTTCATGAATTACCCTTTTGCTTGTAATCCAGTTGCAGTGGTGAAATATTATGTTGCCTAGGGCAGGGCTATTCCTGGCTCTTAGTTGTTTAAATTACCAAGTTTCTTGTTTGGGAGGAAAGAAGATTTATTGAATGCCTACCAAGTGTCAGGCATGTGACCACTCACTTTGCGTTGGTGACTTCATTTAACCCTTACAAGAACTGTATACGTTAGATTCTGTTACTTCAGTTTATCAGATGTTAAGGGGGAGGCTCAGACAGGATAAAGAAACTTAACCAGAAGCCACAGTTCAGTACATTCTAGAGCCTTGAATCATTATCCCTGGCTCTCAAACTCCAAAATCTAATGCATTTCACAACACCAGTGTGTGACACTGATGACAAATTGGCCTGTGAAATCAAAATGTACTTTCATTTATTAATGATCTGTAATGGAAGAAGACCTCTAGCCTAGCCAATAGAAAGCTTATTTTGTTTTCTGAACAGAGAATAATTCATTCATTTGCTAATACTCCATCCCAGCTAAAAGTGGAGCCAAGCTTGCCTTTAATCTGTTATAAAGCATAAAAGCAACGATGTCCCCACACCCCATGCCTCTAGAATATCCCATTTGGGACCTGCAAGAATGGTGCTTCCTTTGTCTCAACATCAAAACCCAGCTTATATCTTGACAGGTGTATATATGGGTTGAAAAATATAAATAAATGCAGAAAATCAAACCCCTTGGGCTGCCCAATTGTCCCATTTGCCAAGAAAATGAAAGCAAGGATAACTTAAAATGAATAAAAATATACTCTCCATTTGGAAGTCTGAAATTGACAGTGTTTACCAGAAATTATATGAGCGGAGAACTCGAGCTTCTATTTGATTGTGGGTTTGAATCCACACCTGAACTCTGAGATTCTCTCTTTGTGAGCAATTGCTACTGCTGGGGGAATTGGCAGTGTGACCAGGCCGAGGCAAGGGATAAAATGATTAGGTCCAAGACTTCATTGCGAAGCTTCTTCCTCTGAGATTTAGAAACCATCTCTCTTTCAGTCTCTTAATGTTTCCTGAACACCGTGAATTTCTCCAGGGGGCTTTACGGCCAGAACTGATCGCATTCAATTCTCCAGGGAGGAAACGGGCAGGTTTGTCTTATTTATTTATTTATTAAATGAAGAATAGTAATGGAGAGGAGAGCCCCCTTATCTTTATTGTGGTGGTTGAGGAAGGAACCCTGAGAGTTTCCGGTCCTCAACCTGACTCTCTTCCCCGTTGGATCTAACTGCCCCCGTTAACTGCCCCCACCCTGCCTGCCTGGTTCCTTTGCATCCTTTCTCTCCCATGTTTTTTTCCTCCATCTTCCTTCCCTTCTCCTTTTTCTCTGTCCTCTTCCATCCTCACCCTAATCTTCTGCAACAGGTTTTAAGCCTTTGATCTGGTCAGCCCCTTGTAGTTAAAAGTCACCAAGTCTCCCTCAAAGCAGTGCAACTAAAAGCAGATTTACTGTGAGGACTGGAACCGGAGGGTCATCAAGGCTGAGAGAGGGTGGCTGAGAGGTAGCATCCCCCTCCATTTGCTGCTCAGGAGCCCCTTTGTCTCCCCTTATAGACACACCAGTGTCTCAGGACCTGCTTGCTCCCTTGAACTCAGACTTGGCAAAACCCTTCGAGGTTGTGGCCCTTCTTCATGGCCCTGCCTTCTCCTCACCTTTCTCTGTCTGCTTCTGTGGTTTTTAGCTCATCCTTCTAGCTATATTATGCCCTTCACAGTTCCTAGTTTAGATTCTCAACAAGGAATCTGATGGCCACACATTTTCTCTGTGGTGCTCTCCTATTCTTCCCCTTCACCTCCTCCTGCCAGGCCACCTCCCAGGGTAGTCAGTGGGTCTGATCAACCTTTGGATTGTATACTGTAGGACCAGGTGCTCAGCAGTAGCCAATCAGCTGAGGCTAAGCAGTAAGCCTCAATTAGCCACCTTTGGTGGCTGCCCCAAAGCACCAGTTTGCAGGAAACAGTATCCCCCAGGAGAAGTCTTGGGTGGGACTAGAAATATGATCAAAATGTTAAAAGCAGCCCTAGAGTCCTGAGACTTCTGACATCAGTAAATGAGAGGAGTTTGTGTGGCTAGAGCTGCTGCATCAGTGATAAAATCCGACATTTTATTGAGCTGCAGTGTCATGTCAGGCAGTACAGATACAAAGATAAAGGGATATGACCTCTACCTTCAAGTCTCTCACAGCGGGTAAGAGAGGCAACTTGAGGATGCCTGCAGCTCAGCAAACAGAGCATTTGGCTTTAAGACATCTGAGAGATCTAGTTTAGCCCCTTCTGTTTCCCAGGTCAAGAAAGAGAAGACCACAGAAGTTAACAGACTTGCCGAGAGTTCCATTGGTAGTTACAGGTAGAGATTTCATTTCAACTACTATTTATTAAACATGTAATCTAGGGACTGGGATAGACCTTTTAACATTTGTTATTTCATCGAATGTCTATTACAATGGTGTAAAGTAGGATTTATCCGGAGAAGAGACCTGAATTTCAGAAAGGTTCACTGACTAACTGAGGGCCACACAGGTAGGTGGGAGAAAAATGAAAGGTATGTGATCTGTGTCACAAAGGCAGTGTTAGAAATCGGAAGTATAGCATCAAAATGTCTGTAAGAAAAGCATCCAAAGTTCACTGATGGGGTCTTTCCTGCTCTTTGGGAGAACAGATACTGAATGGTTAGAAATAAAGCAGGAGGGAGGACATTTTTGAGAGCCTGGATATGAAAGGAATGTGATAGAAACACAAAAAGGGAAGGACAGATGGCATCTTCAAGGTGATCAATACTAAATATGTGTTAATCGAGAGCTTTTGAGAATATCCTGGGAAAAGATCCATTTCCATGTAAATAGGATGGCCCAGCAACAAAGGAGAGAAAGAATCAGGTGGGGCCTTGACTGTAGGTGGCACAGGGCCTGCTCAGTGCACCAATAAGACATTCCATCCTTATTTTCCTTACCCCCAAAGCCCTCTGCTTCACCAAAAAATGATTTAAAATATCATGCATATTGATTTTTTTCATCAGGATGGATTTGCAATGTTTCCTAAAATAAAAGCATCCAGAACAAGATGTGAACTGAGCTACTGGCATTTGCAAAATTGAAAAGCTCTCCTGGTCAACTGAGCACAATGCAGAGGCAGGATAATGTTTTTGGTTGTAGCATCTCAAGTCCACTTCTTGGCTTTGGATTTTTTCATCTTCCTCTTTCCTTTCCATCTCATTTCCTTCTATTCTCTCTTTCCCTGTTCTACTTTCTCCCATCCTCTTCCATCTCCTGCCCTATGTTTTTATAGCATGGTACATAGAATGGGGATGATGACTCAAATTGCCACATGGATTAAGGGGCCACTAAAATTGAGATGTGACACTACAGGGAGTGGAGAGGACTGTGGACAACTGGAAAGCACATGCCCTGCGGCTTACTGGGAGCAATGGCTACTCTGCTCCATCTCCTTGTCACCATGCCCAGCTGCGGACCTGGTGTTGCCAAGGCTTCCAACTCTTCAAAAGAACCTGGAAATCTAGATTTGTCTTTTACGAAATGCCATGAATTTTAAATGTTATCAATTAATTCAATTCCTTTTCACATTCTTACAGACTGGTAATGACTTGTAGGGTACTGGCTTCTGACTACTAGTCTACAGTAAGAAACAGTTGAAATCCTGGCTTCACGACTTCTAGCTGTGTGACTCTGAGCATTGTCTCTTAACCACTCTGAACCTTAGTTTTACTGGCTGTCGGGTAGTGCATAAGACAGGATATCAAGTGCCAAGCTAACTGCCTTATGCAGAATAGATACACTGTCAATAATAATTCCCTCCCCTCACTTCTGCTCCATCCCGTAGGGTGACCATGGTGTTTTTAGTCATGTACACATCTGATTCCAGAGAATATTCAGTCTATAACAAGACCAGTGGCTTCTCCAACATCATCCTGAGTTCCTCCTGCAAATAAGTGAATCACAGGAGCTCCCAGTGTGTTCTCACCCTGCTTTGTTGAAAGCCATTGCCCAAAAATGCATTTTATGTGGGCAATGAGTCTCTATTCATGCACAATTTCACATGAAAAGATTTGCCCTTTTCATCGTACGCATGGCTTGAATCGGCCAGCCTGCATGAAAAGATTTCCATTCATTAGCATGCCAAATGATGTCACTGGCCTGGAACATGGGTGGATATTGCTATAGACTCAAAGAATCCTAACACTCTAAAGATTCTCAGAAGAAGCCACCTAGTCTAACCTTCCACACAGTAGTCCTTTAAATGCAGTTGAAACCTCTCCCTAAGGTGGTCGGGGCTCACTCTTCTGGGAAACTGCCCTGACCACTCTAGTTATTTGAAATGTCTCCTTGTATCAAATTTAAATCTAAATTTCAGTAACTTCTGCCCATTGCCTCGGCTCTACCTTCCAGCAATACTGAGAGTAAGTTTTGTGACAACACTAGATGATATCCAATTAAATAAGCATAATAGAGAATTTATATAACACATGTGCCAAGAACGTTTTAGATTTTTAACATACATTTATTTATTTAACATGCACAAACACTCTATAAGGCGTGTAATAATCGCATTGTCATTTTAGGAATGAGGAAACTTGAGGCACAGAACTATTAAATGGCATGACGAAGATCTCATGCTCCCAAGTGGGAGAGCCAGGAAGGAAGTTCTGGCAGTCTGGCCTCATGGGCTTAAGGACTGCAATATTCTGCCTCTATGGCAGAATAAATAAATCACATCTGTACCTGCACCAAGGTTTAGTGTTGGGGCAAGGTCTTTGATGTTGCCCAGAGGACATATTTTACATTTACCACTTCTTTGCAGAGTGAGCTTTGGTAAGTTACTCTGTATCCCAGACATTTTAATGACGGTTATGCCACTTCTCAAATGTCTTGGGAGTAAAATCTCTGTAAATTGCCTTGAGCAGTGCCTGGCAAGTAGTAGGCATGTGATAGATTTTTGCTGAGTCAACAATAATGATCAAGACTCTACACCATGCTTCACCAAGTCCTTCCTCTTTCCTTCCATAGCAGACTTTCCAAGTCTTTAAACTTCCTGCTCAACTTTCCAGGGACACTCTCTATATTTTGCTGTCCCTTTAAGCATGGATATTTCAGTGCCAGTTGGACTAGCTGAGAATATAATGGTATTCTTTTTTTTTTAGACGGAGTCACGCTCTGTCGCCCAGGCTGGAGTGTAGTGATGCAATTTCGGCTCACTACAAGCTCTGCCTTCTGGGTTCACGCCATTCTCCTGCCTCAGCCTCCCAAATAGCTGGGACTGCAGGCACCCGCCACCACACCCAGCTAATGTTTTGTATTTTTAGTAGAAATGGGGTTTCACCGTGTTAGCCACGATGGTCTCGATCTCCTGACCTTCTGATCTGCCCGCCTCGTCCTCCCAAAGTGCTGGGATTACAAGCATGAGCTATTCTGCCCTGCCTACAATGGTATTCTTACGAATTTAACTCTCTATTCCCATCATTGCAGCCCAAGACTGTGCTGATACACTTCTTTCTCCTCTCTCTCAAGTGTGTATTCTGTTCCAAATACTACATTAGTAGCTGAAGACAAATGTGTGAATTAAGACAAAAGCTTTGTCCTAAGTACCCCTCAGGTAGAATAGAATGCATGCAAGAAAGTTATGGATAAGGGTACAAAGAGGACAGGAAGGAGAAAGACAACCCTACTTTTCCAAGGGTGGGGCAAACACATAAAACATTTTTGAGTGAGGAAGGCAAGGGCAAGAAGGGGCGAATATGTATGGTTTAGAACTTTGGGAGAACTTAAATGTCAAAAACCAAACCTTAAAATCATTAAACTCATGTGAGACTATCTAAATGGTCTTCAAATGGGTCATGGAGAAATTCATAAATATGACAAAAAAGCATAACATATAAAGGATAAGACTGGTAAATTTTATTACTTCAAAATAGAAAAACGAATGTATGATCAAAAAAAACACAAAAAGTCAATGTATAATAAGAGATGTTGGTTATGTGGTCACCCACTTGAAAATACTTTCATCACATATAACACACGGTGAATATCTAGAATACACAGAGAAATACTAAATCAGTAAGTAAAAGACAAAAAAAAAATGGTATTCTTGGCCCTCCATATCCACGGCTTCCACATCATGGGTTCAACCAACCACAGATTGAAAATATGAAGGGGGAGGAATAACAATGTGTAACTTCTAACTAAATTACAAGTACTTAGAATGGTGCCAGTGCTTAGCTTATCAATATATTAAAGAGACTAAATGAATAAAATATGTCCAATAGCAAAGTCATTGTTGAGCTTTTTCAAGTGGTTTCTCTTGATCCTCAAGGAAGTTCTGTGAGACACAAAGAAAAATTGCTAAAATCTCCATCTTTCAGAGGAGACTCAGAGAAGTTACATAATACTCTACTACATGGTTCTCTGCTCATGAGAGGTATCTTTAGGCTAAACCTGCATCCTGACAGCCTGTCCACCAATTATCATTCTAATGGATGCCAACAGCCTTCCAAAGTTGCCCAGTGGTTTCACCTGCTTCTCAGAGGCAGGTGAAGCTCGGCACACACCTGTAGGCCCTGCTCAAGCACCTTCTCCATGAGTGATACCTAGAAAGTACCCAGGGCTGGCCCCTGGATGACCTTGGTCAAGGTACCCTTTCTTAATGACACCCTTGCTCAGAGGCTCTTTGAACTCAGGACAGCCTGGGGACAATAAAGGAGCAGTTGTAAACGAAGAGTCTATGACATGGAACGAGTTGTTTCTGTGTTACCAATAACTGATGTTTACACCAGTAAGTGCATACACACCTCCTCGAGTATACAGTGGCATATAATACAAAGGCATGGGTATAGCATACTTTGGGTATTAACTCTCAGCTTGGTCTCAGGACCCTCTTGCCAGACAGTCCTGATTTTCGTGCTTCCGCACCTTCACACTGGTGCTTCTCACTGCCCAGATACCATCCTGGGTTGCCCTGGCCTCTAAATCCCACCACTCCTTCAGATGTCAGCCTTTGCATCATTCCCCATCATGCCTGCCCTCCCAACTCCAGATTCAGCTGTTCCCAGGCATATTCCCAGGCAGCCTTGTCCTTTTCCTTTTGTGATGTGTAACACATCAAATGGATAATCATTGTCCTTGTCTGTGCTAGGTGAGGAGCAACAGGCCTGTGGAGAGCCCAATTTCCCAAGTCTGCAGGCCCGTATTTGTATTTTTACATAGAACTAGGTTCCTAGCTTGGGGCATTCTTACAGGCCTCCTGCCCTCCTTTATCATGTCACTACCATAAAGAGAGTGGTTTGGGGCTCAACACTCCCTCCCCGTTATATCTCACTGGCACCAGCCAGGGTCAGGGTGACTTTTCTGGTTTTTCTCCATCCCCCATCCTTTTGATCCTACATTTTGATAGAAAACTGTTTTTCCTTAAATTCATTATTAACATTGTTTTTGAAACAGCATGAAATCTAGTTTTATATTTTTATTTTATGGTCCATCACCTGCTGCTGCCTGTGCCTTGGCTTCCCCATCTGTAAAATAAGAGAGTGAGAGAAGACAAATCTCCAAGGCCTGTCCTAGGCTAATGTTCTGAGTCTGAGAAATGCATTACTGGGTTAAGGAGCCCCCCAAAAATCCCCATATTCTAAGTGGCTATCATCTAAGGATCATACAAGGCAACTTAAATGAACACTATTTACTATATTCTGAAATATTTTATTACCCTACTCTTTTGGTTTCCCACTTTCAACCTGCTTCAGGTGGTTGTACCTCCACCCCCACGGGCCTCTTAGAGGATTAGTGCTCCTGTGGAGATCCAATACATAGCACTTGAAAACTGTAACAAGGGAAAGTTTACAGTGATTACAATCTATTTGCCTTCACCTCATCTTATTACAGGTTATACTTGTATATTAACTTCATCATAATTCTCTGATTACCAAGGAGTTCAACTGAGGTCCTGGGTCTCTCCAGTCCTAATTAGCCTTGTCCAGCTGAGCTCGTGCAAGACTGAAACATCACTACTGTATTTCTTACTCAGCAGTGGAAGCAAGAATGATTCATTCTGGGAGCTCTGTCTCCTTTGCTGCAAACGATTTGCATACCATGCAGATTCCCATAGACCTAACGTATGACGAGTCCCAGAAGCAGTCTGCTTTCACTCCTTTCACCTACTTCTCGGAGAAATGGCTGAGCATTATTCAGTAAATTATCCCGACTGGGAAACTGACATCACTTCCTCATGGAACAGAATTTAAATCTAGACATTTTGAGAGGCAGTATGGCACCGTGGCTGTGTACATATTCTTGGAACAGGTCAGCTACGTTTTAAGCTAATGGTTGATTTTGGAAGAGTTTTCCAAGGTTTCTAAGTCTCAGTTTGTTGGTCTATCAAATGGGAATAACAATAGTACCCATCACAGGATTATTGTGAGTATAAAATGAAATCCATAAAGTTCATGGCATATAAAAAACATTCAATATATTTTAGTTTTTGTTATTATTAATATTAATAATTGGTATTTGTTTGTGGAATGATGGAATAGTAGAGAAGCAACAGAAGATTTATTTTATGAATCAGGAAATGAAGTATACGAGAAGTGACTTTATACCTTCCGTAGATGTTTGCCAAGGAACACTTACCATGACCTAGTCCCTCAACACTTAAAACTTAATGTGTAACGGTCATCTCTGCCCCTCAAACTATAAGATGTAGTTGTTAACTGTGCCTATGGGATCAAAGAAGACTTCCCAGAGGAAGTGTCAACCATATTGGTCTCAATAAATCAGTTTCATCCTTCAACACCCCACCTCAATCTTTAAAACCAAGCTTAAGTGTCCCTTCCTCCATGAAGCCCTCCTTTACTCCCTCCTTTCTGCCCAATACATGGTTAACCATTTTCTCCTCCATTTAATTTCTGTACTTTGTCTATACCGACACATTTGCACATAAAATCCATACTAAAGGGGAGATTTCTTACTTCTTTGCCAGTTTTTTATTTCACTAACACACAGTCCAGTATGTGGAAGACAGCAAAGACAATCAGAATCGCCAACATCTATGATGTGTGAACTGTATAGAGGCACTCTTCTAAGTTCTATATTTATATCTATTTACTTAACCTCCCCACAAATCTGTGAGGATACTGAAACATGAAGCAGTTTAGGGATTTTCCCAAGATTACTCAAAAGCCAGGATTTGAACCCTAGCACTTAGGGAAAGCCTTGCTCCCAACCATTATGTAATACTTCCACATAAGTGTTCACTGAACTGGACACTGTAATGTCTACCAAGTGCTAGGCACTTTACATGTATTATTTTATTTAATTTTCACTACAATACTCAGATGTGGGCTGTATTCTAGTGCTGAGAGCTAGTACCTTTATGTACCTTGCCCAAGAACACATGGATAGTAAGAAACCAGAGTTTAAATCCAAGCCTGTTTTCACCAGAGCCTGAAACCTAGTCTACTACCCCAATATTTCCAAAAGTGTTATGTGGGCATTCCGAGTGCTATATGAGATTATTTTTATGTGGCTTATGGATGAAGATTTTTTAAATGTTATTATTTTTGAGATAGAATCTTTCTCTGCCACCTAGGCTGGAGTACAGTGGCACAATCTCGGCTTACTGCAACCTCCGCCTTCTAGGTTCAAGCAATTTTCATGCCTCAGCCTCCTGAGTAGCTGAGACCACAAGTGCACGCCACCAAGCCTGGCTAATCTTTGGGGTTTTGTTTGTTTGTTTGTTTGTAGTAGAGATGGGTTTTTGCTATGTTGGTCAGGCTGGTCTTGGACTGCCAGCCTCAAGTGATCCACCCGCCTTGGCCTCCCGAGGTGCTGGGATTACAGACATGAGCCACCACACCTGGCTGAAGATATATTATTTTAATACTTGTATATTTGTTATAATGCATGCTGCAAAAAATGTGACTAGATACTTAAATGCATGATTTTACTGATGAAAATTCTTAGGATGAGGAGGCTGGAGTGGATATAAGTGTTAGATTGTGTCATTTGAAAAACTGTTAAGTAGGTGGATGTGGTGGCTCACGCCTATAATCCTAGCACTTTGGGAGGCCGAGGCAGGCAGGAGTTTGAGATCAGGAGTTTGAGATCAGGAGTTTCAGACCAGCCTGGCCAACATGGCAAAACCCTGTCTCTACTAAAAATACAGAAAATTAGCCCAGCATGGTGGCATGTGCCTATAGTCCCAGCTGAGCTGTTTGGGAGACTGAGGCAGGAGAATTGCTTGAACCTGGGAGGGGAAGGTTTCAGTGAGCTGAGATCACATCACTGCACTCCAGCCTGGGAATAGGGGAGGGGAGGAGAGGAGAAGGATGGGGAGGGGAAGAGAGGAGAGTTGGATCATCGATATGAGAAGTTGGTGCATAGACGACCTGAGGTTCGGGAAGCTGAGTGTTATTCTTTCCTGACTCCTCAATATGTGCAAAAGATAGTAACAGAAAGAAATGTGAGAGCACTTCAGACTGTGGATAGAGCACGAGCAAAGGTGTGAAGTCAGGTTCACACAGGGTATTGTTCTGAACTTGTCTGCCTGGAATTATGAACTTTATTCTGTAGAAAATGGAGAGCCCACAGAGATTTAGGACCAGAAGTGGATGACTCTCTATTAATATTTATCCTTTAAAGTCATTGTGTGTTTATTATCCGTCTGGATTTACAATAACTTGACAAGATCAATGGGTAAACAATATCACAAATATGTATTAGCTGACAGCTCCCTAGCCATCCCGCTCAGGAGACAGCGCTATAAAACCTGAAAGGTGATGATACAGGCTCTGATGTGCATAAATGATTTAGGGTCTGCCTCTACCATTTACCTGTGCACTTTACCATTTAGGGCATTCTCCTCTTTTTAGAAAGTTGTTTCCAACCTCCAAGTGTGGCAATCTTGCATCTTTCTCTATTTGAAATAGTAAAACTAATTGAACAATTCATTGAACCTAATGGCTTTGGAAAAATCAATAATTGCCTCCCGTTATTGATATAGTGGAAGCACATGGAAGAAATTACCCAATACAGAAATAAGGCAGTTAAAATAAATAATTCAACAAACTGTCTGGCAATATTCAAATTTTGAACTTGAACAATTACATGGAGTTTCTTAAGTATAAATAATCAAAGAAATGCACTCAGTGCTGCCAGGGTGTGCACTAACAGTACAGGAGCAAAGGTATCCATTCCTGACACTCACCCCACTGTCTGGACTGATAGAATTACACACAAAAGATGTGGTCAAGAAAGAGGTTGGCTGTAGGGTGTGGGGTGGGGTTATATGTGGGGTTGTGCATGGGGGAGAGATGACACTGGCTCCCAATTAGGGTGATTAGTATTTGAGATTAGATCATGGTGTTAATAATAATAATACATTACAAAGTGCTTTCGCATCCAGCTATATCTTGCTATAAATCAGCTAGATATTTTGCAAATGGGGAAACTGGGGACCAGCAACATGAATTGATTTATAATTTAAACTATAGCATAGGTTTGCACAGTTTTCAATTACTAGCTTTGACTTTTTATTACCTCCTACCTTCAAAAGAGTCTGTAATACTCAAGTCTCTGTTTTCTACCTAAGAAACCTACAGTTAAGAAAGGAACTGTCATTTATTTGGTCAAGGTTGCATAGCTCAAATAGGATAGGGCTAGGATTTAAACACAGTTCAGGCTCCTAGTCCTGGGCCCCTTTATCAGACTCCTCAGTTATTGATGTGTCTGTTCTCAAGGCAAGGAGGTGAGGTAATCAGAAAAAACAATGTCTGGCTGAGGACCCATGACATTCCACAGCAGAACTTGGGACCTTGGATTGAGCAGGACTTTCAACCAGTTTTTTAGAGTGACATGCTGCTCTACCTGAGTTCCAATCATCAGAGATTGAGGCAGAGGGGGGCAGATGTTTGTAACTGACAGAAACCTGGGTCATAGGTCCTGATATTCTGAAGACAAGAATTACAAAAGAATTGTGTGAGGGTATAATAAAGTGAAATGACCATACTCTTCCCTGCTACTCTTCCCCCATTTATCTCCCCTTCTCAAAATGGTTGTGTCACAGAATCATGTCAGAAAGCAAGAAAGAAAAAGCATCAAGGGGATGGTCCAGTGTGAGTTGCCATTAAAGATACTCCAGGAAGCCTTCCACTCACTCATTGTTCCTGCTCACAATTGTATCCCATGAAAAATAATACGAGGTGATGCTTAACACAGCACTTAGTCCATTCCGGGCACTGTCCTAAGTGGTCTATGAATTTTAACTCATTTAACCTTCACAATAATCTATGGGTAGATACCTTTATTACCACCATTTAACAGATGAGGAAACTGAGACGTGCAAAGGGTAAGTGCTTCATGATCCAAGGCACCATAGTGGTAGAGTAAGGATTCAAATGCAGCCCAGTGGCTCTAGAACTCAGGTTGTAAACTGTGACATGATATTCCAGTGGCGAATAGCCTATGCTTGCCTGTTCAGATCCATTCTACATCTGGACTACATGGTTCTGTGCCACAGAGTTAAGTGCACTGCATCAACAAGCACCATTGTCTTCTGACTTCTGCTTGAGTTTGGCCAATGGGAGGCACCAACAGGAAGTCAGATGGAAGAAAGGTGGGTCGGGCAATTAGTCTCTTGACTCCCTTTCTGCCAAGGCCACAGATGCCTCCACCGGAAGCCGCAGCTCCTGTTGAGAAGCCCTCTCAGGTAGCTACAGCCGCAGTTTCAGCTCTATCCTGGCTCGGAAAACCCGCCTCCCATTTCCTCCTTCAGGCTTAAAAATGGAAAGGGCTCCCAGCTCTTGTTATTGCTGGAGCTCTTCACTATCCCTTGTAGGTTTCCCTTTGCCCGTCCACACCTATGTTGTCTCTTCCTTAAACTGCCCTCAGTTTGAATGAACTACATATTTCAGGCTGGGATATTGACTGACACAACTGACTCTAGCAGTGTTGTTTGCACAAGGTAAGCACTTAATAAATATATGTTAGAGAAAAGAAAGAAGGAAGGCAGGGAGAAGGAAAGAGTGAGACAGGGAGGGAAGGATGGAGAGGCAGGAAGGGGAGAATTAAAGGCCTCTATTAAATGCATTTAGAATACCAGTCCACCTTATTTCACCTGGATTTGTCACTATTTCCTTAAAAAGAATAATAATTCGGGTCATAAAAGCTCTATCATATGTTCTTTCAACATATATATTATTACGCCCACTTTACAGTTCACAAAACTGATCCTCAAAGGGATGAAATAATTTTGTATTTTGATAAAGTACCTGAGCCTAGACTTAGTCTGGAAATTCTGATTCCAAATCTAATCAATTTTCCTCATATGCTACAATGTATGAACGTTCGGGGTCTCCTTCCTGACAATGAGCCAGATATGCGCAAAGTCAAAACTACTGCAGAGAAATGTCTTTCTGTTTACAATTACTTCAATCATAATGGGAGTTTGCTTTGGGGTCCTAGCGTCCTCATTGGGTTCTGCCTCTTTGTGTTTCCCTCCCACTGTTCTCTGGCTCCCCTGAATACCAATGTTAACTTTATCTTGGGAGGGAAGAAGAAAAATGACTCCAATGCTGAAAAATATATTGGTTCTATGTGCTTCCTTTCATCTCAGTCTTCCTAGGTAGCCCAAGAACCATTTTTATAAGGCAGTATATAGCCATCCATACGGGGAGGCATTAATGTGCTTTTCTGATAGCCAACTTTGAAAATGAAGTTCTTTTTTTTTACACTTAGAGATTGATATTTGTACAGATGGGTGGCATTTGAATGTATCTCCATGAAATTCCTTAAGGACTTGAAAGGTCCCTCTGAGAAATGTTTATCTAAGAACCAAAAAGGCTATCATTTCTCTGCATCCCATTGATTTCATTCTCTAGAAGTACATTAATCCCAGGCCCAGACAGTGCCTTTAAAGTAGGCTGGATTTACTGGTTAAGAAGCTGCATTTTTTTCTGATGGGATGAAAAATTATGACTATGTCTGTGGATATTTAACATTCTAAACAACTGGCCAAAAAATGAATTTAGAAGTGGATTTTGTGAACAAAAGTCAAGACAAAAGACTGAATGAATTTTTTTTAAAACTATACCAGGAAATTGTTTTATTCTCTATAGTGACTTTAAAATCAGGAATTTTTTAACTTAAAAAAAAAAAGACAAGCAAACAGAATGGGAAAGAGAACGTCTAGCCAAAAGGAGTGGATTCACTCTTTTGTGTCCTCTGTTTGACAGTAAGCTTCTTACTAGAGAAGCGTTTTATTTTGCTTGGTTTTCATACTAGCTGCTAGCACACCATCTAACATATAGGCAGTACTTATTAAATAGTTATTGAGTGAATGACTGACTGCATAAATGAATGAATGGTTCATACAATTCTTTCTCATTTTTCACTGAAACTTCAAACCTCCAGTGAGATAGGCAGGGGCAGGAATTATTCTTATTCCCACTTTATGGAGCAGAACCTGAAGTCCAGATAGGTGATGGATCCAGATAGGTCACATAGCAAATCAGTAGCAGAGCCAGTAGTAAAAACTTGGTCCTTTAATCACAAAGGCAGTTTCCTTTTCAATTTCTTCACCTAGTCTCACTTCTTTTCCTTCATTTTAGTCTTCACTTGGTCTCCAAAATTACGCTTAGGAATGGAAATGGCATGTGGGAATTGAAGGACTGAAAACAAAGCTTTTCCTGAATCAAAACCATGAAATACCTAAATGAAATGGGAGGCATTGAATTCCCTGATACAGAGATCAATGTAGTAGAAGAAAAGTGAATGACAGATATGAAATTAATGGCATTTAAATTTATGCAGTTACAATAGAAAACAATTCTTCTGGAATGCCTTCCTGAGGCTTTGATATGTAGTGGTAATTAAAAGAGCTCTTTTAAATCATTTATTATAATTATGTTTTAAATGATCCAGTCCTGAATGTAGCATGCTTTTTGTTGTTTACTGGTAGCTGGTGACATTTGGAATTGACTAGACATTTGCAATAATTTGACTACTTTTCATATACACAGAACTGAACTGCCTCTGCAATTGAATTGGAAAAGTATATCCTGTTCCCTGGGGACCCCTCACTTCCCTGCCTGGTGATCTAATAACACTCCTAGGGCCAAAAGAATCAGCAAGGGTTAAGGAAAGTTGCAACTTAAGTTCAGGCACATTCTGCAACTTTCAAAGGTAAAAAAGGTATTATGAAAAAAAAGTGGAGAATGGAATAGATGCTTCGGTTGCAAGATTTGACCCTCTGTAGATCCAGGCTGATTTTGAGTGAAGTTGTCAGAGTTGGCTAAAACCTTATGCTAATGGGGTTGGAGTTATATATCCAATCCTCAAGCTAGTTATTTTTCTCTATATATTATCTTTTATCTTTGCTTTATGATTTGTGGCTTATTGGTAAAGAAAGTAAGGCTCAGAGAGCTTAAGAGGTTTGCCTAAGACCACACAGCTCATAATGAACTGGGGTTCTGGGGCTGGGGAAGGTATGACTTTTAATTCTGAGTTGAGTGACTTCTCCAGCATAAAAGTGTGCCCCCATTTGAATAGCCAGATGCAGAACAGTGAGGTGACTCACTTGCCCAAGGGCACACCACGAATGGCAAGGACAAGACTTTACACAAATTTTGTGAACAAAGTTTCAAGACAAAAGACTGGGTTTTTTTTTTTTTTTATCCAAGCCTCCTGAGTCCACATTTAGGATTCTTTTCACTAAGGTACAGCTGCCTGGTTTAGATAAATCAAGCAGGTGCAACCCTGGGTGCTGGGTGAAAGTCATGCCTGGGTCGGTGGAAATAATCTCCAAATGTGGGGCTGAGACCCAAGGAAATGCCCACCTTTCCTGAACTCCTAAGATAATTTCTGGTACCCTTCCTGTTCATTTCCCTTCCCTGCGCTTCCTCTTCTTCAGGAGGACACCCAAAGCCACCTAGAGATCAGAGCACGGTTCCCCCCATGCTGACTCTTCCCTCTGCCATCTCCCCCATCTCACTCCCCAGTTTCTCTTTCTCAATCTCTCTGCCTTTCTTCTCCCTCAGACCCTAATCCTCTTCTGGAAAAGCAGGGGCTTCCTCTATGTTAACATTTGGCAAATCGCTCAACCTCTCTGAGCCTCAGGTTCTCTATTGTAAAACAGTATCTCTAAATTGCTAATATCTATATTGAGGGCAGATCTATATTTGGACATATCTATATTTGTCCCTCCAGGACCCAATTTGGCTCCTATGCATAGTAAATAAATGACCAAATCTTGTAAGGTCCTTGGAAGGATTAGATGAGATAAACTGGTTTAGCATAAGTCTTCTCACATATTAAGTGCTTGCTTCATTCTTTTGTGTGTGGAAAATCCACTGGGGGCCTACAGCATACCAGGAATTGTTAAGAACTTTGGATACATCAATGAATAAAACAGCTACAGATTCCTGCCCGCAGGGAACTTACATTCTAAGAGGGCAAGACAGACCACAAATAACAAGCCTACTAAATTAGTAAAGTGTATAGTACATTAGCAAGTAGCAAATACTGTTGAAAAAGTTTTGAAATTCAGCGGAGACATGGCTATCAGGTGAGGGGTTGGGAGAGCAAGTTGCAATTTTAAATAGGGTAGTTTAGGGCAGCCTCACAGCAAGGTAACATTTGAGTTCAGTAGTTGATTTCCTTACCTTTGCTTTCTCCTCTCTCTGTCTTTCTGTCTTTTCCTCCTTTAATCCAAGTCCTTGGTATATAGCTCTTGTTTTCCTGACAAGATTAGAACTTGTTGGACAGAGTAGGCACCTAGTCATATTGAACTCTCTACAGAACTGTCTATATAATTTGCAGGGCACCATGCAAAAAGAAAATTAGGACCCTTTGCTTAAAACTTACTAGGAATTTCAAAATAACAATGGCAGAGCCTTAAACCAAGAATGAGTTCCTTCTTCACATGTCATAAAGGTACATGAAGTGGCTGGCTGTGGCCTCCAGAGATCTGTCATTATTGTAATTGCATTGACCGAAGACCAGTCTCTCCCCTCTCCTGTTTGACGTACCATGAGGGAGCCTCCCTGCCTGCTTTCTACCTTCACTTTGTCCTGTCCTGGACAGGAGTCAGCCTCATTTCTCACCAGTCTTCTTCACTACCCTTTTCTCCTGCCCTGCAGCTAAACCCGACACACAGGTGATGATGGATTTTTAAAGCCAGTGACTGTCCTTAGGAATCAGTAAACCTTCCTGCACTGTGAGTTTATTTTCTCCAGATTTAATAGCAAAGGAACATAAGTAGGTGGAGGGTTGAGGATTTATTTCCTTCTGATAATCAAGAGTACTCTCTCCAGTAGTGCCACTTACCTGATGAATCGTAGCAATAGGTCTCAATGCTGATGAGCCTCTCTCTGCCTGCTTAGGTTGCTGCCTCATCCTGACACTTAGCAGTCTCTCCCTACCGTGCCTGGTCCAGCACTAGACTGCACAGTCGACACTAGCGGAGTTTGCCTTCAGTGCACAGCACTTCCCGCTTTCCCCCTTTTCTTTACCACACTTACCTCCAACCTAATGGTTGCTAGGGCAGAGGTTTTCATCTGCATCTTCCAGGTGAGGCCATGGAGGGACAAAAACTAACCTGACCTGCACAATACCCCACAGTAATTGCCCTGGGATTTTCAACCAGATCAGTTGACTCCACCACCACTGTTCTTCCCAAGATTGGCTTGCTATGTGTGCCTTTATTCTGCATGCCTGCCTGCCTCTGAAAGGAACTGACCACAGGATTCTGATTCCAGAATGCCCTTACCTACCTGAACCCTTATCTAAAAATCACACGAGGTCCTGGAGACTGGAGGTTCTCAAATGCAGTTAGTCACTTGCTCGGATGCATATTATTATGAAGAAGGAAAGATAATTCTCAAACACGTATGTTTCGCCTTGTAAGCAAACAGGAGGGACTAAAAGAAACTGTAAGGAGTGTACCTGTGATATTCACCCATCAATTATTGATTTTTTTTTTTTTTTTTTCTGAGACAGAATCTCACTCTGTCGCCCAGGTTAGAGTGCAGTGATGTGATCTCGGCTTACCGCAACCTCCGCCTCCTGGGTTCAAGAGATTCTCATGCCTCTGCCTCCTGAGTAGCTAGGATTACAGACATGCACCACCATGCCTGGCTAATTTTTGTATATTCAGTAGGTACGGGATTTCACCATGTTGGCCAGGCTGGTCTCTAACTCCTGACCTTAGGTGATCTACCTGCCTCGGCCTCCCAAAGTGTTGGGATTACTTACAGGCGTGAGCCACTGCATCCAGCCTAATTATTAATTCTTTTTTTTTTTCATTTTTTATTGTGGTAAGGTATACATAGCATAAAACATTTTGATCATTTTAAATTACACAGTTCTGTGGAATTGAGCACATTCACATTGTTGTATGACCATCACCACCATCCAACTCCAGAACATTTTCCATCTTCCCTAACTGATACTCTATACTCATTAAACAATAATTCCCCACCCCCAGGCCCTGTCCCCTGGAAACCACCATCCCACTGTCTGTATGAGTATGACTAATATTCTACCTCCTCATGTAAGTGGAATCGTGCAATATTTGCCCTTATGTGACTGGCTATTTTACTTAGTATTATGTCTTTATGGTTCAGCTATGTAGTAGCTTGTTTCAGAATTTCCTTGCTTTTCAAGGCTGAATAGTAATTCATTGTACGCTTACGGAATGTTTCGTTTATCCATTCATCTATCTCTGGACATTTGGGTTGCTTCCACCTTTTAGCTCTTGTGCATAATGCTGGTTATGCACAAGAATATGGGTATACAGAGGTATACAAACGTCTGTTGTGAATATGGGTATACAAACATCTGGTCCAGTGCCTGCTTTTAATTCTTTTGTGTATATACTGGACTGACTGGATCAAATGTTAAGCTTAATTGTGTGAGGAACTGCCATACCATTTTCCATAGAGGATGCACCCTTTTACATTCCCATCAGTAACGCACAAGAATTCCAGTTTCTCCATATCCTCACCAACACTTATAATTTTCTGGAGTTTCTTCCGAATAGCCATCTGAATCAGTGTGAAATTGATATTTATTGACTCTTTTATTCATCTATCTGTCTACCAAACCACAATGCGAACTTACTTTGATTCTGTAGATCAGAGAGAGAGGAGGAAAGCCCGGTCTTGTCCTGAAGGAGTTTAATGTCTCATGCGAGAGGGAAAGATCCATATTCAGAGTTCCACAACCATGTCTACCTCCCCATGCCCCAAATCTACAGGCCCTTCCGGTGACCTTGGTTTATAATGACTACGTATCCTTCCAAAACTCCCCCTTCAGGCCCCCTTAAGTTTGGAGACATCTACACTTGGTTTGAATTAGAGAAAAAAGGAAGAGTTCTCTTGCCCTCTTGGCTCTGACTAGTTGAACACATCTTCTGTCTCTCCTTCTAGGAGGAAATTTAAGGAGATTTAATGAGAGATTTGAGAGTAGCTGCTCAGGAGTTAAGAGCTTTGGAGCCAGCAGCTCTGGTTCCAGGTTCCTGCTCCACAGTTTTATGGATATGACAGTATCCTAACAGAGCAAATGTATTAATGCCCCTGAACCTCTTGTTTTCTCTCTTTCTGGGTTATGTACAAGATTAAGTGAGTTAATATAGGTCTCCACCTATGTGACATCATCCTGAACACTTTTGCCCAGTGACAAGCATTGTCTGAAACTCAGAGCACGGACTTACACCCAGTAGGTGCCCAGTTTGAGAGGAAATTAGAACTTGATGACTGATGCCTTATAACCCAGTAACAGAGCATAGCAGATAAGAACAGAGACAATGATGTCCATCAGACCTGGGCACAGATCCTGGCTCCCCAGCTGCCACCTGATTCAGTTTAACTGTGCTATGTCTCTGTTTTGAAAAGCAGGGATAATAATAGTGCCTTTAATAAGATTTTTTTAAAATTTTTTCTTTTAGAGATGGGATCTCACTATGGTGCCCAGGCTGGTGTCGAACTCCTGGCCTCAAGCAATCCTCTGACCTTAGCCTCTTAAAGCACTGAGATTACAGGTGTGAGCCACCATGCCTGGACATAAGGTTTTATATAAAACGCTTAGAAAATAACAGATGTTGCCCTCACTGTTGCTGACCAAATTGTAATGTTTGCAGAAGGCAGAAATAATACAGGCAGGGATCAATCAACTATTTGTTCCCTGCCTGCCAGCATGCCATTCTCTGTCTTCTGGAAGGCCACTGAAATATGTATTTCTAGAGACCAGGAGATTCTGTGAGGTAGGAGTGTAAACAAGGCTTTTATCTGCTCTGCGCTGTCATTTATGTGGCTTCTCAGTTCTTGCCCTCCCAGTGCCCACCTGCTCCTTATCCCCAACTCCTTACCTCTGCCTGGACAGCTGTGGCCAAAGTCCTCCTTATCCTTCCTCCCTGGCAGTGCAGAGAGGATGTGGCGGGCAGCAGGGCAGACTGCTAGAGGCACATCACCTGCCGGTGGGCTCATATGTGACACCCTGTGGGCTCAGGGATGCAGGGGACTGGCTGCCTCCAATGGTAGTCAGCATGGACGACAGAGGAACATACACAGCCATTGCTTCTGGATGCCAGATCTGACCCATTCTGCATCCAAATAACATTTCATACAGGAACCGTTGCCCCACACTAGGGCGGGACCAAACTTCCTTAAGGCCACATTTTCTAGGGATACCTGCTTACCTGGTTTTCCCCATTGGAATTACTGCAGCTTAACAGTTCCCCAACCCAGTGCTCCATCTCTAATACAATGTAAAATTACACATAAGGTACTTCATTAATTCTGGAAAATACCTAAAACTATTATCTGCAATGAGAACACTATATGACTCACCTAAAAAGTCGACATAAGCATAATTAGTTACAACAAAAGATAAAAGACAGGCTAATAATAACATTGACACAGCTTTTATCATGCCTGGCATGATGTTTTAAATACGTCATCTCTTGGGAAATCTTACACCATAGAAAGGGGAGTGCCATTATTGATCCCATTTTGCAGATGCGGAAGATGAGGTATGAAGATGAGAAAGGTGTTCTAGTTTTCTTCTTCAGGTAGGAAGAGCAACTACTTGATTTTGGTTTCTTTTGAAAACAGGTTTCCCACAACGGGAAGAGACATAGATTCCAAAGTATCATTTTGTGTAGTACCAGTAAAGCTCCTACCACCTCCTCACACCACAACCACTGATATCACATCTCAGGGGGTGTTCTTTTAAATATTCTTCATGTCCAACATTGTATTTGCTAAGCTAAGTTTGTGAACTAACCAAACTAAGCAGAACAGGCTTTGGTTTTAATGCAGAAAAAATAGGCACACGCATATCTCTTCTGATACAATCTCTTTACAGCACACATGTCACCTTTGAGCCCAGACAACACCCTGTAGGTCAGGGTTTTCTAAAGTGTCTTTAATAGACTATCAATATCATTAACTTCTATATAAGAAAAGAAATCCCTGGCCAAATAGTTTTTAGAAATGCTCCTGCCAAAGAATGGGCAGGAGACTTCAAGAACCATAGCATGAGGCCCACATTCTTCCTCCTACATCTGTCTGCCACCCTCCCCCACCCCACTCCCAGCCTTGAAAATGAAATTTGTCTGGTCCTTATTCATCTGCATCTCTGTGATTTGCTGAGCCAGATATTGTGAAAAGGTGGCACTTAAGAGTTAAATGTAGGAATTAAGCAGGATTTTCCAACCACACTCTGTTATGAGAGACAGAGGGAGAGAAGGGGAGAGAGAAAGAGAGAGGAAGGAAGGAAGGAAAGAAGGAAGGAAGGAGAAGAGGGTGAGAGAGAAAAAGAGAGAAAGGAGAAAGAGACGAGGAGAGAGAAAGTGAGATTGTCTACTGTCTCTAGAGATGTGTAGTAAGATTTGTCTCCCAATAAATTATGAAAGTGGCCCCAGGATCCAGAAGCCATTTATGGAACATTCCCAGTGACGCAGACAGAATCCCATTCATCATGATCACGGCGCCATCCCTGCCTCGCCTACCTGTGATTGCAGCGGATTACAGATGTGCCATCTAATAGCCAGGTAATAAGATGTGAAGGAACAGGTGACGCACAGGCTGTCTTAGTCTACGCACGCCATCACTTAGCAGCACTCACCACCGACTGCTACTCCTGTGGGTGACTGCAAAGCTGTGTAAACAGCTGCTGAGCTTTAACACATCAATTATGGTTAGGAAACTTCTCGGTGGAGCAGTTAGGCCTGCCTGACATTTCTTGAAAATAGCAGTGCCCATGTGCTGGCTTGAACTTCCTGTCCCATGGCTTAATTTTAGTGTGAAATGTAAGTAAATATTTTGGAATAATGAGAGTCTGGGACTTCCCCTTCTGGATTTCAAAGTTGAATTGCAACTGCAGTCACTTCCAGCCAAGAGTATTTCAATGGTCTCTGACTTGCTGGTCTTTCTGTTCCACATTGTTTCTTACCATCATTCTTGCTCATGGCTGCCTTAGTGTTCTTTTCATAAATTCACACTCAACTGGTCATGTCATTTTTTAAAACCTACAGAACACTCCTTTGGATAAGCTCCACTATCCATTTTTAGCTTATGCGTCCAGTTTTAGCCCCTGGTTTTCCTTATCCCTCTGCTGCCAGAGTGATCATTCTCAAACAGAAATCTGATACCATCAGAGGTACTTTAGGGTAGTGACTAAGACAGTGAACTTGGCAGCCAGATTGCCTGGGTTCAAATACTCATACTGTCACTTTTGAGCTACACGATTCTGAGCAAGTTACTTAACTTTTTTGTGGTTTAATTCTCCCCATCAATAAAATGAAGATGATTAATAAGAATAGAAATTAAAGTTGTTTGAACTATTAAATGAGGATCATGTACATAAAGTTTTAAGTATATAAAGTGTTTAGAACAGCACCTGACTTAAACACTCAATATTCTTTAGCTGCAATGGTAATAATTTTATTTCCTCAAAATAAAGCCCAATATCCTTCACTTTATTCAAAGCCTCCTTGATGTGCACCTGCCTTTCTCTGTGGCCTCATTCTCAATTTTCATCATGTAGAACTAGGTTATGTTTCCCAGTGCATCCTAGCTATATCCTATGCCCCTTGGTACTACCTGTCCTGTTCCCATTCAATGAAAGGCTTTCCTAGTCCCTATTCCTGATGGTCAGGCACATTTCTATTTAATATCCAGAACTCAGGCCTTTAAGCAATCTCCCTCCCACTCCTAGAGTCTGGTGTGATAGACAAAGTGATGACTTGTTTCCTTATGCCACTATTCTGCTTTGTGCATCCCTTCCACCTTGGCTGATCACACCCTGTTACAACTTTTACTTTACCCTTCTATTTTCTCCCCTAAGTCACAAGCTCTTCAAAGTTAGTAACTACTCATCCCTGTATCTCCAAGAACTAGAACATGGACTAGATGCGCTAGTTCAATGGGAGATTACTGAAAGAACAGATAGGCCGGGCACGGTGACTCCCACCTGTAATCCTAGCACTTTGGGAAGCTGAGTCTGATAGATTGCCTGAGCTCAGGAGTTCAAGACCAGCCTGGGAAACATGGTGAAACCCTATCTCCACTAAAAATACAAAAACATTAGCCAGGCGTGGAGGTATGTGCCTGTAGTCCCAGCTACTCGGAAGGCTGAGGCAGGAGAATTGCTTGAACCCGGGGGATGGAGGTTGCAGTGAGCCGAGATTGCGCCACTGCACTCCAGCCTGGGCAACACAGTGAGACTCTGTCTCAAAAAAACAAAAAAGAACAGATAAATGAATTTCTTCAGCTAGATATAATAAGCCTGTTCTCTAATCATAGTGGTAATAATAATATTATTTAAAGTGTATTTACCAAGTGCTAGGCCCTGAACTAAATGCTTCTCCGTCCTTATCTAATACAATGTTCCCAAGTAGTCTGTGAAGTAGTGTCAGCCATCAGATCCCCGCAAAGACCATCAGAAATACCTGCTGATTAAGCAAAGCTATGTTAATGAAACTACTCTTGCAAGGAGAGTACCACCTTAGCCCAGTGTAACTAGTATCTCTGAAGGGGAAGGTCAGGGGAAGGCAGGTATGAAGTTTTAGGGCCTGGAGAATTGGTTGGGATTGAGTAGAGTATACACCATCATGACCTTGGGTTGGTGGGCCCAGCGAGGTGAGGATTCTCATGTGAGTCTTGGAGAGCATGCTGTGAGTCTTGATAAGCTATTTTAATTTGTTCTCATTTTTATCTTCCAAAAGCAAGTATTCCCGGAGCAAGTAATCATTCCTGCTTGATTTCAGAATTGTTAAACAGAGATAGGAAAATAGATACATCATGGTTCATAGTGCTATTATTACGGCTTTCCCAAAAGATGAGGGAAACTAGCCCTTGGCTAGTAAATGATCGGTCAGGAACCACACCCAGGTTTGTATGAGGCCACAGCCCTTGTACTTGACCACTGTACTATGCTGTCTCTCCTGGCACTAAGTTTACATTTCTTTGACTGCACCTAGCACTTTCTACCTTGTATCAGCTACTTGGGTAACTTATACTTGGGTAGTCTTACAGTAGTGGATAACTTGCTTGCATTCATTCATCTGTACATTGATTCCTTCATCATTTAATGAGCAGCACATATGTGACAGACACTGTGCCACATAGGCGGCACTAAGGAGTGGGGGATAGTCACCCTCTAGAATTCCAGGGAGATGGGGCAGTGGGAGAATTGAGGGAAGCAGGCCAGCTTGGTAGAGCTGCTCCCCTTCTTCTTTCTTGACCCGCAAGAGGCTGGGCTGCACTCTCAGACAGGTCTGCTCACGGCAGGAAGATCTTAGTCTGGGAGCTCAGACAAAGAGAAAGAATAGGCCTCCTGGGGGAGAAGGGAGCCCGCAAGATGACCCAAGGCTGTGCAATTTGTAACATGACTATTTGCCATTAAGCTTCTGATTTTTAATAAAATTACCAAACTCACTCATTTCAGAATTTCACTCTTGGTTTGATGCAAGGAGCATGCAAAAGTTAATAGGCATTCTCCAGGGAGGAGCAAGGCAAAAGAATTGGTAAGACAAAGCAATCTGCTACATCTGTCAATTTTACCAGTGACTAAGGGCAGGATCTCTCCCTCTGAGGACTTCCTCTGTCCCTTTCTTCTTGCCTCCCCGCCCCTCCCCCCTTCCCTCCACTCCCTCCCTCCCTCCCTCCCTCTTTCCTTCCTCCCTCCCTCTTTCCTTCCTCCCTCCCTCCTTCCCTCCCTCCCTCTCTTCCTTCCTTCCTTCATTCTTTCCCTCCCTCCCTCCCTTCCTTTCTTTCTTCCTCCTGCACCATCTTGATCCTCAACAGCTCCTGCTCAGAGAATTTGAAAGTGTAAGTGAAAACAGAATGCAAATCAGAATGATCCTACATTTAAAATCAAGAATGAACTACCACCACCAATTACTACCCCGGGTTGTCCATCCATCAGCAGGAAGTTCACTTACCCTTGTCTCTGATTCATAGCTATAAATGTTCTGCATTTCCTTCCTAGCTAATCTTCAGCTTTTATTTTGACAGGATTGAAACAGAAAAACAGGGAGAAAGAAAGACTAAACTAAAATTGGAATTGAAAATAGTTACAGGTTTTTTTCTTGAATATGAAATGCTACTAGCTGAAATAGAATGAAGCCCACAATAGTTTTTGCTTCACTCATCTGCCATTTTAACAAACTTCTACAAGCTGGAAATCACAAAGGGCCAATCAATAACATTGCTAACAGAACCCTGAGAGCAGTAGAAACAAAAAAAGCCATGTGGGTTTATCCCCCAGAAAAATGTAGCCACAATCAGCTAATTGGGAGCACCACATATCTGCATACCAGAACTAATGATAAGAGAAACCAGGGACAAGGGCTTGGGGGAAAAGAAAACAAAACTCTGCTTTGATGACCGCAGGCTTTCCACATCTCCACTCCTGCCATTTGTCTGTGGATGTAGAGAATTCCCTGTGAGTGTGAGGAAAGCTTTGTACTAGCCAAGCTAGTCTGAGAGAAGGCTCTGTCCTGCAAACCCAAAGTTGTCTTTGTGAAGGATAAAATACTCTTTCTGGATTTGGTATAGGGTTTGAGAGCATAAGACAGAGACAGAAGCAAACAAGCACAGACAAATGGCATAAGGCTGTGAAACAGGCACGCATTCATAAACAGACATATCAGAAAAAACCTTCATATGAGTACCCAGAACTAAAAATACACGTAATAACTGACATTTGTTAAGCATGTACTCAGACAGAGCGAAGTGATATTCTAAGTGAAGTAAGCAAAGAACAGAGAGTTTAAGAAACTTGTCCATGATCACGCAGCTCATTTGGGGAGCTTCAAGTCTACTTTAGCTATGAAATTTAAATGAAAAAAAAAAACGTTTTCTAGTCAAAAAGTTGACTAGAAAATTATACAAGTTGACTAGAATTAAATTTGGAGGGGCTGGGAGATGAGAATTGGGCAACTAAGATGGCAATATCAGTGGTAGAGTAAGGAGCTTGGTTTTTATCCAGCAGGCCATGAAAAGCCATTGAAAGTTTTTGGAGATGGGAGCAACATACTCAGAGTGTGCTGAAATGATCCCTCTGACAAGGTTGTCTTAGATACCTTGGAGTGGGGGGTTAGCTGTTCTTCTCTTAGTTGAGGAAATTTACGGCTTGGGACAGATGACTCAGGTGATCTGAGTCCCACAGGCCCAAAGCTTCTCCTGCTCAATGCAGCCTCAAATCTATCATTTTGCTTCATATCTCACTGCCAGCTGGCAGGCCCGTTGCTCTCACCTTTCTCCTTCTAGAGAACTCTTTCTTGCCCATCAGTCACACATGAGTGCCCCAGTCCCCTCAATTGGAAAGGCAGGTATGAAATGACATTGCGAAATTATGCAAAGATATTATGGATTATATCGCGCTGGACATGAGATTGGATAAACTCATTGGGACCACTCCTCAGGCTATACAGAGATGAAAAATAGGCTTCACTCTCACATTCCTTATCTAATCAATGGGTATTCACTGCTAGGAATACTGTGTTGAGAAGTTTGAGAGGGTGCTAAGCTTAAGTCATGATGACAGCATTGTGTTTATTATTCAAGCCTTTTAAGGGCACAAGAGAGGCAAGTGGTAGGTAGCATATATGCCAAGTATTTGTGACTGAAGCTACTGGAATAACCCAAGTATGTCCTCTGTCTCCTTAGGGGTACTTTTTTATTCTTATGGCTGCCCTTTTCCAGCTTCATCATGGAGCTAGAGCATATGACACACTCAGCTCACCAACTCAGTACCTCTTCTGTGTATAGCATACTTATTGCTGTGGGCTTTACATAAAGTATGAATTGCTCCCTGCTTTCCGGATGTTGCGCCTATTCTTTTGAGACAACACTGATGAGAAGTGGTCACATTGCCTGTGTGTTAGGAAGGCAAAGTTGGTTCTTGAAGTTCCGCACATCAACACTGACCTGGTCTGGAGAGACTTCATGCCACTGAGAGCCTTTGGAAGACAGTGGGGTAAGGTATAAAATAGTACTGGTTTAAAATCCTGCCTTGGACAAGTTACGTATCTCCTCTGTGTTTGATGTCTTCATCTTTGTAATGGGAATCATAATGGCAACAACACAGGAGTTCAGATCTTAACAGTCTACTCCCTTAACCAATTGGACAGATTAGTCAACACTCTACCCTCCTTCCACAAAGCACATAGATGGATGCCCACAGCATGCCAAACGCTCCTGACTAGGAGCCACTCTCTAGTATACCCACTCACTTCTGCTGCAGGTGACCAACTACTGTCCCCAGTCCCATTTCCTAAGAAGCTCCTGCTGTCCCTCAACCTAGAAACTGCTCAACATAGTGGCTAAGAGCCTGGATTCAGAACTCAGATAGCCTAGGCTCAAATCCTGCCTCTGTTACTTACTACTGGTGTGGCCTTGAGGAGATGACAACCTCTCTGTGCTCAGTATCCTCATTTGTAAGATGAAGACTTTAATCCTATCATCCTGTCTATTTCATAGGGTGCTTGTGAGGATTTCATGAGTTAATATTTTTAAAGTGCTACCATAGTACTTGGCGCATACTAAGTGTTAACTACGTTTTTGGTGAAAAGTCTGGCACAGAGTAGATTCTTATTTATCGGATCCACCTTTTCTTCTGAATTTATTTAAGTTCAATTTTTTTTATAGTTTGCTTCTCTGTATACATCCAAAGATGCTGCATTTTTCAACTGCAAGCAACCGTATCACTGGTAGGGTGTGATCTCCAGTGGCAGGAATTAGATCACTCAATTTTCTTGCCTTCATAAGCGTATCCTTTGCTTATGGCATCACCAAACATGACTGGCCACATTTGACAAGGTGGAGTTGCTTGAGGAAGCTGACTGGGAAGAGAGGGTGGCTGCAGGTCAGAAATCAAGAGCCAAGGGAGGGCTGGGCGTGAAAAAAGTTGACTAGAAAATTGTAACGTCAATATCAGCAGACAGGCTAATGAAGGAATGAAATTTGTGGTTGCCTATCTCTCACTTTCTCTCCCTTTAAGGGAGATGGCATATGCTAATCAGGATCCTCTGAGCCTGGCCCAGGGCCAGTGCAAGTGATATAAGGCATGTTTCAAATATGAGAGGGTGATTTTCCTACTTTGACCAAATGGTGACCTTTAAATATTTAAAATCTCTATAGACAAACCAGATACCAGTAAGACAAGGAAAAAACTGGAAAGAAAGTGGCCAGACCCTGAAAGAAATAAGACTACAGGAAAGAAGGAGGATGACAAGAAAAAAAAAAAAAAAAACCTCCTATTTATGTACCATGTGACAGGCATTGTGCCAAGCACTTAATATTATCTTATGTCCCACTACAACACTATTCGGTTAATATTGATATCCCCATTTTACAGATGAAGAAATAGGCCTGGAGATCCCAACAATACACAGGTTCCACATGGAAGTGCTAAGATAAATTCCCAGGACCATCTGATTACAGCCTTGCCGCCTTCCTCTTATACTGCACTATCTTCATGCTGGGATTAAAACAGACCTTGGGGACACTTCCCTGTTATTGTTATTGGCAGTTTGGGGCAGTGGTTAGCAGTCAGATACCGAGGGCAATAAGTCATAAACTCTATTCCAACCTTGACTGCATCCCACCTCTGAAATCTTAACTGTCTCAAGTACTCTGAGCATTGGTTTCTTCATCTGTGCTATGAAACCCATGTCACAGGATTGCCTTGAGTAGGGAATGGGATCATGGATGGGGAGTGTGACCCATAATAAAGTGATAGAGACCATGGTGTGCAGTGCATCAGAGTGTGCAGGACACAGAGTCATTCCCCTGGTGCTTTTAGTTTTGTTGTTAATTTAGTTAATCAGCTTAGGTATGCTGGGCTTATTAATTTTGTGTAATTCTGAGATTCTTGAGGATTGTGACCCTAATTTAGAGAATCGTCAAGGTTCCAGAGGGAAACAGAGAAACCATTGAAGCCTAACCCCACATTTTACAGATAGGAACAACTAAACATCAAAGAGAGAAGTAATTTGGCCAGGGTCATGTAGAATGATAAGTAACAGTTCTGATATAACACCTATCATACTCTCAGACATATGGAAAATAGGTTTTAAGAAATACTCAATTCTGTTTTCTTAGTTTCCTTCAAATCTCATGGTATTTCTCATTCACTAACTGGTTGAGTGTATTAGTTCTCACACAGCTATAAAGATACTACCTGACACTGGGTAGTTTATAAAGAAAGGAAGTTTAATTGACTCACAGTTCCACATGGCTGGGGAGGCCACATAGTGGCCTTCGTAGTGGAAGGTGAAGGAGAAGCAAGCACCTTCTTTACAAGACCACAGGAGAGAGAGCAAAGACAGCAAAGCTATAATTTTAAACCATCCGATCTCATGAGAACTCACTCACTATCAGGAGAACAGCAGAGGAAATGGCCCCCATGATCTAATCACCTCCCACCAGGTCTCTCCCTCAACACGTGGGGCTGAAATTCAAGATGAAATTTAGATGAGGACACAGAACCAAACAATATCATTGAGGAACTTGTTAGGAGATCGCATCTGAACTTGGGGGAAGCCTTCTTGGTGACCTTGGCCCACCTCCCTGTGGTTTATGGTTTCTCTTTTAACTGCACAAACCCTGCTTCAGTTTTCTCCAGGGAAAGCCAGAAAATTAGCAGCCATGCTGGCTCCTGTAAACAGCAGAACATTTTTAAAAGGAGAACAGGGCAGAGTGTTCAATGTTGTGGTTATCTGTGGCATTTCATCAGCCAACAATGTAAATTAAATTAATTAAAAAGCATTGTACATTTCTAATTCCAACACTGGATTCACTCAGTGGCCATGGAAATTTTGAATAATGGATAATAGTTTTCTCTAATTTCTCAACATATGTTTTTTCACTTACACAGCTGTGAAAAAAATTATATTTATATTTTTGTTGATGCATAATTTCCAGCCTGAAAGCAGAATTCATATTAGCATTAAACTGCCAACAGGTGTCATCATTTTTTTTTTTTTTCCTTTTTCTGGTGAGCTGGAATAATCCCCTTTTTGGCAGGAAATCAGTATTTTTTTCACAGTCACTTCTGCATCCTTAAGAATGCTTTTAAAATTATTTTCTACTTGATGAAACACATCATCTCAAGGCTTCATTATTTTCACCCTGGTGTTATCTGATTGACTGTTTCAACCATGAAAAATTTGGAAGATTTGAGTAAACCAAAACTGCATAGAAATACAACTGGGAATATTGATAACATTTTGAAGATTTTTTGCTAAGAATATCCATGACTTTACCTGACTTGATTGCATTGTAAGCCTGGATTCTGTGTATTTTAACTATTGATTAGAACATATCTTTTAGATACAAGATAATCAAGTGAAACGTAACTGATTCCTGCATTTCATTCAGGAAGATCTGTAGAAAAGAAACAATCCCATGACAACGGCCAGTTTCTTCAGAATTGCCTGTTTCAGTCATCAAAAAAAATTCCTCTGGACACCAACAGAGTTTAAGGATACAAAACAAAGTGGAATTAAAGTGAATAGTTATCCTGAAAGTTAATTCTTCTTACTTCTGTGTTCCTCTCCGTTTAGCATCGCATCATCCATCTTTATCCCCCTTAACCCAACCACCACCATCCTAGACTATTTCTTTTTATTTTTTCTGATTAATTTTTAATTTATAATAATCACATATTTGTACACATTTATGGAATGCAGATCGATATCTTAATACATGTATACATTGTGTAAGGATTAAATGAGGGTAATTACCACATCAGTCACCTTAAACATTTATGATTTCTTTGTGGTGATAACATTCAAAATCTTCGCTTCAAGCTACCTTGAAATATACACTACATTGTTATTAGTTGTAGTCACCCTTATATGTAATAGAACACAAGAACCTGAAGTCCAAGAAGGAAGAATAAAAGAAAAGAAAAACACCACCAGAACTTATTCTTCCTATCTATCTGTAAATTTGTACCCTTGACTAATCTCTCCTGGTCTACTACACCCTCCCCACTATTCTACTCTCTACTTCTATAAAATTAACTTTTTAAGATTCCACATATTAATGAGATTATTAGATTTTTGTCTTTCTGTGCATGAGTTATTTCCCAACTCATAACCTAACATAATGTCCTCCAGGTTCATCCACATTGCCAAAAATGACAGAATGTTATTTTTATGGCTGAATAATATTTCATAGTGTGTATGTGTACATATATATGTACACGCATATATGTATACATAAATATGTATTTATATATAGTCACATTTTCTTAATCCATTTATCTGTAGATGGGCATTTAGGTTAATTTCATATCTTGGCTATTGTGAATCACACTGTAATAAACACAGAGGTGCAGATATCTCTTCAAAATACTGATTTCATTTCCTTTGGATATATGCCCAGTAGTGGAACTGCTGGATCGTATAGTAGTTCTAGTTTTAATTTTTTGAGGAACCTCTATACTATTTTCCATAATGACTCTACTATTTATATTCCCACCAACAGTACCTATAAGTTCCCCTTTCTCTACATCCTCAATGGCATTTGTTATTTGTCATCTTTTTGGTAATAAGCATTCTAACTTGGATAAGATGATATCTCATGATGGTTTTAATGTGCATTTCCCTGATGATTAGTAATCTTGATCCTTTTTTTCATGTATCTGTGGGGCATTTGTATGTCTTCTTTCTTTTCTTTTTTATTTTTATTTTATTTTATTTTTTTAATTTTTGAGACAGAGTCTCGCTCTGTCACCCAGACTGGAGTGCAATGGTGCGTTCTTGGCTCATCACAACCTCTGCCTCCCGGGTTCAAGCAATTCTCCTGCCTCAGCCTTCCAAGTAGCCGGGATTACAGGCACTCACCACCGCGCCTGGGTAATTTTTGTATTTTTACTGGAGATGGGTTTCACAGTGTTGACCAACCTGGCCTTGAACTTCTGACCTCGTGATCCACCCACCTCAACCTCCCAAAGTGCTGGGATTACAGGCATGAGCCACCGTGTCTGGGCCATTTGTATGTCTTCTTTTGGAAAATTTCTGTTTAAGTCTTTTGCCCATTTGAAACCTGATTAGTTGCTTTTCGGCTATTGGGTTGAAGTTCCTTATAAATTCTACATATTAACTTGTCAGATGCATAGCTTGCAGGTACTTTCTCCCATTCCGTAGGATGGTCTCTTCACTTTACTGATTGTTTTATTGGCTGTGCAGAAGCTCATTAGTTTGATGTAATCCATTTTGTCTATTATTGTTTTTGTTGCCTTTGCTTTTCACATCTTATTTTAAAAATCCTTGCCCTGTTCAATTTTATGAAGTATTTCCCCTGTGTTTTGTTCTAGTAGTTTCACAGTCTGGGATTTTTACATTTTAATGTTTAATCCATTTAGAGTTGTTTTTTTATATGGTGAGAGATAAGGTTTTCTTTCTTCTGCATGTGGATATCTAGTTTTCTCAGCACCACTTATTGCAAAACTGGCCTTTCCCCAATGTGTATGCTTGGCACCTTTGTTACAAATCAGTTGGGTATAAATACATGGATTTATTTCTGGGTTCTGCATACTGTTCCACTGGTCTATATCTCAGTTCTTATGCCAGTAGCATGCTATTTTGGCAATATAGTTTTGTAATATATTTTGAAGTCAGGTAATGTGATGCCCCAGCTTTACTTTTCCTCAAGATTGCTTTAGCTACCCAGGGTCTTTTGCATTTTCACATGAATTTTAAGGTTCTTTTTATTTCCATTTCTGTGGAGAATGTCACTGGGTCAGGCGTGGTGGTTCACACCTGTAATCCCAGCACTTTGGAAGCCCAAGGCAGGTGCATCACAAGGTTAGGAGCTCGAGACCAGCCTGGCCAACATGGTGAAATCCCATCTCTACTAAAAATACAAAAAAATAACTGAGCATGGTGGCAGGCGCCTGTAATCCCAGCTCCTCAGGAGGCTGAGGCAGGAGAATCATTTGAACCCAGGAGCAGAGGTTTCAGTGAGCCAAGTTCATGCCATTGCACTCCAGCCTGGGCAACAGGGCAAGACTCCATCTCAAAAAAAAAAAAAAAGAAAGAAAAGAAAAAAGGAAAAAAGAATGTAATTGGTACTTTAATAGGGATTGCATTGAGTCTGTAGATTACTTTAGGTAATATGGACATTGTTAGCAATATTAATTTTCCCAATTCATGAATGTGGGCTATCTTTCCATTTATTTATGTCTACTTCATTTTTTTTCATGATTTTATAGTTTTAAATTGTAGGGATTTTTTTTTTTACTCTTTGGCTAATTTATTTCTAGGTATTTTTTGGTAACTATTATAAATGGGATTATTTTTCTTGATTTCTTTTCTAGATAGTTCATTATTGGCATTAGAAATGCTACCAATATTGTATGTTGATTTTGTACCCTACAACTTTACTAAATTTATTAGTTCTAACAGTCTTTTGGTGGAGTCTTCAAAGTTTTCTATACATATGTATCATGATGTTGTCTGCAAACAGAAACAATTTGGCTTCCTTTTTTCCAATTTGTATGCCTTTTACTTCTTTCTCCTGCCTAATTGCTCTGGCTAGAACTCCAAGTACTCTGTTGAATAAAAGTGGTGAAAGTGCACATCCTTGTCTTGTTCCAGATCTTAGAGGAAAAGCTTTCAATTTTTCATTATGATGTTAGCTGTGAATTTGTCATATATGGCCTTTATTGTGTTAAGGTATATTTCTTCTAAAACCAGTATGTTGAGCACTTTTGTAATAATGCAATGCTGAATTCTATCAAATGCTTTTTCAGAATCTATTGAAATAATCAAATGGTTTTTGTCCTTGATTGTATTAATGTGATTTACCATGTTCATTGATTAGCATATGTTGAACCATCTTTGCATCCCTGGAATGAATCCCACTCGATCATGGTAAATGATCTTCTTAATGTATTGTCTAATTTGGTTTGCTAGTATTTTGTGAAGATTTTTGCATCTATGTTAATCAGGGATATTGGCCTGTAATTTTCTTTTTGGTGTGTGTCCTTGTCTGATTTTGGCATCCAGGTAATGTTCATCCTGTATTATTTCCAAATGTTCTTTAACTGTTCCCTTTTCTTTCAGTCTTGTTTACCACTCCCCAGCCCCCAACACCTTTTCCCAATCATACCTTTACACCATGACTCAGTACTTCTATAAAAAAGCACATTTAATCTAGTCTCTGTCTTGCTTACCACCCTACAAGGACTCTCCCTTGACCTGAGAATAAACTTGGAATTCTTGATGTACACACAAAGTTCTTTATTATCTGGTCCCCTTTGCCCCTAATTCTTTTTCCAGTGTCATTCCCAGTTACTCACCTCTTCAACTCTATTGTGCAGCCATGTGGGGCTTCCTGGAGCTCCAAGAACAAATATGGAGTTCCATTTCAAGTTCCAGTAACTTTGTTCATGCTTCCTCCTCTGCCTGGTTGCCCCCATGCTATATGTCTCCAGAATATCTTCTTTAAGACCTAGCTCAGGGGTCTTCTCCCCAGCAAAAGCTTCCCTGTTTTATTAACACAGTGTTATCACCCTGAGGTGATAACCTTACCATAAATGGACTGATATTTCACGTTATCTTTTAGTTCAAGAGAAAACATGTCATAATAGTTCAGAGCTTGGGTTCAAAAGCCAGATTTCCTGGGTTCACTTCCCAGCTCTGCCATTTACTAGCTATGTGACATTGGTTAAGATACTTAGCCTCTCTACACCTTGGTTTTCCCATCGTAAAATGGGTAAAAATAATTATGCTTACTTACCTGATAGGCTATTTATGAGAATTAAATGAGATAATACATGTAAATTACATAAAACAGGAGCTGGCAAGTAGTAAATGCATAGCTCATTATTGATAGATTTTAGTTCTTATCTGTATAACTTTATTGTATTTGTTTATCATCTACTTCCCCCACCAGACTCAGAGTTCTCTGAGGGCTGGAATGTAGTTCTATCGTCTTGTATCCTGAGTGCCTGGTACTGTGCCTGACATATAACAGGTGCTTAGGAACAGATGTAGGTGGAATGAATGAATAAATCAATATAGACAGACAATCTGGAAGCTCAGCAAACAAAGAAACATTTCCCCCGTCAGTTATGTAATGTAGTTTTTATGTCTCTGACACTTCTTACATTTTCTTAACTAAAAAACTCCTCTTTTCATGATTACTAGGCTAAAACATGGGATGAGTGTTTGCTGCACATTTGCAAGAGTCCAACATCCATACTCTGATCCAAGTTGGTTTGAGTCCAACATCCATACTCTGGTGGCCTGACTTGTTCTATTTTACTTTCCTTTACCATTGCCAAAATGAATATCCATTGATGGGATTTGTAGTATTCATCACATGCAGCCACCAGATGGATCTGAATAGTTTCTCTAACAACCAATTTGCATTTGGATTTTGCTTCCAAAATGCCTTCCCAGTATAGCTTCCCTTTGCCTTCCATGCACTCCACCATCTTCCCCTCTTTTCTGAAGCCCGTACCTCTAATTTTGGAAATCATGGATCAATTTGGTACAACCAAGCTGCACAGAGTTAAAACAAGGACTGTATTTTGTTGCCAAATCATGACTTGCTCATATATTTCAGCTTGTACCATGTAGCCTATCAAATTTATTATCGTCTTCTTTTGCAGAGGGTCCCCAAGGTATGGTTGCAGGAGTGATTTTTTTTCTCCCTACCTCTCCTAAGCCTTCATCCTTAGGTTATGTTGCCTAGTGGGCATGGTTCTTAAGCTGAGATCTTCTTGTTAAGGATGTTATGCTTATTTGGGGCTCATGTTAGGTTTCATGAACTTAAATGAAGAGTAAGTAATAAATTCATAGAGGAAATTGGGTTAGCATGTGATTAACATCCCGGCTGATGCAGATGAGTGTACCAATGATGGAAACATGTGCTTGTATCATGATGAAATGCAGATTAGAGGCCCTGGAGCCAACCCAAGGAAATTAGCCCAAAACTGTTTCATCTCTGTCAGTTTTAATCTGATAGAAAGAAAGCATGCTTTAATGCAGCGAGAAAAATGTGAATGCCTGATATAACCAAGTGGCACTCTATCTTCCATTAAGATGTTATGAAAATACTCTCATTGTGGTACAGTAGAAAATATACTGGAGTATAACTTAAAAGACCTGAATTAAAATTTCATCTTGGTCACTAACTTATGCTGTGAGATCTTACAGGTCTTAAGTTTCTGTGTCTGTAAAATGAATGTTCTTGGTTATACCAATGGTTTTCAATAGATTTCTCCTTCACAATTCAAGTAAAAATAATATTTACACACTCTCCTGAGCAGCCCCAGGATTGTACACAATTACCCATGTACTATATATATAGCTCAGTCCCTTTCCTTCTGCTCAAGTAAGCATATCAGAGCACATGAGTGAGACTGACATTTTAAGATAACCTTGAATCCTGTTCTAATTGATTTAAAACATTAAAAAAGCAAATAATTTGGAATATTGGGTACATCATTATTAATTTTTAAAAGGTGATTTGCTACACAGTTCCCCAAAAGTATGTTACAAAACTTGATTCAATTATCTCTAAACGATTTTAACTGTCCCTTGTGATACAGATATTATTCTTTATCTCTATGAGTTAATCAAGGTACCAGCAGGGAAAAGTCCTAAGCCGTGAGTCGTTAGCTATTTGGAATAAAATTACAAGGAGTACATTTTTGTAGGTAGGCCTCACTTTGGTGGGTATTCTCATTTCCCCTTAGAAAATTGTTTGTGGCAATAGTAACTTCTTGATTCTTATGTTGATGTGCTAAGCAGAGCCGTGTTTCTAAAATGAAGTAGTAACGTGTCACTTAAAATAAGATGGAATACTTTTTAAAAATTCAATATATATAGTACTTGACTAAAAACAGTAGTGAGTCATGTTTTGAGGTGTCTCGTAAAAAATTTATCTGCAGGGGAAAACTCCAAATGTTTGTAGTATGGTGGCTATTAAAATTCTGAGTAATATAGAAAAAAAATATATAAAAGCTACCAAAGGACCATTGAAGTTCAGTATAAAACTTAAATATAAAAATTACCTATACAATTTTTGATTTCCAGCAACATGTTAGTCTAGATAACCTGAAAAAGCTTTACACTATACCTGGATAACATTAACCTTTGTTTTTCTTCTGTTTCCATAGACATGCCTCTTATTAAAAATCAGTTTGCCTTCATCACATGTAGAGGCCTAGCCCATCTGCAGTGCCATCTCCTGATACGGGAAACAGCTGTTCAACTGAACTGATCTAGTTTCAGGACTAGGAAACTGACTAAAAAGATATGGGGCAGTATATTTAAATCTACTCTTTCCTGCTTATCCCAATCTGTCTTTCTAACAACCTACTCATTAACTTATAGTCTGCTGTTCACTTAAGTGCTGTGCTAAAACTGTGGATGAGAGTACTAACGTGCTTGTCATGTGAGCCTTGACCAGGCACCAGTGAGTACAGGCAAAGAGCTGCAAAGCAGCAGTTTCACTCCTATTCCCCTGGAGCCAACTGCTATCCCCACCACTCCCCCTGTCAGCAGGAAGAAGCTGGAGTAGGCTAGGCCTTTTTCCATCTCCATAGCCCACACCTTAAGAATAAGGTTTTATGAAATCCAAAGGGAGGGATTGAAACCACCTTTGCAAAATTATGACAGTAAGATAAATCCGACTTGGCTGACTCTATCTTGCTTCTAGCCTCACAGGCTGGCTGTCTTCACTCATTTCTAGACTTAGGCCAAGCTAACTTTGGGAAACATTTAGTTTATAGTTTAAATGATAATAGGCCTTTGACAAAACTCAACTGCATTTATAAAACTAACGAAAGAACATCAGGTTAGGAGGATGAGTGAGCCAATTTTGCTAAGGTGTAGAGATAAATGATTACCAGCCATTATTCCTGAGGTCACAAGACATGTACCTTCCACAATTACTCCTGCAGATAACATCACTATTGTAGAATCTAAGATTGGCCTTTTGAGATGTCTTTTCAGGTTTTTGCATTTCTGACAACCAATAACTCCACCTGGAGCAGCCACCTCCCTGACCCTCCTGCCTGCCCCTATCTTGGACCTGTCCTGTGGCCCCACATATAAGGGGACTCCCTGGCCTACCATCCTTGAGAAACCCTAGCCTTTGAATTTTTGTGGAGATTGAGTAACAACTTTGTTTTCCATGTGTCATGCCTGGCCTCTTGTCTATTAAACTCTTTCTTTATTCCACACACACACTAAAAACCTGGATAAAGTAAACCCTGCATGCAAGACTGAGTGCACAAGAAATAAAGGGAAACTACAAGAGTCCTAAAGCAAAGAATGACCACCCCCCACCCCGCAAGAAAAAAGGATAAAAAAAAAAACAACAACAGCCAATTAAAATAGTGACAATAAAGCCATGAGATGGAGAGAAAAATTTCCACTCCCAACAACTTGGGGACATAGGTTTTAAGTCAACTTTGGGAAAACCGACTAGTACTTAAGCTCTCTCATGGTGCAACTGAGAACATGCTCATAAAGCCTGACTCTGTATAAAAGACAGTCTTAAGAAAAATTCACCTATGGTATAGACAACAGTGAAGTTTGTACATCTTATTTTGAGTTACAGATGGTGAAAACTTTTTCTTTAAGAACTTAGAATCATGGAATTAGACTAGAGATTTTATTGTACACTATTTCATAGTATGAAACTCTAAACAAAACATAAAATTGACCCTGAGACACCAGGCAGAAGTAAGCAGAAAACCTGCGGAGGTATACACCTTCAACCCAGGCTTCACAGGATGTCCACAGACAAATGTAATGATGAAATCAAAATCCAGAATTGCAAAAACATACAAGGAAACAAATTAACATGGGTGAGAGTCAGTAGGCACTAAACAAAAATGTTAAACACCCAATAACTTCAGGTGATATTGATATAGGAGCTAGAAAGAAATTATTTAGGAAGATAGTGAGCGTAAAAGGAGTCCTCGGCAAGGCTTCCCTTTTAATAAAAAGCAGCCCCCAAATCATTTCTTTTCTAACAGAGTAGCCAGAAAAATCAAGCCTCAAAAGTAGAAAAGCAAGCTGAAAGCTTGCACGGATGAATGCCGGCAGCTGTGCCAATAAAAAAGGGCTACCTGGAAGCCAGGTATGTTGAACATGGAGGCTCCATCTTCCCTTTTGTCACCACCTGTACAGGAAGGAACAAAAAACATAGTGCCATCCAGGTAGGGAATCCATCTGCATAATAAAAGGGGGGGTGGCCAGATTTTCACATGCTATGCAAATGGCACACCTGGTCCAACCAATCTTGTGTGTAAGTCAGACACCACCTCCTCAAGCTCATCTATAAAATCTCCTGTATTCCACCACAGAACCAGCAGCCCATTTTCTCCGGGACCCTTCTGTGTAGCAAGAGAGCTCTTCTCTTTCTTTCACCTATTAAACTTCCACTCTTAACCTCACTCTGGTGTGTCTGCGTCCTTGTTTCCTGAGGCCATGAGGTAATGAACCTCGAGTATTACCCCAGACAATGACAACTTCAATATAAAGGTTGAATATATATGTAGAGAGAGAGAGCGAGAAAGAGAGATAAGAGGGAAGTTTAAATTAATAAAATCATAAGTGGGAATTGGAAATTTTAAAACAATGAATAAGAAAGCATGGAAAAGGAAAAGAAAAAAATCTTTGAAATTACCAAATGGAATTTCTCCCAATGTAAACTATAGTCGTTAAAATAAACTCCATGGCTAGATTAAATAGTAATTCAGATATAGCTGGAAATGTAACTAGTGAACTGAAATACAGAAATATCTGGAGTTCACAAAGAGGAATAAGGAAGTAAAGAATATTAAAAAAGAATTTAAAAGGAGATAGGGAGAATAGGACCAAGTGTTCTAACTTATTTTAATGGTATTTTTCAGGAAAAGAAAATAGAAAAAATTGGAATAAAAAATATTCAAAGAATTAATAACAAAACTTTTCCAGATTTGATAAAACTGCATGAATCCTTAGGAGAAGGTGGAACAAGACGGACAAATAGAGCCCTCGTATGATTGTTTCCTGCAGGAACACCAGATTGAACAACTATTCATGCAAGAAAGCACCTTCGTAGGAACGAAAACAATTAGAGTGATCACAGTGCCTGATCTGAACATACTATTAAGGAGAGAGGCATTGAAGAGGATAGGAAAGACAGTCCTGCATTGCATGCACCATCCTTCCCTCAAACCCAAGCAGCAGAGCATGGAGAGAAAATCTGTGCTTAAGGGAGAGAGAGCAAAG
This sequence comes from Colobus angolensis palliatus, assembly GCF_000951035.1. Taxonomy (NCBI): domain Eukaryota; kingdom Metazoa; phylum Chordata; class Mammalia; order Primates; family Cercopithecidae; genus Colobus; species Colobus angolensis. The sequence continues at coordinate 8,044,137 of NW_012111142.1, forward strand.
TGAGAGTGGGACTCGTACTGTTGTATCACAGTGGAACATAGCAAAGGGTGGAATTCTACTGGCACCCAGGACAGGAGCCTTCAGACCAGCCCTGGCCCACAGGGAAATTCTGTGCCCTAGTGGGAGGAACCCAAGTCACAGCCAGCTTCATCACTGGTTAACTGAAGTGGCCTGGGACCGAGAATAAATTTGAGTAGCAGTCATGCCACAAGGAGCACAGTCCTAGGGCAAGCCCTGCTGCTTTGCTGGTCTCAGAGGCAGTGAACTTCGTGTGCAACTCAGTGCAACACCAGAGCCCAAGAGACTGCCTGCATCACCTCCTCCAATTCAGGCAGTACATCTCCAGGAGAGACTCCTTCCACTTGAGGGAAAGAGAAGGAATAGTACAGAGAACGACGTCTTATAACTTGGGTACTAGCTCAGCCACAGTAAAATGAAGCACCAGGTAAATTCTTGAAGCCCAGATTCCAGGTCTTTGCTCCTAGTCAGCATTTCTAAAGCCACCTTGAGCTGGAAGGGAATCTGCTGGCCTGATGGAATAGACCCAGTCCAGGCAGAATTCACCACCTGTTGACTGAAGTGGTCTTGGGCCTTGCAAAAACATCAGCAGCAGTCAGGGAGTACTGGCTGTGGGCCTTGGGTGAGCCCCAGTACTGTACTGGTCTGTAAGGCTTCAGGTGTGACCTTGTGCAGTGCCAGCTATAGTGGCCATGGGAGTGCCCGTATGACCCCTTCCCTGACTCAGGGCAGCCCACATGGAGAGAGACTCCTTCCAATTTGGGGAAAGAGTGAAAAGAGAGTGACTTTGCCTGGTAACCCAGGGAATTCTTCCCTTTCTTACCCAAGTCCACCAAGGCAGTGTATGTAGGGCATCTGCAAGAGTCACAGAGTTCCTGGGCTCAGAGAGCCCCCTAATGCTAAAACAGCTGCAGTGACTTCAGGCTTAGATCATAACACTCAGTTCCCTTTGAATTCATAGAAAGCCCTCTAAAGAAGGATGAATACAAACAAGTCCTGTCTGTATAGACTGGAATAAATACTTGAATTCTTAGAAATAGAAAACGTCAATATATAAAACATATAAATCTATGCCTAGATAGATAGACACAAGAATGTAAAATGGTACAGCCAGTCTGGAATATAATTGGGCAATTTCTTATAAGATGAAACACATACCATACAACCCAGCAATCACACTCTTGGGCATTCATCCCCAGAGAAATGAAAACCTCAATTCACAAAATCATGTACGTAAATATATTCATAACAGCCTTACTTTAATAGCCCAAAACTAAAAATAACCAAAATGCCCCTCAATAGTTGAATAGTTTAAGAAATTGTAACACATCCATATTATGAAATACTACACAGCAAAAAAAAAAGGTTTCTTATTTTCTTATTCACACAATAATGTGAATGGATCTCAAGAGCATTATGATGGATAAAAAGAAATCTAATACCTAAAGGTCACATACTGTGTGATGTGTGATTCCATTTATACATTCTCAAAATGACAAAATTATAGAGTTGAGAACAGATTAGCAGTTGCCAGCAATAAGATAAGGTGGAGTAGGGTTGGGAATTGGAGGAGTCTTTGCAGTGACAGAATACGTCTGGTTTTTTTATTGTTGTTTGTTTGGGTTTTTTTTTTTTTTTTTTGAGATGGAGTTTCACTCTTGTTGACCAGGCTGGAGTGCAATGGCTTCCCAGGTTCAAGCGATTCTCCAACCTCAGCCTCCTGAGTAGATGTGATTACAGGCGCCTGCCACCATGCCTGGCTAATTTTTTGTATTTTTAGTAGTGATGGGGTTTCACCATGTTGGGGAGGCTGGTCTCAAACTCCTGACCTCAGGTGATCCGCCTACCTCCCAAAGTGCTGGGATTACAGGTGTGAGCCACCACGCCAGGCCTAGAATGTATCTTAATTGGGGTGGTTACTACATGAATTCACACGTGATAAAACAGCATACAAATATATATACCTAGTACACAAATTTCCTGGTTGGGGTAAGATATAACCATTGGGGGAAATTGGGTAAAGGTCAAGGAAAAATGGGGAGAAAAGATATTGATAAACATGTAGGTAGGCTGGGCACCATAGCTCACACCTGTAATTGCAGCACTTTGGAAGACTGAGGTGGGCAGATAACTTGCAGGGTTCGAGACCAGCCTGAGAAACATGGCAAAAACCCATCTCTACAAAAAATACAAAAATTAGGTGAGTGTGGTGGTGTGCACCTGTAACCCCAGCTACTCAAGAGACTGAGATAGGAGGACTGATCACCTGAGCCCGGGGAGGTTGAGAGTGCAGTGAGCACTGATGTTGCCACAGGACTCCAGCCTGGACAACGGAGTGACACCCTGGAAAGAAAGAAAAAGAAAGAGAAAAGGAAATAAAGGAGGGAGGGAAGGAGGGAAAGAGAAAGAGAAAAAAAGAAGAGAGAGAGAGAGAGGGAAGAAGGAAGAAAGGAAGAGTAAATATTAACAAACATGATTTTTTAAAAAACAGATTTATGTATTCAGTCCAAAAATATGTATTAAGTACTCTGTGTTGTGAAAAAAGGATTCAGCAGTGTCACATGAGCACATGTGACCCCTCTGCAGTATTTTTGTAACATTTTGTGAATCTGTAACTATTTCAAAATAAAAAGTTTAAAGTATAAACACTATAAAATTTAAGCTATATACCTTAAATTATATATTTGAAAAAAACATAAGCCATGAAAAAGTAAGATGCAAAAAGAAAAATGAGGAAAAAAGATACTACCAAGCATGTGACTAAATGTCACCAAGCATCAGCAGTAAAAAAAAAAAAGGAAAAAGAAATCCTAGTATTGTATTGATTCATTGGTCCAAATATATGTATTAAGTACTATGTGTTAAACATTATTGTAAATGGGATGCAGCAGTGTCATATTTCTGATAGGAGAGAGATGTAATAAGCAAATAATCACTACTCTATGGATTAAAAAAAAAGATTGATCTACAATAGTAGGCAAAAATTAAAGGTAAGATAAGCAGCAAAGTGATCAGAATTAAAACGAGTTTAAGCTCTGTATTCATTTATTTGCTTAGGGGTAGGGAGAGCTTTTTATTAACTTTATGTTTTAAGTCAAATATTCTTATTAAAAGAATAGAAAAGAATGAATGTCTTCTAAGCTGGTAGAGAGAAAAATGGAAAAAGAAAACCTAATCCAACAGAAAAGAGAAATGAAGGAGAAATATTTTTAATGCAATGTAAATAGGAAGTACAAACTGTTAAAGCAAATCCATAGTTATTAGTAGCCATATGTAAATAGACTAAACTCTGTTAAAATATACAGATCACAATGGATTAAAAAAATCCAAATATATGCTACTTACGGAAACTTACCTAAACTGTGAGGATGCTAAAAGATTAACAGTTTAAAAAATGGAAAAATATGTGCCAGGTGAACACTATATAAAACAATCTTCTGTACCTATAATAATCTGAGACATCACCAGAAAGCGAAATATTTGACTACTTGGGAAGACTAGTTTGTTTAGCTCTTAGAGTATGCATTTATTAAGTAGGTTTATTAACTGCAACTATGAGGAGAATACTATGTAAAGGACTATGGGTAATATAAAGGTGATGGGCTGCTGTTTATGATCACCCTGCTCTTATAATTTAGCACTATTTTTATTATGCCACACTAAAAGCTCAGATTTTTTGCCAGACTTTTAATCCTGTCTATAGAAATTCTAGATGATGTTTACGCAAAGAAAAAGAAAGGAAGGAAGGAAAGACGGG
>NW_012111142.1:8047961-8135092 GCF_000951035.1 Colobus angolensis palliatus
CTCTACTAAAAATACAAAAATTTAGCCGGGTGTCGTGGCACGTGCTGGTAGGACTACAGGCACGTGCCTGCCAGCTACTCGGGAGGTTGAGGCAGGAGAATCACTTGAACTTGGGAGGCAGAGGTTGCAGTGAGCTGAGATCGCGCCACTGTACTCCAGCCTGGGCAACAGAGCGAGACTCCATCTCAAAAAAGAAAAGAAAAAAAAAGCTGAATAAAAAAAGTGAGTTTCAAAAGGACATGTACAAAATGATAACATTTATATATTCTTAAATATTATGAATATATAAATATTTCTTGCATATATATTCTTGCATATTTTCAACAAAAGTTAAAATTTCTTTGCTATCCTATCAACACTCCCCTACAACTACCTCAGTCCTACCAAAAAAGCTGAATAGAAAAAGAACCATGTAGACCAGGCGTGGTGGCTCACACCTGTAATTCCAGCACTCTGGAAGGCTGAGGGGCGGATCACCTGAGGTCAGAAGTTCAAGACTAGACTGATTAACATGGTGAAACCCCATCTCTAATAAAAATATAAAAATTAGCCAGGCATGGTGGCGAGCACCCGTAATCCCAGCTACTCGGGAGGCTGAGGCAGAAGAATCACTCGAACCCAGGAGGCGGAGGTTGCAGTGAGCCGAGATCGCGCCATTGCACTCCAGCCTGGGTGGCAGAGTGAGACTCTGTCTCAAAAAAGAAAAAGAACCATGTTAGGTCAGGGGCTCATGTCTGTAATCCCAGCTATTCAGGAGGCTGAGGCTCGAGAATCATTTGAACCCAGGATGGGGAGGTTGCAGTAAGCCAAGATCGTACCACTGCACTCTAGCCTAGGCAACTCAGTGAGACTGTCAAAAAAGAAAGGGAGTCAGGGAAGGAGGGAGGGAGGTAGGGAGGGAGGGAAGAAAAGAAGGAAGGAAGGAAGGAAGGAAGGAAGGAAGGAAGGAAGGAAGGAAGGAAAAGAAATTTCCCAAAGAACAAGGGCATTTTAGAGTAACATCAACTGGTAAAATAATGACTTCAATAGACTAGTAGATCTATTGAAACTATTTGCATAATGCAATCAGAAACAATTAGAATTGTCTTCTCAGATTCAGCTTCTTTTGTCAGATACATACGAAATCACATATTGATTAACACAGGAATAGAGTTTACATTACTTTCTGGAGTTGGCTCTTCTACCAAATGCATCCTTGTGAACTTGTATTTCAACTGACTTTCCCAAAAAGCCAAATAGTTAATAATGTCTTGAATTCTCTGGTTTAGAAATAAACTAAAAACTGAAGTTATCCAGGTTCCTTTGCTGGTCGAGATTACTTTGTGTTTGAGAATGGTACTTAGAATCATAGCATCTCAAGCTTGGAATAAACCATTATTAAAACTGAATTCAACTCTCATCTGTAATTGATGCTATAATTTGTGTCACAAAATGAAAAATGCACAGAGACCAGAAGTTACCTTAAATTAGTTACATTAGCTGGGAGTAACATGAGAGGCACTGGTAAGGACTGCAGCAAACTGGAGAGGGCCTAGCCCTTACGAAACAACTTCTGTTTATTGCTACAACAGAGGAATTTAAGTCTGTCTAGTCTTGACAAAAGCTTCTAATTTTTTAGAAGCCAGGAATCTGGCTTTCTTTTTAACTTTTAAGTTCAGGTGTACATGTACAGGTTTTTTACATAGGTACGCTTGTGTCATGAGGGTTTGTTTTACAGATTATTTTATCTCCCAGGTATTAAGCCTAGTACTCATTAGTTATTTTTCCTGATCCTCTCCCTCCTCTCACCCTCCACCCTCCAGTGGGCCACCATGTGTGTTGTTCCTCTGTATGTGTCCATGTGTTCTCATCATTTAGTTCCCACTTACAAGTGAGAACATACACTACTTGATTTTCTGTTTCTGTGTCAGTTTGCTAAGGATACGGGCCTCCAGTTCCATCTGTCTCCCTGCAAAGGACATGATCTCATTCTTTTCTTATGGCTGCATAGTATTCCATGGTGTATGTGTACCACATTTTCTTTATCCAGTCTCCTATTGATGAGCATTTAGGTTGATTCCATGTCTTTGATATTTTGATATTTTGAATAGTGCTGCAATGAATATACATGCACATGTGTCTTTATAATAGAATAATTTATATTCCTTTGGGTATATACCAGTAGTAGGATTGTTGGGTCTAATTGCATTTTTGTCCTTAGGTCTTTGAGGAATCATCACACTATTGTCCCCAATAGGTGAACTAATTTACACTTCTACCAACAGTGTATAAGTGTTCGTTTTTCTTCACAACTCTGCCAGCATCTGTTTTATTTTTTATTTTTTAGTAATAGCCATTCTGACTGATGTGAGGTGGTATCTCATTGTGGTTCTGATTTGTATTTCTCTAATGATCAGTGATTCTGAGCTTCTTTCCATATGATTGTTGGCTGCATATGTGTCTTCTTTTGAAAAGTGTCCATTCATGTCCTTTGACTACTTTTTAATAAGATCGTTTTTTTCTTGAAAATTTGTTTAATTTTCTTATAAATCCTGGACATTAGACCTTTGTCGAATGCATAGTTTGTAAAAGTTTTCTCCTGTTTTGTAGGTTATCTGTTTACTCTGTTGATAGTTGATTTTTCTATGTAGAACTCTTTAGCTTAGTTAGATCCCATTTATCAATTTTCACTTTTTTTGCAACTGCTTTTGGTGGCTTCATCACAAAATACTTTTCCTTGTCTATATCCTGAATGGTATTGCTTAAGTTATCTTTCAGAGTTTTCATACTTTTGGGTTTTAAATTTAAGTCCTTAATCCACCTTGAGTTCATTTTTGTATATGGTGTAAGGAATAGGTCCAGTTTCAATCTTCTGCATATAGCTAGCCAGTTATCCCAGCACCATTTATTGAATAAGGAATCCTTTCCCCACTGCTTATTTTTGTCAGGTTTTCCAAGACCACATAGTTGAAGGTGTGCTGTCTCATTTCTGGGTTCTTTATTCTGTTCTATTGGTCTATGTGTCTGTTTTTGTACCAGTACCATGCTGTTTTGGTTACTGTAGCCCTGTGGTATAGTTTGAAGTCAGGTAGCATGATGCCTCCAGCTTTGTTAGGATTCTAGACTTACTAAGAATTTGCCTGACTTCTGAAAACTAATTCAGAAATTTACTAAATATCTTCCAAATGGCAAGTACTCCTCTAGATTCTGATGATACCAAAATGACTAAAACATGGCATATATCCTAAAGGAGCTCAGACTATTGAAAAATAAGTTGTATAATGGAGAAAGTAAGTCATTCTATAACATCATAGCATACCTTTATGCTAACATAGAGGTAGATGCATTAGAGGGAAACTATTAGAGGAAATTATGAGAATTTGAATATATTTTACAAGCTGGAGCAAGAGTAGAAATGGCATCCTGGAGGAGAAACACCCTTTGAATTATGCCTTAAAATATAAAATGATACTTCTTTTTGCATGAGTAAAAAGTAACGGAGTTATAAATATCCATAGCGTTCAAAAGGGTAGTGTAGAAACAATCTGGCTTTACTCTTTTAGCCCCCACCAAAATAAAAAAGAAATATCCACCACCAAAGTAATCACCAGCATTATCCCAGAACTCAAATCTGAGACTGAGACAATCCCCTGGTGCCACAGACAAGTGAAAAAACTCCAAGCAGACAGTGAATTGCAAAGAGCCTCTAAGCAAACATATTCAAGAAAAAATAAAACAAGCCAGACAGCAAAGCCTGGAATAGATAACTAATCCATCAATGCTAAGACATAAACATATGTCCTCAAGAAACAGCAGCAAACAGGGAACCATGGCCTCCTCAAATGGACAGAGCAAGGAGCCACTGACCAACTCTAACAAGATGGCAATATGTGAGCTCTCAGATCAAGAATTCAAAATAACAGTTTCAAGGAAATAGCAAATTCCAAGATAGTACAGAAATAAACAATTCAGAAATTTATCAGAGAAATTTAACAAAGAGATGAAATAATAATAATAACCCCCCAGAAATCCTGGAACTGAGAAATGTATTTGCTGAACTGAAAAAAAATATATTAGAGGCTCTTCACAGCAGAATGGATCAAGCAGAGGAAAGAATCAGTGAACTTGAAGACTGTCTATTTGAAAATAGAGGAGAAAAAAGAAAGCAGAATGAAAACCACCTACAAGATATAGAAAATTACATCATAAGAGTAAATCTAAGAATCATTGGTGATCAAGAGGGAATTGAGAAAGAGCAAGGGGTAGAAAGCATATTCAAAGAAATAAAAACAAAACTTCCCAAACATATTGAAAGATATAAATATCTTTCAGGCATAGAAAAGTCAGAGATCACCAAACAGATTTAACCCAAATAAGAATGCTTAAGGCATATAATAATGAAAGTCTCAAAGATCAAGGACAAAGAGAAGATGCTAAAAGCAGAAAGAGAAAAGAAACAAATAACATATAAAGGGGCTTCGATTCATCTGATAACAGACTTCTCAGAGGAAACCATATAGGCCAGGAGGGAGTGGGGTGATATTTTGAAAGTGCTTAAATAAATATCCACAGCAGGTTCAGCAAAAGATGAAAGGAACAGAGTAGCTGGAGATAAGGTGAAGGTGATGTAGATAGTAGCCAGTTTGGAGCTGGGTATTTAACTCCAAGTGAAGGAGTTTGCTCTCTGTCCTGGAAGGCTGAGATGCATACAATGATTGTTACCAAGGTTTTTGTTTTGTGTTAAACTTAGTTTTAGTAAAAGTATTATGTACTTTAAAAAGCATGGTAATGGTAGCTAGGAATACAGTTGAGGGAAATTAAACTGGAGTCAGGGAAACCAATAGAGAAACAAAGAAAATCTGAACTCAAGTAATGGCTGTGGGGACAGAGTGAAGGAGTCGTTTTCAAATGACCAGTTGCACATGAGGATGACCAATTGCACCTGAGGAGAGAGCAGTCAAATAAAGTGGGAAACTGGTTGACTGTTGATGCTATCAACAAGTTAGAAAAAAGACAGAAGAAATTCAAAAGGGAGGAGAGTAGGAAGACAGTGAAGAGACAATCATACTATTAAAATACCATCTTTAACTTTTACACTAGAATGTTTCCTTATGAATTCTTTTTTCTTTTTTTTTTCCTTTGAGACGGAGTCTTGCTCTATCACCAGGCTGGAGTGTAGTGGTGTGATCTCAGCTCACTGCAACCTCTGCCTCCTAGGATCAAGTGATTCTCCTGCCTCAGCCTCCCCAGTAGTTGGGACTACAGGCGCGCACCACCACACCGAGCTCATTTTTGTATTTTTAGTAGAGACAAGGTTTCACCATATTGGCCAGGATGGCCTCAATCTTTTGACCTCATGATCTGCCCGCCTCAGCCTCCCAAAGTGCTGAGATTACAGGCGTGAGCCACCACTCCCAGCCCCTTATTACTTCTAATCACAATTTTTCCTCTGTAAGTTAGAGTCGCTTCTTCTGTAAAACAACATCTCTCCATTTTGTCTTGCTTCCTCATCATCCCAACACTCTGCCTTAAGACTCTTGAATATATATGGGCAGCATAGTTAGAAAGCATCAAGGATGTTTACAAAATGTATGTTCACTAGCTGTATGTGATGTTTTGTTTTTATTCAGCCTGTGAAAGTAAGCCTGGAGACAGAGCCACTTTCTAGTTAGGTGACTTAGGGTAAGTTTCTCAACTTCTCTTTGTCTCTCAATTGCTTAATTATAAAGTAAGGATAAGAAGAATAACCCGCCGGGCGTGGTGGCTCTCGCCTGTTATCCCAGCACTTTGGGAGACTGAGGCAGGCCAATCACAGGGTCAGAAGATCAAGACTATCCTGGCCAACAAGGTGAAACCCCGTCTCTACTAAAAGTACAAAAATTAGCCAGGTGTGGTGGCAGGCACCTGTAGTCCCAGCTACTCGGGAGGCTGAGGCAGGAGAATGGCTTGAACCTGGGAGGTGGAGCTTGCAGTGAGCGGAGATCAAGCTACCGCACCCCAGCCTGGGTGACAGAGCGAGACTCCATCTCAAAAAAAAAGAAGAACCCTTATTTCCTAGAGATGTGAAATGTTAGTAAGTTGCATGTTAAAAAGTTACTATTTTTATTATATATAGAGGCTGGACACCATGACTCACACCTGTAATCCCAGACTTAGGGAGGCCAAAGTGGGAGAATCGCTTGAGTCCAGGAATTCAAGACCAGCCTGGACAATATAGTGATACCCCGTGTCTACTAAGAAAAAATTAAAACTTAGTCGAACATGGTGGCATGCACCTGTAGTCCCAGCTACTTGGGAGGCTGAGACAGGAAGATGGCTGAGCCCAGGAATTCAAGGCTGCAGTGAGCAATGATCATGCCACTACACTCTATCCTGGGCAATGGAGAAAGACCCGGTCTCTAAAAAAATTAAATTAAGTAAATAATTTTTTAAAAAGAACATGGAAAGCATGCCAGTAGTTCTTGTTGATGTTATTACATTTAATGAATCTAATGTAGATCATAAATTAATATTGACAGCAAGTTAGAATTCTGAAGATATCACATGTTCTTCATTTCTTTCTGAATTCAGGAAGGACAAAGAGAAGCTCCCAGTGCGAAATAAATAGGCTTATGATAAGACTATCCATATATACTATGCAGAGGGAGCCATGTGCTGATGAACATGTTTACTTACTCATTTATTACCTTATTCATTTATTCAATCATTTATCTCTCCATCCACCCATTGATTTGCCCACTCAACAAACAATTATTGCAGGTGAATTATTTGCTGACATTAGGAACCTCCAGAAGACATAATCTTGTTGGAAACGTAGGTAAATAAATAAGTAGTGATAATGTGGTGACACATGAAGCCCCTCCCTAAAAAAAATTATCCACAAGGAGCAGAAAGGATTAGTTGTTTGTCTTGAGTTATTCAAATTGGTCCTACAAAGTAGACAATGACAGGCACTGTGACTCACGCCTGTAATCCTAGCACTTTGGGAGGCCAACGCAGGAGGATTGCTTGAGGCCAGAATTTCAAGGCCAGCCTGGGTAACATAGTGAAACCCCATTTCTACAAAAAAAAAAAAATGTTTAAGAGTTAGAGGCCGTGGTGGTGCATGCTTGTAGTCCCAGCTACTTGAGAGGGTGAAGAAGCAGGATTCCTTGAGCCCAGGAATTTGAGGCTACAGTGAGCCATGATTGTGCCACTGTCACTCCAGACTGGGTGACAGAACAAGACCCTGTCTCAAAACAAAAAAAAAAGTGGACAAGTTTGTCAGGCCGAAAAAGGAGTAACAGATGTAAGACAAGGAGACCTGTCTATGCAGTCAAAATACACCAAACAGGAAAGTGGTTTTGAGGAACAGCTTGTATGAAAATTAGTTGAGAGGAAAGCACAAGGAGGATGGAGGAGCATGTAAAAGATGGAGTTAGAAATCTACCAGCTTTGAATCCAGTGCTAGGGAGATTGGGGTTTTTCCTGTGGGCAGTGAGAAAACCCTGGAGGTATTTGAGTGACACACTGAAATTTGTATTTTTGAAAGAATCTCCTTAGTAGCGCCGTGGATTGCAGAGAAGATAGAAAGAATGCAGCCCAGTGGCAGTTCCTAGGTAATCTCTCTTCAGCTTCCAAAGAAAACTGAAAAGTGATCATTCATAGGGTATGTTTGTTGAGCCTGTGAAAACTGAAGGCATTTCATAACAATTTCTCCTTACTTTTCCTCCAAATCTTTTAACTCAGTAAGTCTGTATTATCTTAGGTCTTGAGATGTTAATGACTTTGACTAATTGTCAACACTTGCAATTACAATGACTGATACCTTATCATTTCTTACAATGAGCAATGCTAATTAAAATTGATTGTGCTAAAGCTTTAGCAGCAATTGTACCTCCCCCCTCCTTTTTTTTTTTTTTTCTTTTTTTTAGAAACGTGAGCTTATTGTACTGACTTGGTGAACTATCACAAAGTAGACTTATTATCCCAGTTTTTATTTTCCACTTCTGCTAGTGAAGCACATTAGCAACAATTATAAAGTATCAGAACAGTAAGAGTTACCTAATTTGTGCGGTAAGAAAGACTCTAAATTTTGATTGATTGATCCATTCATTCATTCATTCATTCATTCATCTGACAGATCTTCATTAGATATCTATTATGTGCCAGGAACTGTGCAAGACATAGGAGAAGCAAATGAACAACTATGACTTGAAAAATGTCTAGCCTAGTGAGAAAGACAGCCTCATTACAAGATAATTGCATATACTATGTAAGTGCTACAGTTGATTGACATTAGCTCTGCCTATGAGAGTACAGTTAGATTTCACAGAGAAGGCGACTTTTGGATGGGAGCTTCAAAATGTAAGCAGAAACTTCTTGCTTTATACTATTATTGCTACTTGTCTATACCTGGTAAATTTGTAAGAATTATAAAATGTCTCAAAAGAAGAGCACGTGTAGTATCATAATGATAAATTAGCCGGATAATTAGGAAATCAAGACCAGGAATCGTGCTTTGAAAATTCCAGGATGATATGAAAGGAAAGACGTGTCAGATAGGTTCCATGAAGTATGTAAACACCCAAAGAAGGTAAAAGGAGTCAATCACCTGCTCTACAAAGGATAAGATGACACTTGTGTGGAGTGCATAGGGGACAGTGGCAGGCAGTCACTCTGGCTATGCAGTTCAATTAGAGAAACACCGATTGAGCTCTGCCCAGAGCCCCCATTTGAGGTATTCATGCTTTCCCAGGTGCTGACAGTGTTGGCCAGCTCTAGGTTGTAGCTGAGCCGCTCTCTAGGCACTGCCACTGGCACAAGTGAGTTGTTTTTCACACTGTCTGAAGAAGCAGCTTGTATTCAATGACTGTCCCAAACCTCTTTCCTGGAAGGATGCAATTTTCAAGGGTTTTCCCAACCCCACAGTTTCTCATACTATCAACTGAAGATCCTCTCCCAACTGCACCACAGTTCAGCTTCTCCCACAGTCCTGCTTCCCACATCTCCCACAGACATAGTTTCAGAGGGTAGTCCTTGACAAAACACCTGCTTGCAGATTTCCATCTCAGGCCTGTTTCCCAGGGAACAGAGACTAAAACAAGCATTCATTATGGGCTAGATATGGGGGATTCAACAATGCAGAAGATAAGATCTCTGACCTCAAGAAATTTACAATTTCTTAGAAGGTTAGGGCTTTTAAAAAGGAATGCCAAGACTGCTAAGCCTATGAAATATGTGAACAGAAGAAGAAGGAAGAAGAGGAAAAAAGACTTCTGAGTACACAGTCTAAAATTGTGCTCATCAAACAAATAGTTCTTGGCTGTTAAAGTTCTCTATGAATTCATAATAGCTTCAGAGTTAAATAATTTGGAATTATTGGGACTACAGAAAAGAAATCTTCCTTCTAACTGGTCATCTAGTCTCCATTTGCCTTGTTTTGTTTTGTTTTGTTTGAGACGGAATCTTGCTCTTGTTGCCCAGGCTGGAGTGCAGTGGCAGGATCTCGGCTCACTGCAACCTTTGCCTCCCAGGTTCAACTGATTCTCCTGCCTCAGCCTGCCAAGTAGCTGGGATTACAGGTGCCTGCCATCACACCTGACTAATTTTTGTATTTTCAGTAGAGACGAGGGTTTCACTATGTTGGTCAGGCTAGCCTCGAACTCCTGACCTCAGGTTATCCACCCACCTCTGCCTCCCAAAGTGCCGGGATTACAGGTGTGAACCACTGCGCCTGGCTCTCCATTTGCCTATTTAAGGAGACATGGATTCACGACCTCCCAAGGCAACACATTCCAACAGGCCATTTTCCTGATTGGAAAGTCCTTCCTTATATTTTGCTGAAACCTTTACTCTAGTTCTATACTCCACAGTCATACCAGTCATACATACATACAGACTTAATTGGCTCCTCATTTTTTTCTTTCTTTCTTTCTTTTCTGTTCTTTTTCTTTCTTTCTTTTTTTTTTTTTTAAGAGAAACAGGGTCTTGCTCTGTCACCCAGGCTGGAATACAGTGGAGAGATCTTAGCTCAATGCAGCCTCCACCTTCCAGGCTCAAGCCATCCTCCCGTCTCAGCATCCTGAGTAGCTGGGATTACAGGCAAGAGACACCTTGCCCAGCTAATTTATGCAACTCTTTTATTTATTTGAAAACAAGAATAATTTACATATTAAAATTATCTTTTAAAAATTTAGGAGATAATGGAAATTTTAGTATTTGTTGGTATTAAGGGATTTTTTTTAAGGTGTGATAAGAGTTTATGCCCAAGTTTAAAAATATCTTTATATTTTAGACATACATACTGAAATGTTTAAAGACAAAATAATGTGATGTGTAGCATTTGCTTCAAAATAATGTGGAGGAGAGGAGTGGGTGGGACAGAGATAAAACAAGAGTGGCCATGAGTTGTTCACTGTTGAAGATGGATAATGGGGATTTATTACACCTTTCTGATACTTATAGAATTCTTGGAATGTCCCAAAATAAAAACATTTTAATATATTTTTATCTTATTAAAATGATACACATGCATCATTAAAAAATATTCTTAGTATGAAAACGCCTAATAATGTAAAGCAGTGGTCCCCTGCCTACTTCCTTTCCCCAGTCCCACTCTCTAGAGATAACTAGTTTTAACCTCTTTTTTAGGGGAAGGGGGGCCTTTCTGCAGGTTACCGCTATATCTCTAAATTAACTGCTTATCAAGTTGTCAATTGTTTCTCTATATTATCTGCAGTGTCCAGTGAGGATTTTTTCCATTTCATAAACCCACTCTCCCCAATATATATTCTCAGTTCCTCCTCTGGTAGCACACTACACATCCATTTTCTGTTCCATCACCCAGAGCCCGTCTCTCTTGACTCCCAGTTTTCTAAGATACTGCCATTACTAAGCTCAGCCTTCAACCCACATTTCTTCCCTACATCTAGCATTGATAGTATTTGTTTTCTGTACTGCAACCATGACTAAGTGTTCAGTGAATTATTGATAATTTTATTTCAAAACTTAAAAGTTAATCACAGCTATCTATATCCAGAGGAATGAAACTTGATCCCTCTCTCTCTCACCTTATACAAAAATCAAATCAAAATGGATTGAAGACTTTGAAACTACTGCAAGAAAACACTGGGGAAACTCTCCAGGACATTGGTCTGGGCAAAAATTTTTGAGTAATATCTCACAAACACAGGCAACTAAAGCAAAAATGGACAAATGGGATCACATCAAATTAAAAAGTTTCTACACTGCAAAGGAAATAATCAACAAACTAAAAAGACCACTCAGCGTGTGTCCAGAATGTATTCCTTCCAGTGGGTTCTTGGTCTCGCTGACTTCAAGAATGAAGTTGCGGACCTTTGTGGTGAGTGTTACAGCTCTTAAAGATGGTGTGTCTGGAGTCTGTTCCTTCAGATGCATCCAGAGTTTCTTCCTTCTAGTGAGTTTGTGATCTCACTGACTTGAAGAATGAAGCCACAGATCTTTGCAGCGAGTGTTACAGCTCTTAAAGGTGGTGCAGACCCAAAGAGAGCAGCAGCAAGATTTATTGTGAAGGGCGAAAGAACAAAGCTCCCACAGCATGGAAGGGGACCCGAGCAGGTTGCTACTGCTGTCTCTGGTGGCCAACTTTTATTCCCTTATTTGGTCCTACCCACATCCTGCTGATTGGTCCATTTTACAGAGTGCTGATTGGTCCATTTTACAGAGTACTGATTGGTCCATTTTACAGAGTGCTGATTGGTCCATTTTACAGAGTGTTTAGTGCATTTACAATCCTTTAGCTAGACACAGAGTGCTGATTGGTGTGTTTTTACAGAGTGCTGATTGATGCATTTACAATCCTTTAGCTAAACTCAGAGTGCTGATTGGTGCGTTTTTACAGAGTGCTCATTGGTGTGTTTATAATCCTTTAGCTACACACAGGGTGCTGATTGGTGTGTTTTTACAGAGTGCTGATTGGTGCATTTGCAATCCTTTAGCTAGACACAGAGCACTGATTGGTGTGTTTACAATCCTCTACTAGAGACAAAAGTTCTCCAAATCCCCACTCGACCCAGGAAGTCCCACTGGCTTCACCTCTCAATCCCCCCTCTAAACAGGACACCCCAACTGCTGTTGGTAATTGGGTGATGACCGCTCTAGCTACTTCCTGATGGATAGGAGCAAAGACAGGGCCCTGCGGTTGTGGTGTCCTCCAGAGGGGAACTCTTTAGGCCAGTGAAAGGGACAGTGGATTGGTCCAGGGCCCCTTGGTAGAAGTTGTTAGTTGAGCTCATTTGAGGTTCCATTTGTAAGACCATCTGTAGCTTGATGGCCTTGATTCTAGAGGAAACAAATTTGACAAGGAGGTTAAAAATATAGGGCCCAAAGGTGACTAATACCTAAATGGTTGTTACGGGACCTAGAAAGGGGAAAAGCCATGTTGTCTAAATCCAGAGGTTAGTATAAGAGTTTGAAAGGCATTATCTGATTTCAGAAGCCTTTTCCTGTAAATGCCGGGTGGCATCTTGTACTAACCCTGACTGGTTATTGTAAAAACAGTGCTCCTCTCCTAAGAAGGTGCAGAGTCCTCCTTTCTCAGTGGTGAGGAGGTCTAGGCCTCCACGGTTTTGGAGAGTCACTGCTGCCAAAGAGTCTATTTGGGATTGTAGAGTAAGGATAGATTTTGTTATTTCTTGCCAACTGTCTAAGAGGCAGATATAGGTTGAAATTCCACATAAGAAGAATATGCCTGGGCTGAGTAGACAGAAGTTTACCCTGGCTTTTGAAGAAATAGGGTCCACTGTTTTTTCTTTACTACTTCCATCTCTCTTTCTCTTTGACTTCTTCTTTGACTCTCTCTGACTCCCTCTTTGTCTCTTCCTCTCTCTCCTTGACTTTGGCTGTCTCTTTGACTCCTTCCTTGTCTGTCTCTTCTTCATTCTGTCTCCTTCTCTTTGACTTCCTGTCTTTCTCTTTCTCTCTTTCTTTCTCTTTTCCTCTCTCTCTCTTTCTTTCCTCTCTGCTGGTCTTGCCCTGCCTCTGCCAGCCACTTATGCTGCGGTTCTCCCCTCTTCTTCCCCTTTTTGATGGCTTCAGCACTGGAAGACTGCCACCCCCTTGGGTTTTACACGGCATGCAATACCTCCATGATTTCCTTGTGGTATTTAATGGGGGTTCCCCTTTCTTTCCATATTACAGCATGGCATGTAGGATTAGATAAGCATACTTACTATCTGTAG
This sequence comes from Colobus angolensis palliatus, assembly GCF_000951035.1. Lineage (NCBI taxonomy): Eukaryota > Metazoa > Chordata > Mammalia > Primates > Cercopithecidae > Colobus > Colobus angolensis. Next base: position 8,061,143 of record NW_012111142.1, read on the forward strand.
CAAAGTCTTCCAATTACAACTGAGGAGGTGGGAGAAATACCTGGTTACAGGCTGTCCCAGGGTTCCTTGGATTGTAATGGACCTTGGGGACAGTCATCTGGGACAGGAGATTAACACTGAGAAGGCCACGCCAATATCCAGGAGGAAGTCAATTTCCTGGCCCTCAATGGTTAAATGTACCTGGGGCTCAGTGGGGGGTGATAACATGAGCTGGCTCTTGCCTTAGCCATCCTCAGTCCTATTGTTGGATCATCTGGTTGGGGGCTCCTGGCCCAGAGAACCTTTGCCCTCTGGGGCAGTGTGCCTTCCAGTGATTGTCTTGGCGTAGTGGACATGGGTGAGGGGGTGGCTTGTTTCTCGTTGGACAATTGTTGTTAAAGTGTCCTTGTAAACCACATTGATAACAAGCCCTACTGAGTGATTGGTCTGCTCCATTTTCTGTCCTCTCTGAACCACCAAGGTTTGTTTGTCTGAGGGTCATGACTAAGGCTGTGGCCTTTCTCTGATCTCACTTTTCCTTTTGGGCCTGTTCCTCTTGGCTCCTATTATAGAACACCAAGGTTACCAGTTTTAATAATGCCTCCAGATTTTGTTCAGGGCCCAGGGCTCGCTTTTGGAGCTTTCTCCTGATATCTGATCTAATAGCATGACATCTCTCCAAGTGAGGTCAAAGGTTTGCCCTAGACCTTGTAGGACATCTATGTACTTATCAGGATTATCTGAAAGCATCCCCAGGTCTACCTTGATCTGCTTTAAATCAGAGAGGGAGAAGGGACATGTTCCCGGGGTGGGCCAAATTCCCCTCCCCCAACAGCTTGAAGGGGATGTAACCAATAGCCCAGGGGCTTTTGTGGTCCTTGGAGATTTCTTTGCTTGTTTCCTTCTGGGTGGGGGAGATTAGAGAAGGCCTATCATTAATAGGAAGGGGAGCTATAGGGAGGCTAGGATATGGAGGTAAGCTGAGAGGTTCTCCTGTGGGATGTAAATTGCAAGCTTTGCATGGTTGTGGATTCCGCTTCAATGAAAAGAAAGCTTGGCCATAAGGTATTTCACTCCATTTGCCTTCCCTCTTACAGAAAAGGTCAAGCTGCAGGATAGTATTGTAATTTATACTTCCCTCAGGTGGCCATTTTTCCCCATCAGAGAGAGAATACTGGGGCCAATTCATAGTGCAGAAAAAAATGAGCCGCCTCTTTTTCAGCATTTGCTGGTCAAATTGGTCCCAGTGGCTTAGGAGGCATTTCAAGCGTGAGCCTGTTGATGCCTGAGTGTTTCCTATCTGAAAGACAAAACCACCCATGGTTTTGGTTTGTTTGTTTCTCCCCTGCCCAAGAACCTGCAACAGACCCTAGACCTTGCTGATCAGAATAGTTCACTCACCAATGCAGCAGCAGAATCACCTCTTGCCCAAGAACCCACAATGGTCCCTGGACCCTGCTGATCAGAATAGTTGTGCTCACTGACGCAGCAGCAGAAACACCAGTTTTCCTCCTACATCACAAGGAGGACCAAGAAAGGTTGGATTTAGTGGTCCTTACTGATGCATTGTTGAAAAACTGCACCCTTGCCTGTCCTCCTAGACCACAAAGAGGACCAAGTAAAATCGGATTTAGTGGCCCTTACTGACACATTCTCAAAAACCTGTTAGAGTCCTAAGCATTCTCCTGTTAGTATTGGGACTTTACCCCTGTCCTATAAAGATGTTATGCCCCAAAAATGAAGAGCAGGGCCATACCCTGAGGGAGGGAAGGGATCTCCAGGGTTGGAAGAGTGACCTCTTTTGTCCTCACTTGAATAGGTAGGATGTCATTTCTGAAGCTCCCCATATCCTAGCTTCTGGAATAGCTTTTGTTAGGCCTGCTAGTCTGGGGAGGGATCCTAAAATTCCAGATAGTACCCCATATGATGGGACTTTGGGCAAAAATTATGTCTTTCTGATTGGTGAGCCTGGGTGCCTAAAGAAGGGAATACAGTCCTGGAGTTTATACTAGAAATCATTCTTCTAGGAGTGGCTAGAAAAGCACCAGAGACAGGGAGTAGTTTTAGAAGCGGGACTAGCCTCGGAGAAGAGAGGTGAGAGGAAGTTTGCCTAAACAGACATTAGGACCCAGAAGGCAAGGGTCAGGATCGATAGGATAGATAGGTGAGTCTCACTTGGGCAACGTGACTTAGACTTCCGCTCATGGCCGCAGGGTCAACCAACTTGTTGTCAGGACCCCAGAGCTGAATTGCTTTCCTCTCTGCTGACCCTCAGCTCAGCCCAGAAATACAGACAAAGTGGAAGCTGGTTCCAGACAAACCAATGCACCCAACTCTCAATAGTCAGGAGTTGTTAGAGAGCCCTTTCCCAGAAAGCCTGACATTCGTGTCTTTAGTCCGGCAGCCATGCTAGTTGCTTTTAACCGGCCGAAAGGTGCCCAGTATTTAGCCCCCAAATTCTAAGGAAAAATAGGACAGAATAGCAAGTGAAAGGGTTCTGATAGTGCTCACTGCTTGGCAATAGTCCCTTCACGGTTGCCAAAATGTGTCCAGAATTTATTCCTTTCATTGGGTTCTTGGTCTCGCTGACTTCAAGAATGAAGCCGCAGACCTTCATGGTGAGTGTTGCAGCTCTTAAAGATGGTGTGTCCAGAGTTTGTTCATTCAGATGTGTCCAGAGTTTCTTCCTTCCGGTGAGTTTGTGGTCTCGCTGACTTGAAGAATGAAGCCACGGACCTTTGCGGCAAGTGTTACAGCTCTTAAAGGTGGTGCAGACCCAAACAGTGAGCAGTAACAAGATTTATTGTGAAGAGCGAACAATCAAAGCTTCCACAGCATGGAAGGGGACCTGAGTGGGTTGCTGCTGCTGTCTCTGATGGCCAGCTTTTATTTCCTTATTTGACCCTGCCCACATCCTGCTGATTGTTCCATTTTACAGAGTGCTGATTGGTCCATTTTACAGAGTGCTGATTGGTACATTTACAATCCTTTAGCTAGTCAGAGTACTAATTGGTGAGTTTTTACAGAGTGCTGATTGGTGCATTTACAATCCTTTAGCTAGACACAGAGCGCTGATTGGTGCATTTTTACAGAGTGCTGATTGGTGCATTTACAATCCTTTAGCTAGACACAGAGCGCTGATTGGTGCATTTTTACAGAGAGCTGATTGGTGCATTTACAATCCTTTCACTAGACAGAAAAGTTCTCCAAGTCCCCACTTGACCCAGAAAGTCCAGCTGGCTTCACCTCTCAACAGAATGGGAGAAAATATTTGCAAACTACCCATCTGACAAAGGATTAATTACCTGAATATATAAGGAACTCAAACAATTCTACAGGAAAAAAAATTTAATGGTCCAATTTTAAGATGGGCAAAAGACTTAAATAGACACTTCTCAAAAGAAGACGCACAAATGGTAAACATGCATATAAAAAGGTGCTCAACATCATATATCATCAGAGAAATACAAATCAAAACTACAATAAGAATTTCTTATCCCTGTTAAAAATGTTTTTTATCCAAAATGCAGGCAATAACATGCTGATGAGGATGTGCTGAAAAGGAAGCTATCATACACTATTGGTAGGAATGTAAATTAGTACAACCACTATGGAGAACTGTTTGGAGGTTCTTTAAAAAAACTAAAAATAGAGCTACCATATGATTCAGTGATCTCACTGCTGGGTATGTACCTATATTAGTCCATTATTGCACTGCTATAAAGAAATACCTGAGACTGAGTCATCTATAAAGAAAAGAGGCTTAATTGACCCATGGTTCCACAGCCTGTACAAGTAGCATGGCTGGGGAGACCTCAGGAAACTTTCAGTCATGGCAAAAGGTGAAGGGAAAGCAGGCATGTCTTAGATGGCTGGAGGAGGAGGAAGAGAGAGAAGGGGGAGGCACTTTTAAACAACCAGACCTTATGAGAACTCATTCACTATCATGAGAACAGCAAGAGGGAAATCTGTCCCCGTGATCCAATTACCCCCACCATGCCCCTCCTCTGACATAGGCGATTACAATTTGATATGAGATTTGGGTGAGGACATAAATTCAAACCATATCAATACCCAAAGAAAGGAAATCAACATATTGAAGAGATATGTGCCCTCTCATGCTTGTTGCAGCCTTGTTCACAATAGCCAAGATTTGGAAGCAACCTAAGTGTCCATCAACAGATAAATGAATAAAGAAAATACAGACACTTATATACAATGGATTACTATTCACACAGGAAAAAGAGTGAGATCCTGTCATTTGCAACAACATGGATGGCACTGGAAGTCATTAAGTTAAGTGAAATAAGTCAGACACAGAAAGACAAACATGATGTTTTCTCACTTATTTGTGGGATCTAAAAATGAAAACAATTGAACTCACAGAGACAAAAAATAGAATTATGATTACCAGAGGCTTGGAAGGGTAGTGGGGGAAAGGGGAGAGGTGGGGATAGTTAATGGATACACACGCAAAAAGGAAGAAGGAATGAATGTGACCTAATATTTGATAGTACAACAGGAGGACTATAGTCAATAATAATTTATTGTACATTTAAAAAACTGAAAGAGTATAATTGGATTATTTGTAACACAAAGGATAAATGTTTGTTGGGATGGGTACCAAATTTTCCCTGATGTGGTTATTATGCATTGCATGCCTGTACCAAAACGTCTCATGCATCCCATAAATATATGTACCTACTATGTACCCATAAAACTTTTAAAACAATAAATCACAGCATTTGACTTGTTCTTACTAGGTAATGATGATCACAGCAGAGCCAAGTATCATGCTCAGATTAAGCCTCCATTTCTTTAGGTACTATGTCAAATCCTTGTATCACTCAGAGAGGGAAGACTTCAGCATCAAGTTTAAATGGAATCTTCCTTTTCACACTCAACCAATGCCTTTTCTACAGCATCAGTATTTCCCACATTCTAAATGATACTCATTAATCTTTTAAACCCCATTATCACCTTCACTACCACCTCCGCCTGTTTTACTTGGTGACCTTCTTCCACAGGCCTGGGCACCTGAGCCAATCTGCATTTTTTAAATATTCCACCTGTTGTCCTAGGACATTATGGGATAAAATACCCTCCTCCTTGGTCTGCTACCCTGTTTCACAAGACAGCTTCCTAAGAAAGCTAGATAAACTTTCTGAGTCCCAGCCTATTCTAAATCTATCCTTTTAATTAGCTGGGAAGGAATTTCAAGGACGCATTTTCCCTCAAAATGTTTTGCTTTCTTCTTTTTAAAAAAATAATTTCAACTTTTATTTTAGATACAAGGGGTACACGTGCAGGTGTGTTACATGGGTATATTGTGTGACACTGAGATTTGGGTATGGATCCCATACCTAGGTAGTAAGCATAGTACCCAACAGGTAGCTTTTCAACCCATGCCTTCCCCCTTTCCTCCCCACTCTGGTGGTCCACAGTTTCTATTGTTCCCATCTTTATGCCCATGACTACCCAGTTTAGCTCCCACTTATATGTGAGAATATGTGGTATTTGGTTTTCTGTTTTTGTGTTAATTCACTTAGGAATAGGGTCTCTAGCTGCATCTATGTTGCTGCAAAGGACATAATTTTGTTCATTTTTATGGCTGCATAGTATTTCGTGGTATATATGTACCACATTTTCTTTATATAATCCACCATTGATGGGTACCTAGGTTGATTCCATGCCTTTGCTAATTTGAATAGCACTGTGGTGAACATATAAGTATATGTGTCTTTTTGATATAATGACCTATTTTCCTTTGGGTATGTACCCAGTAATGGGATTTCTGGGTCAAATGGTAGTTCTGTTTTCAGTTCTTTGAGAAATCTTCAAACAGCTTTGCACAGTGGCTGAACTAATCTACATTCCCACCAACAGTGTATAAGCATTCCCTTTTCTCCACAGCCTCACCAGCATCTGTTATTATTTCACTTTTTAATAATAGCCATTCTGACTGGTGTCAGATGGTATCTCATTGTGGTTTTGATTTGCATTTCTCTGATGATTAGTGATGATGAGCACTTTTTTTTAATGTTTGTTGGCTGCTTGTATGTCTTCTTTGGAGAAGTGTCCATTTATGTCCTTTGCCAATTTTTTTTGGGGGGGGTTGTCTTTGCTAATTGGTTTCCTTAAATTCCATATAATCTGGATATTAGATCTTTGTCAGATGTGTAGTCTACAAGTATTTTCTCCCATTCTGTTGGTCGTCTGTTTATTCTGTTGATAGTTTCTTTTACTATGCTCTTCAGTTTAATTAGGTACTGCTTGTCAATTTTTGGTTTCATTGCAATTGCTTTTGGGCACTTAGCCAAAAATTATTTGTCAAGGCCAATGTTGAGAAGGGTATTTCCAACGTTTTCTTCTAGGATTTTTATAATTTGAGGTCTTAAATTTAAATCTTTAATCTATCTTGAGTTAATTTTTGTATATGCTGAAAAGTAGTGGGTCTAGTTTCATTCTTCTGTATATGGCTAGCCAGTTATCCCAGCACCATTTATTGAATAGAGATTCCTTTCCCCATTGCTTATTTTTGTTGGCTTTGTCAAACATCAGATGGTTGTAGATGCACAGCTTTTTTTCTTGGTTCTCTATTCTGTTACATTGGTCTTTGTGTCTGTTTTTGTACTAGTACCATGCTATTTTGGTTACTGTAGCCCTATAGTATAGTTTGAAATTAGGTCGTGTGATGCCTACAGCTTTGTTCTTTTTTTTCTTTCTTTTTTTTTTTCTTAAAATTACTTTGGATATTCAGGCTTTTTTGTTGTTGTTCCATATGAGTTTTAGAATAGATTTTTCTAATTCTGTGAAAAATGGCATTGGTAGTTTGATAGGAACAGTGCTGAACCTGTAGATTACTTTGAGCGGTATGGTCATTTTAATGATATTAATTCTTCCAATTCATGAGCATGGAGTGTTTTTCCATTTATTTGTGTTGTCTCCAATTTCTTTCAGAAGTGTTTTGCTGTTCCTCTTGTAGAGATCTGTCACCTCCTTGGTTAGTTGTATTCCTAGGTGTTTCCACTTTTTATGGCTATTGTAAATGGGATTGTGTTCTTTGATTCTCAGCTTGAATGTTACTGGTGTATAAAAATGGTACTGATTGTTGTACTCTGATTTTGTATCCCAAAACTTTACTACAATCAATTATCAGTTCTAGTAGCCTTTTGATGAAGTTTTTAGGGTTTTCCAGGTATAGAAATATATCATCAGTGAAGAGAGGCAGTTTCACTTTTTCTTATTTTATTCTGATGCTTTTTTATTTCTTTCTCTTGCCTGATCGCTTTGGCAATTTTCCAGTACTGTGTTGAATGGGAATGGTGAGACCGGGCATCATTGTCTCATCTCAGTTCTGAAGGGAAATGGTTTCAGCTTTTGTCTGTTCAATGTGATGTTGGCTGTGGGTTTGTCATAGATAGTTATTATTTTGAGGTATGTTCCTTTGATGCCTCATCTGTTGAAGGCTTTTATAAAAAAAGGGATGTTGGATTCTATCAAGATTTTTTTCTGCATCTATTGAGATGATCATTTTTACTTTTAATTGTGTTTATGCAGTAAATCACATTTATTGATTTGCATATGTTGAACTAGCCTTGCTTCCCAGAAATAAAGCCTACTTGATCATGGTGTATTAACTTTTGTATGTGCTGCTGGATGCAGTTTGCTAGTATATTGTTGAGAATTTTTGAATCTGTGTTCCTCAGGGATATATGGCCTGAAGTTTTCTTTTTTCATTGTGTCTCTGACAGATTTTGGTATCAGACTGATTCTAGCTTCATAGAATGAGTTAGGGAGGAGCCCCTCCGCCTTGAGTTTTTAGAATAGTTTCAGTAGAATTGACACTGGTCTTTCTTTATACATCTTGTACAGTTCGGTTGTCCAGGGTTTTTCTTTTCTGGTTGGTAGGTTTTTTATTACTGATTGAATTTTGGAATTTATCAATAGTCTGTTCAGGTTTTCACATTCTTCCTGGTTCAATCTTAGGAGGCTGTGTGTTTCTAGGAATTTATCCATTTCTTCTAGAATTTCTAATTTGTGTGCATAGAGTTGTTCATAATAATCTCTGAGGGTATCTTGTATATCTGTGGGATTGGTTGTAATGTCATCTTTGTCATTTCTGATTATACTTATTTAGATCTTCCTTTTTCTGTTAATCTAGCTAGTGGCCTAGCAATCTTGTTTATTCTTTCAAAAACCAATGTTTGGTTTTATTGATCCTTTGTATGGATTTTTGTATCTCAATTTCAGTTCTTCTCTAATTTAGATATTTATTCTCTTTTGCTAGCTTTGGGGTTGGTTGGTTTCTTTTTTCCAGTTCCTCTAGGTGAAAAGTTAGATTGTTATTTTGAGATCTTTCTAACTTCTTGATGAAGGCATATAGTGTCATCAACTTTCCTCTTAACACTGCTTTAGCTGTATCTCAGAGATTTTGATAAGTTGTATCTCTATCTTCATAAATTTCATACAATTTTTTATTTCTGCCTTAATTTTGAGGTTCATCCAGGAGTTATTTAAGAGCAAGTTGTTTAATTTCCATGTATTTATGTAGTTTTGAGAGATCTTCTTGATACTGATTTCTATTTATATTGCACTGTGATCTGAGTGTGTGCTTGGTATTATTTCAATTTGTTTAAATTCATTGAGACTTGCTTTATGACCAAGTTTGTGGTCAATCTTAGAAAATGTTTTGTATGTAGATGAGAAGAATGTATATTCTTTGGTTGTTAGATGAGGTATTCTGTAGATGTCTATTAGGTCCAATTGGTCAAGTGTCAACTTTGAGTCCAGAATTTCTTCATTAGTTTTCTGCCTTGATGATCTAACACTGTCAGTGGAGTGTTGAAGTCTCCCACTATTATTGTGTGGCTATGTAAGTCTTTTTGTAGGTCAAGAGTAACTTGTTTTATAAATCTGGATGCTCCAATCGTTGAGTGCATGTATATTTAGGAGAGTTAAGTCTTTTTGTTAAATTGTACCCTTTATCATTATGTAATACCATTTTATTTGTTCTTAATAGTTGTTGATTTAAAGTCTGTTTAATCTAGTATAAGAATAGCAACTCCAGGCCGGGAGTGGTGGCTCACGCCTGTAATCCCAGCACTTTGGGAGGCCCCAAGGTGGGCAGATCACAAGGTCAGGAGATCAAGACCATCCTGGCTAACATGGTGAAACCCCATCTCTACTAAAAATACAAAAAATTAGCCAGGCATGATGGCAGGCATCTGTAGTCCCAGCTACTTGGGAGGCTGAGGCAGGAGAATCACTTGAACCCAGGAGGCATAGGTTGCATGAGCCGAGATCATGCCACTCACTCCAGCCTGGGTGAGAGAGCAAGACTCCATCTCAAAAAAAAAAAAAAAAATAGCCACTCCTGCCCTTTTTTGTTTTCCATTTGCATAGTAGATCTTTCTCCACCTTTTTACTTTGAGCCTGTGGGTGTAATTATATGTGAAACAGCAGACAGTCAGGTCTTGTCTGTTGAACTGGCCACTCTATGTCATTTAAGTGGGGAATTTAGCCCATTTACATTCAGTTTTAGTATTGATACATGAAATTTTGATCCTGTCATTGTGATGTTAGCTGGTTGTTATGTAGACTTGATTTTGTAGTTGCTTTACAGTTTCTGTGGGCTATGTGTTTAAGTGAGTTTTTGTGGTAGAAGGTGTCATTCTTTTGATTCTATGTTTAGCACTACCTTAAGGACTTCTTGCTCTTGTGTGACTGATCTAGTTGTGAAGAATTCCCTTGGCGTTTGCTTTTCTGAGAAGAATTTTAGCTTATGAAGCTTAGTTTGGTGGAATATGAAGCTATTGGTTAGAATTTCTTTTTTTAAGGATACTGAAAATAGACCCCCAATCTCTTGTGGCTTTTGAAGTTTCTCCTGAGAGTTGTGCTGCCAGCCTGATTCAGTTCCCTTTGTTTATGACCTGATCCTTCTCTCTAGCTGCCTTTAAGATTTTTTTTTTCTTTTGTATTGACCTTAGTGAATCTGATGGGTATGTGCCTTGGAGATAGTCATCTTGCATAGTATCTAGCCAGGGTCCTCTGTATTTCTTGAATTTGAATGTCAGCCTCTCTAGTCATATTAGGGAAAGGTTCATAGACTATATCCTCAAACTTATATTTTCCAAGTTGCTTACTCTCTTTTCTTCTCTCTCAGAAGTATCAAGTCATAAGTTTGGGCTCTTTACATAATGCCACATTTCTTGAAGGTTTTCTTTATTTGTTTAATTCCTTTTTCTTTATTTTTGTCTGAGTTTATTCAAATAACCAATCTTCAAGCTCTGAGATTATTTCCTCAGCTTGGTCATATATTCTGCTGTTAATACTCCCAACTGTATTATAAAATTCTTGAAGTTAATTTTCCAGTTCCAGAAGTTCAGTTTTGTTGTTTACTAAACTGGCAATTTCGTCTTTCAGCTCTTGGATTGTTTTACCAAATTCTTTGGATTGATTTCAACTTTCTCCTGAATATCAATAAGCTTCCTTGTCTTCCAGATTCTGAACTCTATGTCTGTCATTTCAGTCTGATTGAGAACCATTGCTGGGTAGCCAGTGGCCTCATTTGGAGGTAAGGAGATACTTTTGCTTTTTAACTGCCAGAGTTCTTGCACTGACTCTTTTTCATGTTGATAGGGGCTGGTGCTCCTTTCACTGTGGCGTAAGTTGAGGATAGTCAATTGTATTCTATTTTGGATGCTCTTAGAGGGCAAAGGCTCTGTACAAGATCTTTATTTGTGGATGGATTCTTATGCTTGGTTTCACAGGGATATATATTTTTGGTGTTGTAGTTTGGGCTGCAATCCAGTAGGTGAAGCTTAAGATTAGCAGCCAGTAGATAAGGTCTTATTCAGTCACATGGCTCTTTTGTATTTCCTTGCATTCATAGATGCACTCTGTGGTGGAGGGTGGGGAGAGATGACCCACTCAGCAGGTTCACTCCTGGTCTTTCAGGGAGCCCCCTCCCATCACTGACACAGCACTCATGTTTCTTTTGTTAGTGTGCCAGGTTGTGGGGCTCCCTCAGGCAGAGGCCACAGCAGGAAGATAGACCATGTTCTTTCAAGACAGGCCCAGCAGAGGGAGGCATGCCCTGCTCCCACATCAGCCCATGAACCCACATGTCTCACACTTCTCAGTGGTCTAAGAATAGGGGTTCCTCCTCTGCTCAAGTGCGGGCCACAGATCTTGGCTTGGCACTCTTGAGTTGGATGCTACAGTGCTGGGATGCCAGGATGGCCTGTGGCTCAAGATCAGGCTCTCTCTGTGCTTGGGGATCCAAACTACTGCCAGATCACCAAGAAATTATTCAGGTGGAGCAGAGTACACAGGTTGGGCAGCAGAGGCTGTCCTGTGTACTCATTCCTGCAGGGAAGCTAGACAGGGCCCCTGGGAGGGGCTAGTAGGCAGGAGGGTCTGCAAAATAGGCATCCCCAGTCCCGCAGGAAAGCTATCCCTGTTCTCTCCTGTCTGGCGGTCAACTGAGGCTAAAGCCTTTCAGAGGGTTATGGGAAGTCCTGGGGGATGGACACCTATGGCTGTGCTCCACTGGAGCTTCCCCCCCATAAAAACTCCTGTACCACATACACCCTGGCTGAAGCCTTGTCTCTGCCTACCCATGGGCAAAGTCCCTGCCAGTTCACATGCCCATGGGGGACATGGGGTCCCCTGTGTCTAGAATCCCAGTGGTCTCTGGCGAGAATGGGCTATCCCTCAGTCTCCTTATTCACTCCTTTCCCAGGAGTCATTCAGGTATCCTGTGCAGGGTTCCCAGCTTCTTCCTGCTTCAGCCTCAGCATCAGTGTCACCTCTCCATCCACTCTCCATGTTTTCTCTCCATAGACCTGCCCAAATTATGTTGGTTTATTCCACAATTTGTTTTCTGTTAGTGGGAGCAGCACTCCTGGCTGCATCTAGTTGGCCATCTTGTCTTTTATCTGCTTTTTTCTTCATTTTATTTCTTTAACTTTATTTTCTTATGCTACTACAGATTTTTCTTTTATTGTTTTCTTGGAAATCATATTTTAATGGCCAAGAGTTTGTTCTATTTTTACCCATTTTTTAAAAAAATTGCATCTTATGTTTATGGTTACAATATGTTTTTGACTGTTTTAAAGGAAACTAATTGGATGTTTTAAAAATTCTCTTTTGATTTTTGAATATTTCTGTCCCTTCCATGTTTACACCTTTGTGGCAATATATTATGATCTTTCGCTTTATTGTTGCCGGTGTTCCTCAGCTATCTAATCACTCCTGGCTGCCTACTCCTGTTTCAGAATGAGATGTTCGGAAGCCTATTAAGGGCTCTGAGAAAGTAGGTGGGGCCCATAGGCTGGCAGGTGTTGCTGAGACAACCAAGCAGGGACTTTGCTGGGGCAGATGCCTGGCAGCTGGCTTCCTAGTGCTGGCTTTGAGGCATGAGGCTGACTGACTCTTCCATCTCCAGGTTGCTAATTAATCTTCCCATTTTTATCCTCACAACTCACTCCACATCTTCTATCACACTTACTTTCCCAAGCATGGACACTCTCAGGAACTCAGCAGTGCAGGCAGACTTTCTTCATCCATCAGTAATCAGTCCTCCCTCCTCTCTATTTTTCAGAGAATTTTAAAATGTCTTTTCTAGTGACAGTTCCCTTTTCATGTTTGACATAGTTTTGGGTTTATATTCTTTTTATTTCTTCACCATATGTAGTACCAAATGGGTACTTCTCCCATTTGGTACCAAGTGAGAGAAGTACCAAATGGAAGAAGAGATTTTATTTATTTCTTTGTTTAAAGACCCATGGTTACTCCTTCTACTTTTTCTAATATTCTGATTGGCCACTACAGAAATATATAGAGTAATGAGTTGAAGTTTTTCCCCACCCCCAACAAAAAAATATCTTGAAGTCTAAATACCCAGTACCTTAGGAAATGACCTTATTTGGAAATAGAGTTTTTGCGGATGTAGTTAATTAATTTAAGAAGTGGTAAGGCTGGCATAAGATAGTCCTCTAATCCAATACAACTTGTTTCCTTAGAAGAAGACAGACATCTGAAGACAAAGAGATACAAAGGGGAGAATGCCACATGACAATGAAGGCAGAGATTGGAGTTATGTAGCTGCAAGTCAAGGAATGCCATGAGTTGCCTGCAAGCCACCAGAAGCCAAAAATATGTAAAGGAGGATTCTCTCCTACAAAGTTCAGAGGCAGTATGATACTGCTGACATCTTGGTCTCAAACTTCTAGCCTCCAGAATGTTGGACAATAAATTTCTATTATTTTAAGTCATCCAGTTTGTGGAATTTTCTTATGTTAACCCTAGGAAATTAATGCAATAGAGGGAGACAATGATCAAGAACTTGATAAGCATTCCATTCAGAGATACTGATGTGACCCACAGAAATACCCAGTTTGAAACAACAATAGATTAAAATTACTAACTTCTGAAAATTAGAATGAGGGAAGGAAGTAAGACAGGGAACTGTTGCTTTTCAGTATAAGCCTTGCTGTGCTATAGCATGGTTTTCAAGTACCTTCTCACATCCTTAGACATCGTTCTAGTTGAACTAAGACACATGGCAAAGAAGAATGTAGTTTCAAAATAGAATGAAGAATGCCAACAGCTGATCTTAAGATGAAATAAACTTCAGCTCGATGTAGTCACAAGAGTCCTTAAAAGTAGAAAAGGGGAGCATAATATGGGTCAGAAAAAGAGAGATACTGTTGAAAACAAATCACTGGAGTGATGAAGTGATGTGATATGAGAAGCCTCAGTCATCATCACTAGCTTTGAAGATAAGGGAAGGAGAATACAAGCCTAAAAATTTGGGCAGCCTACAACAATGGAAAAGGAAGGAAACATTCTCTCCTGGAGCCTTCAGAAAGGAATGCACCTCTCCTGACATCTTGATTTTAGCCCAATGAGACCTGTTTCAGACTTCTGAACCACAGAACTGTAAGATATAAAATTTGTGTTGTTTTAAGGCACAAAACTTGCAATAATTTGTTATAACAGCAATAGAAAACAAATACACCATTCCTTTAAAGTGTAGGCTCAAAAATGAAGCATAGTTCCCAGCTAAGAACCAGCCATTGCTGAGTACCTTGGAATTTTCTTTTCTATCTTTGATCCTAATTTCACTGTATATCCCACATTTGTTTTTGTAGCTGCCACCTAGTGCTGTTTTCTCATATTGAATTTGCAGAAAATGAAAAACTGTAAGACTGTAATTGCAAGTGGAAAGATTACATTTACCACATTGCTATTTCCATCATAACATAGTATGAACCTTGGAGTCAAGAAGAACTGGGTTCTAATTCCCATTCGACTATTTGCAAGCTATGTGACCTTGAATGAGCCATTTTACCTCTTAAGTTTCCATTATACGAACAAATTAAAGCTAGTAACAGTACCAACTTCATGGGTTTACCGTGTTATCTAAAAGAGATGATATCTTCAAGGAACTTCGTACAGTGCCTGACTCATCTTACACTTGAAAAGCAAAGGAGTAGGTGGATGTTGAGTTTAATCGAGAAACTCTGCTTCCCGTTGCTATTCCCAAAGCCTTATAATGAAAATTATGTCTCTCTCACTTTGTTTTGTATGTGAATCATATATATAATGACCTGGAATATACTAAACAGAGGCGTGTGTGTGTGTGTGCGCGCACGTGCGCTTGTGTTGAACCTAATTAATGGCTTACAAGCACTACTAAAACAATATTAGATGAAGTTTGAATATGCAGAACATAAACTTTAGCATTATTCAGTAGTTATTCTTTGGTCTTTGGTAACAACACTGTTCTCCCGTATCTCACCTGCATGGCCCTGGCCTGAGGACTGTGAATGGTGCTCTTAGAGTGGCTGAAGACGATGAAGAGCATGTGCTTCTACCTACAATCTTGTACACATTCCCTGTTCTGGAGTCTGCAGCCCATTCCACAGTTAATAGGCACCTTTAGCTATCAGCTGCCTACATATTATTGAAACTATCCACACCTTTTCTGATTTCAAGACATGGAAAGGAATCTTAGTTTCTTTATCTCACCCTCACCAACTTGTCTCCCTACCTCACCCTCCCTTAAGAGAACATCTTCAGAAGATTAAGAGAATGGGCTATGGGGTCTCATTCAGACCAGATCTAGATTCAAAACCTTGGCCACTTAGGAGCTATTTGAGCAAGTTGTTAAACTTCTCTGTATACCATATTCATTCTCTAGAAAATGAGGATAACAGTTGCCTCACAGGTGGCCAGGGGCGGTGGCTCACGCCTGTAATCCCGGCACTTTGGGAGGCCGAGGCAGGTGGATCATGAGGTCAGGGGATGGAGACCATCCTAACTAACACGGTGAAACTCCATCTCTACTAAAAATACAAAAAAAAAAAAAAAAATTAGCCGGGCGAGGTGGCAGGCGCCTATAGTCCCAGCTACTTGGGAGGCTGAGGCAGGAGAATGGTGTGAACCTGGGAGGCAAAGCTTGCAGTGAGCCAAGATCACGCCACAGCACTCCATCCTTGGTGACAGAGCAAGACTCCGGGGGGGGGAAAAAAACAAAAAACAGTTGCCGTACAGGATGAATGGCAGAGAAGATACATGGAAAATACAGAGCGAGATGCTTGGCATTGTAAGACTAACAATAATATTAGTAATCATCACATCAATACTACTTATTGCTTCTGTTTTCTCTCCAACGATACCCTCCAGCCTTCCTCAGGCCTCTTTTCGTAGTCTACCCCCTGAGGTCTCATCTCTAGAGGTATTTCTCTGCTATGCTGAATTACAGCCTTTATGATGTTAAGTGAATAACTGGTCCCCATAGTTTATATTACATTAGTTATTGAGTCAAGCAAAGAATGTTCTTCAATATGGCATCATTTAATAAAAGCCTAACCTGCCCCCTACCTGGCAGGGATGATGGGAGCTTATTAAGATAATGTCTTTCTAGTACTTACAGCCCCTTGAAAGGCATTCACTAAATAAACAACTGCATTTGATTTTAGTGTTGTTTGTTTTAGTTCTTAATGCGTGCTCTCTGAATGGTATTAATGGGTCCTCTGCAATGCCTCTCACAATATGGGCACTTGTTAATGCTGTTAAATGCTGCATGGTAGTAAATGTTGCCCATATGTGCCTCTGCTTTGCTCTTTCCCTTCCTCTTTTCTCTACTTCTTTCTGTGAATCCTGGAGTCTTCTCCCCCTTCTAGGTTTCAGGTCCTTGGATTTTCAACCTTGTCTGCACATCAGAATCGCTTAGGAAGCTTTTGAAACTCCAGACCATACCCTAGAACAATTAAATCAAAGCCTCTAGAAGCAGGACCCAGACATCAGTGTTTTCTAAAGTTTTTCAGATGATTCCAACATGTAGCTGAGAATTGCCATACTCGTGATTCTAATATAACCTATCAGATCCCAAACAAATGATACCTGTGGACAAATACTTACTATTTTACTTCTACTCAACTATGAGCTCCTTGAGGGCCAGTACTATCTTATTCTTCTTTGCTCCCAATGAATAACAGTACCTTGCAAAGAATGAGCATTCAATCTGTATTTCTTTTAACTGAAGATATACCCTTCCCAGCCCAAAGGATTTCCGCATGCCTCTGATTTCTATAATTGCAGTGAATACCTCTAATTAATTCTAACGATCAGCTGGTTGTTCAGAGTATCTCAGCCAAGCAATTCTATTATTTAAGAGTAATTTTTTGCACTGTTTTGTGGAGAAAACATCATTGCCACGTGGTATCAATGCTACTGTGGGGGTGCAGATAGTGTTGTGGCAGTCCAGAGGAGGCCTGGAATGCAGAAATATAGGGAGGAAAGAGCACAGGCCTTCCGGTCACACAGACCTTTCAGATCTCAACCACTGTATGCCTATAGGACAGTGTCATGTCTCTTGAGCCTTGGTCTCCTTTCTGTGAAAGAGGGGATGATGCCTACTACTCAGGTATTAGGGTCACTGAAGGACTTAATGTAAAGAAAGACAGTGACTGTATTAGTCCGCTTGGGCTGCCGTGACAAAATACCACAGACTGGTGGCTTAAAACAGTCATTTTATTTTTTCTCAAAGTTCTGGAGGCTAAAGTCCAAGAGCAAGGTATCATCAGGATTGGTTTCTGGTAAGGCCTCTCTTTCTGGTTCACAGGTGGTCACCTTCTTGCTGTGTTCTTACATGATGGAGAGAGAGCAAGAGAGAGCTTTCTGTTGTCTCTTCTTATAAGGACACTATTCCTATCTCCTGTCAAATCAGTGCCCCACCCTTACGACCTCACTTAACCTTAATTACCTTCTTGTCAGCCCTATCTCCATATAGAGTCACACTGGGGCTTAGGGTTTCAATCCATGAATTTGGGAGGAGAATGCAATTTAATCCATAGACTCCTTCTCTCTTACTCTTTCTGTATCTTCCAGTTCCCCTTGAGAGAATCAGAAAAACTTAAAGGAGAAATCAGAACTAGTTCTTGCAGGTTGAATAGGAATTTCTTGGGCAAACAAAGACAAAGTCATTCCAAGCAGAGGAGACAGCACTTAAAGCCCATTGAAAGGCATGGCATATTTGGAGATCAGCAAAAATTTCACCAGAATTGGGAGGTGAGTCATGGTAGAAAATGCAAGAGATGTAATTTCGAGGCATATCATTAACAGTCAAGGATGCCAAGCTGAGGACTTGAGATTTTTCCCTTGGGCCAATAGTTATCGTTTTCTGGTGCCCTCTTCTTTTCCCAGCTAGATGGTTGAGTTCTTAGGGGCAAGGGCCTTACCAAATGTCTCTTTGTAATTCACTGCTCATCTAAGACACTGACTTAAAAATGTAACAGGAATTGCTGCATACCTTGGTATATAAGAGCTATCCTATCTGTTTCATATGTTTAATTTGAACTAAAGCCAACTGGAGCCTCCTTTGATCAGATTTGTATGAAATCCAGTATTTCTCTACTGAGACTCTATCGTTCTTATCTGCTTCTTGATTGTCAAATACCTTTGGGTCTTAAATATTTTGAACAGAAGGTCTTCTCTTCCTGAATGGAAAAGGCCCTGGTGTCTGCTTGCTGCAGCAGGTTCTCCACATTGCCTTGCAGGCACTTGCATCAGAACAGCTCTGCTCATCCTTCATCACCTGGCCACACAACTTCTGCATGCTGTAGCAAAGCCTCCCCGTCCTATGTTGCCATGTCTTGCTGGCTTGTCTCTCCATATAATGAGCTCCACTTCATTCCTTAAATGCTGTGTTTATCCCAGGATAGCCTCAGTTTTAACTCTGGCTCCAGTCCTTAACTCTTGGTCCTTACCCACACAGAGAATTATTGTTTAAAGCATTGTTCTCTACCTCTGGGTGCTGTTTCACTGCTGGCTTAACTGCCTGTCCCTTCCAGCCCCAAATTTATTTCTATTTCTTCTTGAAGTTTTGCATGTTTCTGTTAATAATCTTCAAAGCACAAAGCTTTATTCCTGTCCCTCACTTGGGCAATCTGAATTAATTGTGTTGATGGGCTTGACCTCTGAAACACAAATGCCTGTTTAAAATAAAAGACTGATTATTATATAATGAACTATATTCAGTTTATTAAATAGTTAACTTCAATATAAATATATGTATATATTTATGCTGAATAGATGTATAATTTATGCTAATGATAATTACAAATAATACAAAAGCATAATAACTCCACTGCAGCGCTGGTATTCATTATCAATGCTTCATTTCACTTCTGCTCAACAGTCATATAGTGACAATTTGACATGCTTCAGAAACTGTGCTGGGCATTGAGGACATAGAGATGGTTGTGATATCATCCTTGTCCTCAAAGCAATTGGAGTTGAGTGGGAGACTGAGACAGGTATATAATAATAGCTAATGTACTAGGGAAGCCCTTATTAAGGAGTGATTAAGCTGACACTTACTTTATCATGACTCTGCAGAGCTTCCTTATTTACTGTGCTGTTTCTATGTTAGCCTTGTGTTACCTTGTCCATGTCTAGAGCCTACATTCGCCCTTATTTTCTTAGACACTTCCTTCTGAGGTATATTAGGTAAATTAGTTAGGCTTGATTATGCTCTGCCGTTGAAACAAAATATCCCCAAATCTCTGGGTGTAGGTACTGACACGCCAAAGTTTGTTTTTTCTTACTCACATGAAGCCCAGTGTTAGGGAACACAGACTATTCCATGTGATCACTTGAGAATCCAGGATCTCTGGGCTTCCTACTTCATAGAAATTGTAATTCCACTATCTCAATATATGGTGCAATAGAAGTTGCATGGTACACTAGCTTTTCATTGTTCCTACCCAGAAGTGACACATTCATGTCTTCTCACAGACCATTGGTTAGAGCTACTAACAGGGCTTCAAACTAACTGCAAGCAAGACTGGAAAATGTAGTGAAGCCAATAGATTATTTGCTGATTGTTACTGTGGCCACCATTGGAGTAGTGATTTTCAAGTATGGACTTTGAATAATCTGAATGCTGATTATTTGTTAGTTATTCTTGGGGTCTCCAAGGGGAGAGCACAATAAATAATATTCCATTTTCATGCTAAGTTCTGAATATATTTAAAATAATAAAGACAGAGACCAAAACAGTATTTATATTGGTGACTGAGGAGCAGTTGCAGGAAGTGGCCTTATTAGCCAAGTGGATCCTTTGATGAAATCCCAGAATTAGGCTGACTTCTGGACCAGGCAAGACTGGTAGCCTGATGAAACAGAGAACTCATGGCTTCTACAAGACCGCTGACCCCTGAGAAAGAAGGATGAAAGCAGAAATGAGCAGAGCTTACTCTTTGCCTCCTTACCAATTAGATCAGGCATTCCACCGCTCTAGGAGTGGACAAGTAAATAAGATGCAGCTTGCAAAGGAAGCTCGTGGTGGGGAAAAAGAGTCTTCCAGTAATTCTTGAGTGTCATACCATTTAGGTCAGTTACCAGGCCTCTCTGAGTGTCAATTTGCTCATCCATAAAATGGCAATCATAATATCTCACAATATCTCTTCTGGGGTCTTTTATAACTGCTGGAAATTAGAAGATGTGCTGGACTTGTAACGGGAAAGAGTTTTTCAGATGCCTTCTATAAAATGCTCATGAATACTTGAGACAGAATTACTTCTAGTTTATAGAGACCAGATGGTGTTAAACATATTTTCCACCCCCAACACACACATAATTTAAAAAATCTTTAAAGCTGATTCTCTCTGAAAACGTGCCCTCCTATTACACAATAAACATTTTCTCAACAACTCTCTAGGGTGGTTCCAGTTCCTAATGGTAAATGTCTGAAACCACCCTTTTCCAGCAAAAATGAAAGCTATCTTCTTAATGTCTCTCCATGAAGATTTCTATTTTAACTCTTTCATGACTGTTTCCATGTGGATGTGACTGGTGCTCAAGAACAGAAAATACCCAAATCAAAACAGTGCCTTTTAGAAAAGTGAGCCTTCCATTTTTTAGTGAAAGACTAATTAGTCTATGACTAGAGAGCCTAAGAGGCTAGAGAGCCTTCTTAGGAAGAGTGTAAGGAAGACTAGAGAACCTTCCATTTTTCTGGTGAAAGACTAATTAGTCTATGACTAGAGAGCCTAAGGTTGATCCTTCACAAATAAGACATTAGTTTTTTCAAATCTAAAGGAATTTTAAAAGTAAAAATGTTTTAAATGAAAGTATTAAATTATACAACTACATGTGTAGACTCTGCCATTGAGGGAGTTATTTTCATGGTGCAGGCTGGATCCAGCATAAAAATATTTACTGCTCCGAAATGTCAATATGAAATAATCAGAATCTAAAATTAAATATTTACTGTATAATCAGCCTGCATTCATCCATCCACAATGTTCCCTGAGAAACACTGATTACACTGAATGTGACCACCTGGATTCCTCCTAATATTTTCAGGATTAGAAAAAAAACTGCCGAAGTCTCATTCACAGACAATTTCTAACAACTTGCCAAGGACAGGACTTTGTAGAGCAGAGAAGTATGCAATGGTGATGGTGATTACTTAAGTAAGTTTCAAATAACACATACACTGCATTAGAGTGAATGTTTGTGCTCCTTCCTGTTCATATTTGAAACCTAATCCCCAATGTGATGGTAGTTGGAGGTGGAGCCTTAGGAAGAGTAGAACCCTCATAATTATGATTAGTACCTTTATAAAAGAGTCCTCAGTGAGGTCCCATGCCCCTTCTGTCATGTGAGGACACAACGAGAAGAAGATGGCCATCTATGAACTAGGAAGCAGACCCTCACCAGACACCTAATTTGCCAGCACCTTGATCTTGTACTTCTCATCCTCCAGAAATGTGAGAAAGAAATTTCTATTGTTTATAAGCCATCCACACTATGGTATTTTGTTAAAGCAGCCCAAATTAACTATGACACACACACGTACCCTCACCAAAAGATGAGTCACTGTGATCTCCCTTGATCACATCTCTTAGGTTTAACCTCAAAGCAATAATTAAATTAAGTCTTCATGTCTTTACCAACTCTGTGACAAAAACTATCTTAGCCAATAGAGATATAGATGTGGTCCATGTTCTTTTGGAGCTCAGAATCTAGTGCGAGAGAGAGATGAATGAACAAAGACATTGCATTGTGATCAGCGCTATATTAAGGGTAGGCTTAGTGTCAGAGAGTTGGGAGTTCCTGATGAAGGCCATCAAACCCACTCTAAGATATTATTCCAAAATAAAACCAAAGGCAACTTTATCTTATTAATTCCATATAATTGGAAGGATAAAACCTGATTTTAACTTATTGTGAATACCTCATTTTCACATTTATTCAAGCGATTGACATTCAGTCTGCCTATTCATTGATGCGGAATGAGCTTGACTATAGGTGACAGCCTTGTGAAAGTGCTGGGCAAGAGCTGACCCAGTAAGACCTCACTAGAAAGCAGAAGGTATGGATTTATCTTGGGTTAAAAACTAAGTGCTCTCTCATAGCAACTGTTTCATTTTTTAGAAAATAAGGGAGCTAGACTAGTTGGTCTCTTAGGTTCACTCCACCTCTGAGCGCTTATATTAATTATGTACCATTCTTACTTTTTAAATTAAAAGAGATCCTACAAATGCTTCAGCAGGGGGTGATAATAACCTAATTCAACTACAGATTTCATTTGTGTATTTTACATTAATGAGGCAACATAACAGGTCAAGAGCAGAGACTTCAAAGTCCATTAGAATTGGGTTTGACTTCAAGATTTGTCACCTGACTGGATATAACACCATGAGTACTTAACTTTTCTGGGCCTTTCATCTGTAAAATGGGGAGGTTAAAGCATATCTTTGATGGAAGTTGTGATAATTAATCAAGATAATGAATATAAGAGCTTAGCATAGTGCTGGATGCAAGAGATTCTTAATAAACGGTATATTATTGTTGAGTACTTCTCTGTGGCACACACTGTCCAAGGTACTGGATAAAATACCTATTTCCTGCTTATAATCTGAAATAAATATAGATATGTAAATCATATCTAGTCCATGTGAAAAGTGATACAGTAGAGACATTAACAAAGTAATATCAGAGCACAAGAGGACTGATATTGACTTAGAGTATGAGGTGGAGATAGAATCTAGGGAAGGCTGTACAGAGAAGGTAAAATGTCAACAGAAATTAGTGTACACGTGAGTTACTGTTTTTCAGACTTTGACTAGTCTAGCAAGGCAGGAGAAGGCAAAGGAGGGAGCATGAGCAAAGGTGCATAGGCCTTATAGGGTATGTGATTCGAAAATAATGGGCATCTGATGGATCTACAGTTACGATCAACAAGGCAGTCTGGAGTCACCTTGTGAAAGGCCACATGAAGGAGTTCAAGTTTTCATTAAATGGGGACCCATCAAAAGTTGATTTATATACTATATATCCACTTTTAAAATCTTAGACTTCAGATTTCTTACTGAGTCAGACTCCTTAGAAGATTGCTGCCTCATTGGTCTAAATTGGAAATTGACAAATGGCCTGCAGATCAAATCTGGCAGGCAGATTTGGTCATTTTTTAATGGTTGCATTTTAGATGGTTATACAAGTAACTACATACTTGATTTTCCCCATGCCAAAAAGCATAAAATATTTATTATTTGACCATTTATTAAGGAAAAATGTGCTGATCACTTGTTCAAATAACAAACATGAAACTCATTTTGATTAAAAAGTCAAAATGTTAACCAAATTTTATAAACACAGTCAGCCCTCTGTATCCATGGATTTAAGCAACTATGGATTGAAGACATTCAGGGGAAAAAAAAAAAATCCACAAAGTTCCAAAAAGCAAAACTTGAATTTGTCATGTGCTGAGAACTATGTTAAATCCATGTGAATGAAGTGACATGTAGGCATTGTGTTAGGTATTATAAATGATCTGGAGATGATTTAAAATACATAGGAGGATGCCTGTAGGTTACATGCAAATACTATGCCATTTTATGTAAGGGACTTGAACATCTGGAACAAATCCCCCATGGATCCCAAAGGACAACTATGTTTGCTTTGTGCCTATTATGTGCTTGGAAATGTCTTCTCCCTCTAAGTATTTCTTCATGTTCAACCTACCTTTTACATTATGCAACAGGTTCAGGATTCAATGGCTAGCACCATTCTTCCTTGTATTCATTGGCTACCTGAGTATAGTTTATAGTCTCTTAGATCTTACGACAATTAGACAATAGGATTTTATGTTGTTCTACCTTTTCTTCTTCTTTCCAACAGTTAGCCAATATTACCGCTGATATCCATTTTATTTGCCTGAAAATAAGAATTTCCCTCTTTTTGAAGTCACAAAAGTTGCAATGTTGTATGGGATTTTTATTAGTTTAATTATAGATAATTGATCCACATATAAAAAGAGACATCAAACAACAGTAGCTTGAACAAGGTAGAGCACATTTCTCTATCTCACACATTCGTCCTAGGGTAATTGATCAGGGCTGAGATGGTGGCTTTGCTCCATAGGCGTTTGCAGTGATTGGGGCTTCTCTGCCTTATTGCTTCTCCATCCTTGCAGGTCGCTCTTTTCTGAATGATGCAAGATGATCCCCCACCACATTACGTTCCAAACAAATGAAACAAATATGGTGAGAGGATGATACCTACCTAACAACATTATTGCAAAATTATGGCTATGTAACACCCACAGTGCTGCAGCTCTCTATTATTATTAATCAACAGATAATTGCAAAGGGTCTAATGAAGTGCCAGCTATTTTGTATGTGCTGAATAAAAGTAGTTTCAGTGAAGCTGAATTGTGAAATGTACAGATAACACCTTTTATCTTTTCCATGGTCCGAGGAATATGATGGCTGTTATCATAATGAATGTACCAATATAGTTATATTTGAGAAGAATGTTTTTGTTTTATTTTGTTATGAAGCAAAGGTTGTCTTAAAGATTTCAGTTCTAGTACATCCTGAATTCCATGCATAACTCAACAGCAGATTCTTCAAATCCCTATACTGTTTTTCAGACTTCTTGCCTGTAGCCAAATCCTATTAAATATAGTTCCATGTCATGTTGTGCTTAAATAATGTGGCAGGACAGGGCCTTGACTTAGAAAGTGACACCCTTCCTCCAAGGAGGCTTCGATCACAATCATGGCATACAGAAATCATATCTTGTATTTTGCCTCTGTGGAAACGGGTGATGTTGTTAAAAATTTATTTCTGCTGCGAGAAAATCTGATTCTTGGTTTATTGCGTCAAACAGCTGCTAGTATACAGTGCTGGGCAGCTGTCCTGCTGTGAGGTTCACATAAATTAATTTAACCCTCGGATACATTGTGAGGCCAATTAGAATGGTCCCTCCAGGTGCAGCAGTAAGTTAAGAACAATTTTCATGGCAGGCAGGGGGGCTGTGTCCAGATAATTTGATGATGCCCAGAGTCCTGTATGGAATATTTTCCAAATGGCAAGTTATCATGTAAAATATATTTTTGACAGCCTGAATATATATATTCTTATAGTAGTGAGGAAAAATCATAATAATACTTAGGTGTAATATCAGTTTACAGAATGAAATGTGTGTTTTTTAGAGCAATTCAAAGCATTTGACTAAAATTACATTGGATTCTGTCAATAAAAAAATCTCTCTCTTCCTGTCTCCTCATCTCTCCTTCTCAGCACTTTTTCTAGTGAGACAGGATTGAATCGGCTAAGTCCTGCGCATCAATTACTTTAAAAGTAAAAATATAGAATAAAATTCTGTGGACCTTTCATGCACCTCCTGTGGTCCCCAGAATCTGGTGTAAGGAACATGAAATTAAAGATTCAATCACCATAGGTAATTAACAGAAGCAATGCAATCATAAACATAATCACGAAAGCTGGCATGGAAATCTCACAGCTTTGCCCATTTATAAAAAGGGAGTTATTGATAATGTTTCTGTCCATATAACTTTGAATATATGTATGCAAATGTTTAAGATCATAATAAAATACATAAGGAAAACATAAGATTATAATAGAGTTCTCACGCCCCAAATAATAAGTCCAAAACCTCTTCAGGGATCGGATCTTCAGACATGGAGTTTGAGAAGTACTAGATCAAATCAAATTTTAAAGTTGCGTTATCTCCAGGTTAAATGCATTCTTTTTAGGATCTAGATAGTCTCCTTTTGTCTTAACTTTTATTTCACTTGATTCGAGTTTGTTAAGTGGCAATGTTATATGGTGTTTCGCAGAACAGGCTTTGGGGTCAGTACAACTGTTTAGGTTGTGGCACCGTCCTTTGGTTGGGGAATGCTTTGGCCACCATATTTCCTACTCACTCCCCCACCTTAAGATTTACTTATTCATAAAATACTTTCAGAATGGTAGCTCAAACACATTTCAAAATTATGCCTCCCTTCAACTCATAGATAAATACTGGCCTCTTATATATGTACCTATAGTATCCTATATTTCACAATAGTAACAATGACACAATGATGACTAACATTTACTGAGCATTTATTATGCCAGGGGCTTTACTTCTAAGGTAGGTACCATTACCGTCCTTTACAGATGAAGGCACTAGAACAGTGCTGTTCAATGGAAGTATAATGCCAGCCACTTATGCGATCTTAAATTTTTTAGTATCACATTAAAAAAGTAAAAAGTACATTAATTTAAATAATATCTTATAAAATGTAGTGGTTAAAGTGAAATGTAGTTCTGCAAAAACCATAAGGCTGAGTTTATTGACACAATATTGAACACTAATTCCACTTTTAAATTTTAATTTTAATTAAAATTAAAAGTAAAAAATCCAGTTCCTCAGCCACACTAGCCATATTTCTTTTTTTTTAAATTTTTTAAATTTTACTTTAAGTTCTGGGATACATGTGCAGAATGTGTAGGTATACATGTGCCATCGGGGTTTGCTGCACCTGTCCACTCATCATCTAGGTTTTAAGCCCCTCATGCATTAGGTATTTGTCCTAATGCTGTCCCTCCCCTTGCTCTCCAACCCCCAACAGGCCCAGTGTGTGTTGTTCCCCTCCCTGTGTCCATGTGTTCTCATTGTTCAACTCCCACTTATGAGTGAGAACATGTGGTGTTTTCTGTTTCTGTGTTAGTTTACTAAGAATGATGGTTTCCAGCTCCATCCATGTCTCTGCAAAGGATATGATCTCATTCTTTTTTATGGCTATATAGTATTCCGTGCACACTAGCCATATTTCAATGCCCCCAAATCTTCTGTAGCTAATGGCTACTATACTGTATAGCACTAGTCTGTCATGGTCATTCCTACATTTTCTCAGTAAATATTTACTAAGTATCTATGACAAGACAGGCGTGGTCTCTGGAGACATGGCAGTACACAAAACATAGAAAATGACTGCTCTGGTGAAGGTTTCATTATAGTAGGGATGGGATGAGAGAAACAATAAACAAATAATTAACTAAAAAATTTATCAGGTAGTATTAAGCACTCTGAAAAAGAAGAACGCAGGAGGAGAGATGGTGACAGACAGGGCTACTGTGTCTATCAACTCAGTCTGCACACTGCCCAACACCAGTGGACACTATTCACATTGACTGTGGTCTGAATACATTTCTTGAAGCTATGCAAAACTGCTGGAGATGTGGGCTGCAAACTTTCATAGGGTAATCAGGGAAGGTCCTCCAATAATGAAAGATCATTTTAGCAAAGATTTCAACACAGTGAGGGAGCAAGCCACACAATATCTGGAAGAAGTTGTTTGTGATTAGAGGGAATACCCAAAGCAAAAACTCTAAAGCAGGAAGAGTGCCTAGAGGAGTACCTAGTATGTCGTAGGAACAGCAAGGGAGCAAGTAGTGGGAAGAGCATATTGAGCAAGGAGAAGGATGGTGGCACATGAAGTCAGGGAGGTAGCCAGAAACTGGATCAAGGTAGGAGTTTTCTAGCCATGATGGAAAACAATGGCATAAGCTCTCTCCCTAACCCTCTCTCCCCCTTCCCTTTCCTCTCCCCTTACCCCTCCCCTCCCCCCCCCCCCTCCCTCTCCCTCTTTTTAATTAAAAATTACCCTAGCTGCATTGTTGAGAATATACTGAAAGAGGATGATAAGTTGCAGGAAACTGCCAAGCACGCTATTGCAATAATCAAGGTGAAAGATGATGGTAGTTGAAAATAGAGTCACAGCATGAGAAATAGTGAGAAATGGTTGGACTATGAATGTGTTTTCAAGGTAGAGCCAATATTGATTGATTAGAAGTGAGATTTAAATTTAAAAAGAAAAAGTCAAACATGATTCAAATTTTTTTGGCCTGAGTAACCTATAGAATGCGGTTGCAATTTTCTGACATGAAGAGATTGAATTAGTGACTACTGGTTGTGCAAACATTTTCTAAGTACCACTGACCCATCTGCATGTCTCTCTCAGCTTTTTTTGCTCAGGAAACAACCATTCAAGCCAAAGTCTATTTCCTAGGAAGTTCCATGGCCAGTGCCAATTGTGTTGGCCCCATCCGTTTGGCCCCAGTTTCTTGTACAAATCTAAATTAGTTGAGGGAAGAACATTAATGAATTGTATTATGTGTGCCTGCTTTGATATTCTATTCTAATGTCTTTTCTGTTCATTATGGTCACCTCCTCCTGTTCTCCCTAAGCACACATTTAAAAGATAAAGAAATATCATTTATCTTCCTATTTCCTTGCACGGTTTTCTACAGCTAAATGTGCTCCTCATAAAATTGATTTAAGATACTTACCAGACTTTAAATTGATTGCAAACTACCTCTAACTTCTATTGCTTTGTTTTTCCTCTAGCAACTTTTTAAACTTAGACAGTTAAATAGGCAAATATTCCTCTAGCTATCTCTATGTTAAATGCTAGCTCCTCTAGACTTTCCTAAGGGCAGAAGAATATCAAAAAGTTTTCTATTTTTATTTCATAAATGGAGTTTTCAAGTTGAAAAACTAACGTGTACTCATTAAAGGAAATTTGAAAACACACACATGCACATGAAAACACAAACACATGCACACACACACACACACACACACACACATCATTTTAAAAAAGGAAGAAGAAAAAAACCAATCCTATAACCCAAAAACAACACATATATTTATTTGGGAATGTGTGTATGTATATGTGTGGGTGTTTTTGAGTGTACACACATATTCATCATGCTTTTTCACTTAAAATACCACATACATTTTATTTAACTACAAAGCTCCCTTAAATACTGCTGTAATAGCTACATACCATTTTGAACTGAAAATGTCACTATCTCCATTACAAATAGGCACGTAAGTTGTTTCCAATTACCCTGTCATAAATAATGTTACACTGAACATTTTTGTTCACAATATGGATTCTGTATTTAGAGATTGCTGTATTCAAAATTTCCCAAAAGTAAAATTATTTAGTCAGTCAATAGTTACAAATACTTATTTGGGGCTGTTGATACAAATTGCTTATATATTTTATAAAAATATTGTACCTTTTTAAACTTCTACCTATAATGTAGCAAAAGCCTATTTATCTCCCTACTAGCACTATTAAGTAGTTGTCCCTTTTTATTTAAACTATGCTAACTTAACAGGTTTTAAAAAGCCACCAAATTTTGTTAATTTTCGTGTATTTGATTGCTTCCAAACTTGACTATTTCCACAGGCTTGTTTATTCATTGTATTAAGTATTTTATTTATATCTTTTATCCCTTTGTATTGTGAGACATCAAAACATTATTCTTATCAATTTGCTTAACTTTTTATAGAAGAAACATTGCATTTGTCAAATATTTTTATACAAATAATGCTTTTTCAGAATGTTGTTTGGGTTTTCATATTGTTTATGGTGTGGGTTTTAATTTAAATTTTAGAAGGTCGGCATCCTCTAAAGTAATAATAAATATGGTAGAAATTTTAGAAAATGCAAATAAGCAAAAAGAAGAAAATAAAATTGTCCCACCCTTAGTATGCAGTGGTAACTGTTCACAACATTTGATGTATATTCTTTCATCTTTTTCTTATATACTTAAGTACTTTTTACAAAAGTAGGCTCATCATTATACATTCTACTGTCCTATTTTTTTCTACTTAATATTTAGGAAAATGTTCTAATGGCATTAAATATTCTTTATTATCACTTAATGGCTTTATAACATAGATAAACATTTATTTATCCAGACCACTGTTATTGAATCTTTACTTCTTTTACTGTAATACAGATGTATAGATATCTTTATGGCTGAATCTTTGGACACCTCCATAATTATTAAATTATTTCCTTAGGGTGAAGTTCCCTAAAAGTAGGCTTAAGCAAATTTTAAGGTTTTTATTATATATTATCAAATTGTCCTTCAAACTTATTTCTTAAGTTTATGGCATTGAGTTTATGTTGATATAAAGTGGTAACTGTGTACATAATATGTGAAATAATTTAAAAAGAGCAATTTACTTAGCTGTACATGTATTGGAAAAGAAAGATAAATAAATATGCAATGTGCCAAGCACTCAAATTTCCAGAGCAGATAGCTCACAATTTACAAATCCAATAGTTATTTGAATATATTAATATAACTTTATTCCTAAATGTACTAGAGGAAATTGAGTTTCAAAAATCCCTTATTTGCTTTGTCTATAACAACTTGTCTTTGGTCCCACAAAGTGATATTTTACAGATCAAGTAAAGATGTGGAACCAGTAGCTCAGAGAACTAATAGTTTATCTACCAAATGCTTACATGTACCAAACCCTTGCCAACGTCCTTTTCTTTTCTTTTTTTTTTTTTTTTCCATTTAATTCTAGAACAGCCTCATTTTGTGGAAGAGGAAACAGCTTCAGAACAGTTGAGGAGTTTCCTAAGTTGCAGAACTGAGATCTGTTTCATTCCAAAGGAGCTCAGTTTTTACCTCCATATTGCTTGCTTATAAACTCTAAGACTTCAACATGAATTTTGGTCCTACATACCCCATTTTATCAACTTTCGCTTGCATTTGCATTTACATTACAATTGACTTTAGAGAAGTGAACACAAGTTCTAGTTGCGGCCTTTGGTCTCTCTGGGTTCCTGTTTATTTTAATTAGGCCATTGTAAAATTGTACATAGCATCCTAACCAGAAGAATTTAATATTAATAAGGATACCTCACATGCATACTATAAAATAATATAAATTAACCCCAGTGGTGATTGTTTATAAAGCCTGAGATACATCTTAATATGCCTATTATTCAACATTGAGCAATGGGTTGTGGTTATTTTTAAAAAAAACATAAGAAAATGTTGGGAGGGAAAGATGTTCAACTCTCATTACCGCAGACAGTTTAAAATTTGTAATTACCAAAGTGAAGCATTTTACGGTGCAGTGAGACACAAGAAGCATCAAGTCATGCCTGCTCAGGTTACTGATGCTCAGTAGAAAAAGTGATGATCTGAGGCCAGAAATCCTTTGACTCCTATCTTGACCTTTCACTTATGTATAACTTAGGACAAATCCCTTCTTCCCTCTAAGTTTCTATGTACCCACCTGATGTTTGGGTTTGTGCCCCCGCCAAAATCTCACCTCAAATTGTAATCTCCATTGTTGGGGGAGGGGCCTGGTGGGAGGTGATTGGATCATGGGGCGGATTTCCCCCTTGCTGTTCTCCTGATCCTGAGTGAGTTCACAAGAGATCTGGTTATTTGAAAGTGTGTAGCAACTCCCCCTTCGCTCTCTTGCATCTCCTCCGGCCATGTAAGAATGCTTGCTTCTCCTTCGCCTTCAGTCATGATTGCAAGTTTTTCTGAAGCCTCCCTAGCCGTGCTTCCTGTACAGCCTGTGGAACTGTGAATCAATTAAACCTCTTTTGCTTATAAATTACCCATTCCCAGATAGTTCTTTTTTCTTTGTTTTTTTTTTTTGTTGTTTGTTTGTTTGTTTTTTTGAGACGTAGTCTTGCTCTGTTGCCCAGGCTGGAGTACAGTGGCGCGATCTCGGCTCACTGCAACCTCTGCCTCCCAGGTTCAAGCAATTCCCTGCCTCAGCCTCCCGAGTAGCTGGGACTACAGGCGCCCACCACCACACCCGGCTAATTTTCTTTTTGTACTTTTTGTAGAGATGGGGTTTTACCATGTTGGCCAGGCTGGTTTTGAGCTCCTGACCTTGTGATCTGCTCAGCTTGGCCTCCCAAAGTGCTGGGATTACAGGCGTGAGCCACCGCGCCTGGCCATCACATAGTTCTTTATAGCAGTGTGAGAATGCACTAATACACCACCTTTAAGAGGAAGTGAAATTTTCTTCAAATGCTTAGGTGGGTTGAATTCAGTATCAAACATGGTAGTCCAAATTGCAGAATAGTGCTAAAATACTGGTAGAGGAAAAACAGAAAGAATTTAGAATGTCAGTAGTCAGAATGAATGCCAAATGATTTCCACCCCCGACTCCCCACCGCAGCTATTATTTCATTTCCCATAGGTGATCTGTCCACATACCATTTCCTTCGACTCCTGGAGGCAAGCACTTGAGCTGGTCTCTCCATCTGACCCGCACTATTCCCTTGCCCATCTGGATTATACTACTAATCTCTTTCTCATCTAAGAGCCTAGATGAGATTCAGCTCAAGCACTCATTAAGAAGCTATCTCGTTTTTTGCCCAGGTTTGCTCTAATGCTGAATGTTCTTTTCCCTGTACTCCCACAATGCTTTGCACATAATTCTAAAACGTGGTTGTCTCATTGTCCTGCCTATGCGGGCACCAAATGAACGAGTGATGTAACAATCTCTAGGCCGGGCGCGGTGACTCATGCCTGTAATCCCAGCACTTTGGGAGGCCAAGGTGGGCGGATCACCTGAGGTCGGGAGCTCGAGACCAGCCTGACTAACATGGAGAAACCCCATCCCTCCTAAAAATACAAAATTCACTGGGCGTTGGGGCGCATGCCTGTAATTCCAGCTACTCGGAAGGCTGAGACAGGAGAATCGCTTTAACTGGGGAGGCGGAAGTTGCAGTGAGCCAAGATCACACCATTGCACTCCAGCCTGGGCAACACAAGCGAAACTCCGTCTCAAAAAAAAAAAAAAAGAAACAAAAATAAAAACTCTAGACAGAGCTTTTGTAGTTAATAGAGCTATTTTTCTTTACCCAGAAAAAGTGGAGGAAGGGAAGAGAACTTAATAGCAAACCTTGAGCAGCCAGGAATCTGATTGTCTTCTTGGAGTTTAGCTCCTGGGCTATGGCAATTGAGAAGCTGGATATTCTCCAAACCTCAGGATATTTTATCTTTACAGTCACCCTCAAGTCCCAACATTCCTTTTATTCCTGAGGCCAAAACTCACCAGGAGCATTCCTTTCATTATTACCCTCCATCAGAAGCCCACTGCATCAGCCCTCCGCATCCACCAGTTCTACTAACTGCAGGTCTCGCCAACTACGAATCAAAAATATGTTTTTTAAAAAAATAAAAATAACAACACAACAGTAAAAATACAAATTTTAAAATGCAACATAACTATTTACATAGGCTTTATATTGTATTAGGTATTAATATTATAGGTAATCTACAGATTATTTAAAGTATATGGAGGATGTATATAGGTTATATGTAAGTAATACTCCCTTTTATATAAGGGACTTCAGCATCCATGGATTTTGGTATGGGGAGTTTCTGAAACCCGTGCCCTGTAGATACCAAGGAACAACTGTACACTATCTTCTAGTGAGTTCCAAGGCAAGCTAAGGGCTGCACAAGAGAGATTCGAAGACCCCTTGTGTGAAATCATTATCTTGTAAAGTTGCAGCATTTATCTCTGGGAATAATTCTAGAGAAAGATTCTGGTGTCAAGAAGGTAACAGAGTGTCACAATAGTCACGCAAGTTAGGAATCATCCCCATTTTGTAGTTAAGGACACCGAGGCTAGTGAGGTTCAGTATAATAGTCAAGGTTGCACAGAAAGAGCCAGTCTCTGACTGCAGCTCCAGCTAGAGCCACAGTTCCTGTCCTTTCCGCTACACTACAGTGCCTACATTGTAACAATCTGCCTCCCTGCCTGAACTGAGCCTTTAAAACCCAATCTCCTTTAGCAGGGAGCACTTTTAGACAGAGTGAGACAATTTCCTTACTAGTACCTTTTTTTTTTTTTTTGCCTGAACTATCCAAGGCCTGAAGTCTCATCACGAGGAATAAGATTTGTTTGCAAGTTTCTTATTCTCTACAAATGCACCATTGTTTTCTATTTCTTCACTTGAGTTGAATTATTTGTTTGTATCTTACTCTTTCAAGGTTTCACGGCATTGCAAGTTCACTTTCCCAGGAAGCTGGCTTTGAGACATATTTGCGTGTGGAAAGTTTACTAGGGAGTGAAGGTATCAGGGCCAGTCAGAGTGGGAAGCTAAACAGTGATGCAGTCACAGTAAAGGCTTCAGTCAGTTCCGTGGGAAGCTCTGAAGCTGAGATGACCTGCAGAGTTGTGCCAAACTGAAGGAAGGAGGCCAAGGTTTTATATCCTCCTCCTTTGCTGTCAGTCACTGAATACTGGGTGGCCCCAGAAAAGTGACTGTTCTCCTGGGAGAGGAGGTGCTCTTCAGCCAAAGACGTTAGGGGAGCGAGTTCTCAGCGGCAAGCTGTCAGAGGGCAGCCCTCCCAGCCTCAGCAGAGTGAGAGCTTCAGTGTAAAGGGAGAATCTGTCACACGGTACATCTTTAGGCTCCTGGGAGGAATCACCTAAGCTGATCTCTCCATCTTGCCTGCGCTACTCCTTTTGCCATCTGTACATGTGTGAATGGTATACAAAAGGTTTACAACACAGGGCCCACTATCCTTGGTATATCTCAAGAGTCCCCTAAGTGCTAGTGGTGGTAGTGAGCAACCTGTGCCTGAGGCCCTAAGAAGAGGCGGGATGATCAGACACACCTTGGTAGAAGAGCCTTTGACTAAGAATAGAAAACCTACTTCTGCTGTTCTCTGTGTGGATTTGGTAATGATTTATTTGTTCTCTGAGCTTATTTATTGGGGTTGATACGAGAAAGTCTTTAGCATAGCTCTTAGAATATAGTAGGCTCTCCATGAATGCAAACTCAGTCCCATTTTCCCTTCATTTTATATGGTGAGTATTGGGTTAGATATTAACTAATATCTTTCCAAGTTCTTAAATCCATACTGGAATATCGTAATACATTCTCAGATTTTATTTCATTTTTATTATGTGTTCTTTATCGACTAAGCTTATAATTATCATTATCCATCTTTTTTTGGAGGGGGTAGTGGGACAGAGCCTTGCTCTGTTGCCCAGGCTGAAGTACAGTGGGGCGATCTCTGCTGACTGCAACCTCTGCCTCCCAGATTCAAGCGATTATTATGCCTCAGTCTCCTGAGTAGCTGGGATTACAGGTGTGCACCACCAAGCCTGGCTCATTTTTGCATTTTTAGTAGAGATGGGGTTTCACCATGTTAGTCAGGCTGGTCTCGAACTCCTGACCTCAAGCCATCCGCCCACCTCAGCCTCCCAAAGTGCTGGGATTATAGATGTGAGCCACCACGCCCAGCCCCTATCTTTTTTTCATTTGATTTTTATAGCCATGAAATTCCTAACTGGAGCAAACCTCAGAAATAGTCTAAACTCCTTATTTTACTCATGAGTAAATGAGCACAGTGGTCAGGGAAGGGGAGGAAACTGACTTGTTCAACATCACATAGCAAGTAATGATAGAGTAGAGAACACCATTCATGTTTCCTGACCTATCCCAAAGCTTGTCAACCACCCCACAAACCCCAGCTGCTGCTGGTACGTTCCAGCCTATAAGGCAGCATGATTTGCTTTCCTTGTGTTAACATTATTCTAGCATGTAATGTCTGTGTTTAAGGCAATGACCTGAGAAGTACTTTTATTTCCAGTGCTGCACTTATTTTGCAGGGTTTATTAATTTTATTTATGTATTTGATCTCTCAAATGAAATAATAAACTAATTAGTAGGACAATTTACTGGTGTGCTCTGCCAAGGGTGTTTTACAACCTTGGTGCAAGCTTGTCTAACTGTGATGTCAGCAGATCCACTTTCTGCCCTGCTGCCCTTAATTTCAGCCATCAGATACGTGTGGCAGGTGGCCCTGTGGTGGGGATTTGTGCCTCTGGGAGGCATGACCAAAGATGTCAGGTCATGGGGCAAAAGAATTTTTGCCCAGAAGTCTCCCTGGAATTTGATCCACAGACAGGGTGTTTCATATTGCTTAAAGGGGTGGGACTGGGGTTCCCAGGGAACAGAAGTAAAGTTCCTAGAACAAGAATTTCCAGAGAATGGGGGAAACTGTGTGTGGAGAAGCATTGGAAGTCACAACTGAGAGGTCCATAGTCCATCAAGATTAAGAGCAAAGCAAAGAGGCTGGGCGCAGTGGCACACGCCTGTAATCCCAGCACTTTGGAAGGTTATCTGCTTGGGGCCAGGAGTTTGAGACCAGCCTAGCCAACATGGCAAAACCCCATCTCTACTAAAAAATACAAAAAGAAAATTAGCTGGGTGTGGTGACATATGCTTGTAATCCCAGCTACTTGGGAGGCTGAGTCATGAGAATTGTTTGAACCTGGAAGGAGGAGGTTGCAGTGAGCTAAGATCATGCCATTGTACTCCAGCCTGGGTGATACGCAAGATTGTGTCTCAAAAAAAAAAAAAAAAGAAACTTTGTGAGGCCAAGGCAGGTGGATCACGAGGTCAGAAGATTGAGACCGTCCTGGCTAACATGGTGAAACCCCGTCTCTACTAAAAATGCAAAACATTAGCCAGGCATGGTGGTGGGCACCCGTAGTCCCAGCTACTCCAGAGGCTGAGGCAGGAGAACGGTGTGAACCCCGGAGGCAGAGCTTGCAGTGAGCCAAGATCACACCACTGCAATCCAGCCTGGGTGACAGAGCGAGACTCCATCTCAAAAAAAAAAAAAAAAAAAGAAAAAAGAAAAAAAATTGCAAAGCAAGGGGCAGTACAGGGAAATCAATTCAAAAACAATAGACACTGGGACATTGCAAGACACAGAAGCAGGGTAGAAGAGGTTCTGGAAAACACAAAGTCATCGGAACAAATAGGGAAATAGTGCCAAAGCTGTGTTTGGTGTACGTGGACTTTCCTCCAAGGTGGCCCCATGTGTGTTCTCATAACAGCCAGTACTTATCTCTATCCTTGTCATTGTTTACTTGTCTGTACTCATTTGACCATGAGCACCAGTACATCACCAGGGTCTAGAACCATGTCTAGAATATAAGAGGGGCTCAATAAACATTTGTTGAAGAAAAGGAATGATGAATGGATGACCTGGTAAATGAATAGGTGAATCAATCTGTCAAAGCTACTGGGGGTCCAAGATTTATGACCTATATTATATTCATCTGCTGTCTTTGATGTAATCAGCAGAACCCAATCAGAGACAACATTTTTCAATTATTCATATTTATTATAGAGTAATTCAACATAGCAAAGGAGGATCTAACATAAAAGTTTTGAACTTCTCTTGATTAAATTTTCTTTCTTGTTAATGCCCACTACATACATGAATGTATTCTTTTGGGATAGAGGTAAAGGGTCTCCATATTCTAAAGTTCTGAAGTTAGAATAATTTCATCCAGATTCCAGACTAACTTCTAGATGCCTCCACTTGTCTACTAGCTGCCTTGCAGATATGAATGCTGTCACTGTCCTGTCTGCTGCTAAATTGTCACTGCAGATTAGATGCAACATGACGGTTCTTGTCAAATCAAGTTCCAAATCTCTGGCTGGGAACTGGCTGGAACATTAGAAAGGAAGAGGGTCAGTGGCCCCCTGCAATGGGAGCTAAGAAAGCTCAGGATCCTCACACTCTACAGTGGGGAACTCCCATCCTGTTATTCGTTTCCCCTAAGGGTTTTATTGATCACACCTGTGCTATGATTGGATGTATGCAAATTAGAATATTAGATATAATTTGTGTACATGCTGGCTCTGCTACCCTCATCCAACAGCTGTAGAGTTTTGGGGCATGTGCAGATGAGGTAACCCTAATACGATGCTGTTTACATATGGTGGTTCTCATTGGGACACAGGCCGTCCTCGTGTGTTGATGATCATTGAGTGGTAGGGCCAGAATTGAGACTTATGATCTTAATTTATAAACTCACTCTCTATATGGCTCCGACAGGACCAAGCCTCAGAGATGCTGGGGTGGTAAACCCAGGCAGGTGCCAGAGCATGGAGATGTCTTGGAGATCTTTTGCAAATACATATAATTGTTTGAATAATAAGGCTTATAAGGCCTGCCATTCATTCTATGCCTATCACACACTAGTCACTATACTAAGGTCTTTCAAAATAGTACTTAATGTTACAACAAGCCTGCAATGATATATTCTCCCATTTTAAAGGAGGAAACTAAACTTTAGAAAGGGGAAACAACTTGTCCAGAATCACACAGAGCTCACGTGTTATTAAGAAAATATACTGAATTTTCACAGAGAGTAGTAATCATAACCAACAAAGATGTAAAAACTAGGGTAAAACAAACAAATGTAAAGCAGCTATCTATTGTCTTTTTTACTCTGTGATTGGAAAGATAGCAAAGATAGTGCTTATTAAAAGTTTACTCTATAGTCTCTATAGTACCTATGAACAGCTTATTTCTGTGTTTTTTTGGGAACTGTGCTTAAGAACTTTGGGCTTATTCCAATATCTAGAAGCAGAAACTTTTCTAGGCTTCCAGACCCTCTCAGCTAACAAAATGTAGTCACATTCTGGTCCAAGACCTATGTCATGTGTAAGACCACAATAAAAGACCAAATACTAGGTTGTTGCAAAACTAATTGTGGTTATTGCCGTTAAACATAACTGCAAAACCCACAATTTCTTTTTTAGTATATGTGTTGCCAAAGCAAGCACATAAAACCACAATTACTTTGGTACCAATCTAACAGAATGCGTGTGTGCTCAGGTCTCTCCTTTGAGGTGACTAAAATAGTGTCTTAGGCAGTTCACGCACCTGGAACAGAATATCATGGCTTAACCAATAGCACTTATCTCTCACATTTCTGGAGGCTGGAAGTCTGAGACCAGGGTGGCACCATGGTTGGGTTCTGGTGAGGGCCCTCTTCTGGGTTGCTGACAGCCAACTTCTTGTATCCTCACACAGCAGAAAAAGAGTGAGAGAACTCTCTGGAGTACCTTGTAAAAGGGCACTAATTCCATTCATGAAGGCTCCACCCTCATGACCTAATCACCTCCTAAAGTCCCCACCTCCTAAGACCATCACATTGGGGGTTCCAATTTCAATATATAAACTTAGCAGGGGTGGAGAGTCATAAACATTCAGACCATTGAAAACAGACTTTCCTAGGTAGTCACAGCTTGGAAAGAACTGGTTAAATTTTTTACCTCGTTACGGGTAGAGGTTCTTCACCAAAAGTTGTTTAACAATGCTAGATCCCAAACATGAGCACTTTAAATTTTTCTCCGAACCCTAAAGTTCTATTGTATATTTAAAAGAAGTTACTTTTTGACCCACTGTATTTGTAGTTTGTGTATTATTTCAGTCAGTAACGTGTACCAGATCCCCTTTCCCTGCTTCATGTTTCTCCATGGCACTTATCGCCATCTGACATACTTTCTATTCAATTATTTATTTGTTTATTGTCTTTCTCTGTTGCCCAGAATGCAAGTTCCATAAGGGTAGGAATATAAGTCTAGTTTGTTATTAAATCCCCAGTGTTCAAATCAATGTTTGGTACAGTTAGACTCTCAACAAATATTTATGAATGTATAATGATGTATGGGTGGATGGAAGAATAGATGGGTGGATGTATGAATGATGAAGGATGGAAGGATGATTGATGATGAAGAATGGACAGTGGGGGATGAATGGATGGATGATGGATGGTTAGATGGATGGATGATTGATGATGAAGTATGTAGGGTGGAGAATGAATAGATGGATGTGTTGGATGTATGATGAGTGGTTGGATAGATGGATGGATGGATAGTTGGATGGAAGGATGAATGGATGGATGGATGGATGGAAATATATATAGTTGGTTGATGGATGTGTGGATAGTTGGTTGATGGATGGATGGACATGCCTTATTGGCTATGAAAATTTGGGATAAAATTATAGTAATTAAGATAGCATGAATATTTGCACAGAAATAGAAAACTGGTGGAACAAAATATAGAGCCCCAAAACAGACTGTGCATAGTAGAAACTTTGTCATCACAGATACATTATTTCAATGTAGAAATGATGAAATGAGAAATAAATGATACCAGGACAAAGCATAGCTATACAGAAAGATTACTTAATTTTGACTTTATATTATATAAATAATATCAAAAGCATAACTTTAAAAATATTAGAAGTAATTATAGGTCTTTATGACCGAAGTGTAAGAAAGAATTTATTGAGTAAAACTGAAAAGAAGCACTTACCTTAAGGGAAAATTAGGTGTTTAATACTGAGCATCAGTTTTCTCTTATTTAAAGTGGAAACATAAGATAAAATGGAGAATGCAAAAGCAACAGAGAAAATAAATGAAACAGAGTTGGTTCTTTAAAAAGATCCAAATTTACAAATCTTTAGCGAGCTTAAGAAAAATGAGAGAAGAGTTAAACATATTTCATTGCATTAAAATTTTAGAAGCTTAATATATCATTTTAAACAAAATGTTCACATAGGAAAAATATTTTCAACATATATACCCACATAAAAGTTGGTATTGAAAGCAAATAAATTTAGTATAGAACATAATTATAACACACCCCCATATACCACCACATATCTTAGTCAAATAATATCATTTTACCATTTTGCTCTTTCCTCTACTTAGTATCCTCTTCCTATAACTTGTGCCCACACCTATTTTAGGACTTTACTAAATGTCTCCTTCTGGTGAGGTCTTCCGTAACTACCCCAGTAAAAATGGGACTCCCATCCTCAGCACTCTTTTTTTCCCTTCTCTGCTTCCAGTTTTTCCATGGCACATATGACCATCTGACATACTGGGTGTTTTACTCTCTCTTTATTGTTTATTTATGTATTTATTTATTTTTAGTGTGTGTTGTCTCCCTTCTATAACAACCCAATAGAAAAATGGACATATGGAAAAGCAAATCACTGAAAGGAAAACCTAAATGGGCAATTAAATAAACTACAGAAGAATGTTCTATCTCACTATTGTATTTTAGCATGTCGAGAAATACATGCTAAAACACAATAAGATATTTTATATCTATCAAATTGGAAAAATGTTTAAATCTGATCTGACAATATCAAATGCTGGTAACGACGTGAACTAACACCAGGTTGGTATAAATGTTGCTGTCACTTTGTAGAGCAATATCTAATAGGCTGGGCACAGTGGCTCAGGCCTGTAACCCCAACACATTGGGAGGACGAGGAAGGTGGATCACTTGAGGTCAGGGGTTGAGACCAGCCTGGCCAACATGGCGAACCTCATCTCTACTAAAAACACAGAAATTAGCCCGTTGTGGTGGCGGGCTCCTGTATTCCCAGGTACTAGGGAGGCTGAGGCAAGAGAGTTGCTTGAACTGGGGAGGCAGAGGTTGCAGTGAACCGAGATAGTGCCACTACACTGCAGCCTGGGGGGCAGAGCAAGACGTCATCTCAAAAAAAAAAAAAAGTAATAATTTTGAAGATGCATGTATTCCATGGCACAACAAGTCCACCAATAAATCTCACACACAGGTACCCAAGGAGTATACGTTGTCCACTGCAGCATTATTTGTGTTAGCAAAATTTGGAAACTGCCCAAATACCATCAAATATGGATCATTAGGCTAAAATATAAACGTGATAAAATACTATCTACATGTTAAAAACATTATATCTAATGGACAAAATCTTGAAAATATAGTATTAGAAAAAATAGACTTTAAATGGATACCTAGTTAGGATACCATCTAAATAAAGTTCTAAAACATGCAAACCAGTAGCATGTATTGTTTATGAATACAAATTTGTATTAGAAACAGAAAAATTTGCATGAAAATTTAGGAGAGTTGTTATCTTTGTGGAATTGGGAAGGAATTCATGGGAGAGTTTGCTTATTTCTACAATGTTTTATATTTAAAAACAAGATCTGAAGCAAATAAGACAGAATGGTAGTATCTGACCAAGCTGGCATCAGTACATAGGTTTTTGTTATAATTATGTCTATATTCAGGTTCATGCTTGAAATATTTAATAAGAAAATAAGTAGGAGGCACTTAAGTGTGACTTAAGAGGGAATAAAATTCAAGTTGTTGCATTCCAAATAACAAAATGCAACAAGGTAAAATTGTAAACTGAACTTTGTGTGAGTCAGAACCTGTGTCCAAACCCAGATTTAGTGCCTTCTTTTCATAACGGTTGATGAGATTAGGTTTTGGAACCAGATATTCTGGGTTTGAATCTTGGCTCAGACACTCATTAAGTGTTTAGTACTGAGCATCAGTTTTCTCTTATTTAAAGTGGAAACATAAGATAAAATGGAGAATGCAAAAGCAACAGAGAAAATAAATGCAACAGAGTTGGTTCTTTGAAAAGATCCAAATTTACAAATCTTTAGCTAGATTAAGAAAAAATGAGAGAAGAATTAACTAAAATAA
Organism: Colobus angolensis palliatus; assembly: GCF_000951035.1. NCBI lineage: Eukaryota > Metazoa > Chordata > Mammalia > Primates > Cercopithecidae > Colobus > Colobus angolensis. The sequence goes on from NW_012111142.1 coordinate 8,103,114, forward strand.
GAAATGAAAGAGGGGACATTTCTTCCAATTTTACAGAAATCAGAAGGATTATAAAGTAGAAAACAGGACTTCCTAATGTAACCACACAATGATTACATTCTTGCATGCTGCCCAGATGGAGCCAATTTTTTAAGGCAGGGCAATTGCAATAGAGTTTTTTACATATAGAGCCAGCTAACGGAAGACTGGGATTTTATTCTGACTCAAATCAGCCTCCTAGAGCATTTTGGGGCAGGATTTTTCAAAGGTAGTTTCGGGGAAGGGGTGGGGGTGGCTAGAGCAATGGGTGCTTGCTGCTGATTGATTGGGGTACAATCATATGGGTGTGAGAAATTGTCCTTCTGCATTGCTGGTCACAGGTGAGGTCACAGACATGGTTGCTGGGTCCAGGTGGAGCCACAGGTCATCAGACATGCAAAAAAAACCTGAAAAGTTATTTCAAAAGGCCATTCTTAGGTTCTGCAATAGTGATGTTATCTGCAGGAGTAACTGGGGAAGTTGCATATCTTGTGAACTTTGAATAATGGCTAGCAATGATTTCACCTTAGCAAAATTCAGGTTTCTCTATCCTCCTAGCCTTCTGGTTTCTCATTAGCTTTAAAAGGTGGTTGGGATTTGGGAAGGCTATTATCATTTAAACTATAAATTAAGTTTCTCCCAAAGTGACCTTGGTTTAAGCCCAGAAATAATGAAGGGCAACTTGAAGACTCAAGGCAAGAAGAGAGTTGGTCAGGTCAGATCACCCTCACTGCCGTAATTTTCTCACTGATATGATTTTTGCAAAGGTGGTTTCACTAACACCAAATATGATGAAGATTAAATGAGAAAATCTTTGTAGAGTGCTTAGCATACTTTATGGCATATAATATAAAGGAAGATCTATGTGTGTTTAAGAGCTCCAGGTCTTTACGTAAAAAATATGAACTTGAAGCCTGTTTTGAATTCCATGCTTTCTGTCATTTTTTTGTTTGTTTTCTACAATAGCCCTGTCAGGTTGGACTTATTATCCCACTTTATGTACAAGAAAACTGAGACTTAGAGAGGTCAAATAACTTGTTCAAGGTTACCTAACTCTTAAGAGACAAAAATGGGAATTAAACCAGGTCTACCTCCAGAAAAATATAACTGTATATTAATACCCTGGCTATATATCACTAGTTTTATGAGTAGACTAAGTTGAATTTCTAAAAAGCACTACAATAATCTATCCTGTAACCTTTTTTCCCTTGAACAGGGAGTCAACCATTCATTTCTGATTAAAACTAATAATAAGCCTCTACGTAGTTTATATATATGTAACTCAAAATGTGTAAAATAACTGAGTTGTTGTAATGGGATATTGTTACTAGATAAATATTCCTGCCTGAAACAGATTCTTGGTCTTGGAATACATTGGAAAATCACTAGGCTGTGATATTTTATTACATTGAGTTTGTGTGTGTGTATATTTTTAACCATAAGATCTGTTTTTTTGTTTTACTGACTGCTCTGAAAAATTGTTGCCTTCCTGCTTTCCATCTTCTTGTATCTTTTATGAGTCCAAATGGAACATCACTTTTTATTGTCACTGATTATTTTGAATGAACAATTTTCTTAGTATAATTTTCGTCAGGTCAATTTCATTCATTAATTCTTTTGTTCATTCATTCACACCCTCATTCCTCCCTTAGGCAGCAAACATTGATGGAATGACAATTGTGCCAGTCTCTGACTAGGTTCATGGGAAGCAAAGTTTAATAAGGCATAAAAACGTCATCAGAGGCACTCACAACCAGGGGAGTCAGAGATGGAAATGGATAATTCCAGAGCAGTGTTACCTTCAGAACGGAGGTATTCCTGAGGAGTAGGGAGTCCCCAACTGATTGAGAGAAGTGATACAGAAATTCTGATATTAGAGCTGAAACTTCTGTTTGCTTCTTTTCTGTCTGGAAGAATAATGCTCTGTAGAAAATTTGGAAAGCATAAAGAAACAAGGGAAAAATAACCTGCAGTCATATTCCAAAGATGACCACTGTTATTTTTGAGGACCAACCCATGGATAAGCTTAAACTTTATCAACAATTTTGTTACATTATACAAAATATATTTTCTAGACACTTGACATTTAAAAATTTGTTTTTATGTGTACATATTATTCTTCTATGCAGAAATACCAACTTTTTTTTTATTCCTCTGTGGGGTGTTTCCCTCTTACGAATAACCCTATGATGAATATCCCTGTACATAAATACAAGTCTGCCTTTATAATTGTTTCCTTAAGAAGGAATCCAGCCAGCCTGGACAACATGGCGAAATCCTGTCTCTATAAGAAAATGCAAAAATTAGCTAGGCGTGGTGGCACATCTGTAGCCTCAGCTACTCAAGTGGCTGAGGCAGGAGGATCACGTGAGCCCAGGAAGTTGAGGCTGCAGTGAGCCATGATTCCGCCACTGCACTCCACACTTCAGCATCAGCAACAGAGTGACACCTTGTCTCTAAAAAAAGAAGACAAAGAAGAAGGAATGCGGAAGCTGAATTACAGATTAAAGGGTCTGATCGCTTTTAAGACTCAACATTTTCTCCGGTGCCTGCCTGTTTACTGATCTCAAGGCAACAGAGCCCAAGCCCTTTAGAAAGTCAGATGAATTACAAATGTGGGGAAGTTCTTTAAAAATTCTTATACTCTTTTGTGTATGTGTAGATATGTATGTATGTACATATGTATGTATCTCAGACACAAACAGACACGCATATCCTGATTCTCTTCTAAGAGGCATTCTGTAACTACCTCTTGCCTCATGCACAGTGGTCTGTATTTGTTGACTTTTTTGTCAGTTGTATTTTTATTTTATCCATCTCTCTATTCCCAGTGCCTGGTATATGGGAGGAAGTTAGCAAATGTTTCTTGACTGAGAGAGAAGAAAAACAAGACCATTAAATAATTAATGTTTACTTTTTTAATATCATGTTTTGTTTGTTTTCAGCACTCAGGAAGACATGGTGGTGAGCCCTGACTCTCAGTCTTCATGATTGAAGAACTCTTTTGCACAACACAAGGGTAAATATATCTTTCTCCTTGGGAAAATTTCCCACAAATATCTCTGGGTTCTCTCGAAGTGGCAGCTTTTGTATTTTGTGTTCCTTCTTAAAACACATCAGAGGGTTCATGGAGCCTTTGGAATTAGTGCTTTGGGTTGCTTTTCTCCAGTCGACTTTGTGTTTATGGTTACAGGAAGAGAATATTGATTCTCTTTTGTCTTTTCTTTAAGTACCTAGAAAATGTCATTAGGATCCTTAGGTTTTCCTGCTTCTGTTTTAGCCACTTCTAATAGATCATCTCAGATGGGCTTGATTTTCAACAGAACTGTGTTAGCTCTCTTTCTTAAATGCACCGCTCCACCCCACCGCCCATTTCAATATACTTACCAACAGAGCAAACTATTCTGAACTGTGGAAAATAAAGTCAAACAATATGCAAGATAAATGCAGAAACATGGAAAACAGGCTTGGAGATTTATGAGCACAAAGGGAAAGTACTGTTATTTTGACGTCCTAAACTTTTAAATGATGGCAACACTGAATTATGTACTTCATACAGAAGCCAGGAAGGCACAATTGAAAACGCCTATCCTTTTGACAAATTAGAAGCATTCATTCCAATATCTATTTCTTGTTTACTGGGGATAATGCTGAATGAATCACAGACTGGTGGATGGATGTCCCTTCCAACACTTTTAATTAGCAGCACTGCCTATTAGGGTGAACAAAGCATTGCTCTTCTGCCATAGATTACCCCAACCCCCCTTAAATGGAATAGAAATCTTATTCTCCACAAGGTAATATTCATCTCTTCCCCAGCCAGACAAGCATAGAAAATTAAACAATGGTCCATTAAATGCCCAGATAATATATTTATCATTTCCAGTTTATGTGAGTTTGCAAGGCAAATATGAGTGGGAGCTATTTGTTATGGTACCTTGGGGAACAACAGGACTGGAGAAGGAGCAGGGAGACTACAGGATCTGAGACTTGTAAAAATTCATTTAAAATATGAGAAGCTATTGGAGACAGAGGAAATTAATTACTCTGAGGGACTCAAATGTCACTACTCATTTAAGTGACCTGGTGAGGAAGCTGAGAAACCTTTTGACTGAGGGTTTCTATAGTGGAGGAAGTTGGGAGCTGGGATTCCTCAGCTGTCAATTTTTGTATTTCCTTGGTGGCTTATTGACATGTTAAGCTGATTTACACCCCAGCCTCCTCTAATGAGTAGAGTTCAATGAGAAATGGGGTTGGGGTGGGGGGACACTTGCCTCCTCCCCCCACCCCACCACCACCATAGGCTGGCCAGGTTATTCAGATGAACTTCACCATGTAAATAACTGCTGGACCTAGGGGAAACCTGTAATTTGCAGCAATAGAGAGAAGAGGCTGATAATTTGATGCTGGACTGAGTTTGATCTTTTATTATTGCCTTTCCATCCACAAAGCTATTCTCTGAGGTAGAGGGATTTTGGGAAGACAAATTAAGGTTTTCTACCTAAGGAGGACTAGGGAGCAGTAGCTTCTGAAAACAGTCATCTTTTCTAGATTGCCTGTCTAATAAATCTTTTTAATGCATTCTGCCTATAGACCGAGGTTGAGAATATATAGATTTGTGATGAGTTAAAAGTTTAAAATCAGTAAGCATTGAGAGCAATGGAGTAAAAGCTTTCTCATACCTGTGCCTTACCTAGACTCAGAAATTCAATGTTTTAATTTGAACTCTGCCATTATGGCCCTGTGAGGCCGTATCCAAGTCACCATAGTCCTTCCAGCCTCTGTTGGATGATTTATAAAGCAGGAACAACAATATCTATCTTCTGTGATTGTTAAGAAGATCAATGTGCCAAAAGAGCTTTGAAGGAAGGAAATAGCATCTGGGTGTGTGGTATCCTTATCACCTATTGGTATATTCTGTTTTAAAAATATTCGTTCTCAAACATTGAGGAAACTCAGTGATCTGCATTCTTGCTTGGGTCATGGTTAAGGGGCTCGGTAGTACCTCCTGGCTTGTTCAATTAGGAATGGTGAATCAGCAAGCCAAAGAAGGAAGAGCAAATGTTGACCTGAGGACTTCTCTAGGAAGACATTATTTACATGGTTTGGGGAAAAAGAAAATAAGTAAGTGAAGCCTATCCTTGGAGAAGGTGGGAACCCTGGATGTTCGCCTCCAGGGGCATCCCAAGGAGTTACCACCTCTCCAACTGGAAAACATCCTATGCTTTTGAAATGGAGACACATCATTTATTTGAAGGTGCATCATTGATAAAATCATGCATTGCTGAAGGTAGTGGAGGCAATGTTTGAAGGTTATTCATTTATTCCTAGAAAGAGATGATGAAGTAAACTAGGGCAGTGTCAGTGGAGATAAGAAAAGACAGCTTTGAGAGTCCTTTGCAAGGAAGAACTTCCATGCTTCAGTAGCTCCGGTGGCAAACATGTAGAATAGGGAGCAGTACAGTGACTCCACACTTCAGAGTGTTCCCTAGGTGCTTGTACTGTCATTAATGGAAATGTCAAAAAGAGGAAGATGCAATCTCTCCCCACAAGGAGCTCAATGGGTAAACAATAATCATATAGAGCAGACAGAAATAAGCCCAGGAGAGCAATGCTTGGAACTGTGCCAAGAAAGGGTGCTACTTGAGCTGGACCTCAATGATGAGCAGTCTATGCTGGACGAGAAGAGTTCGAGGCAGACATTCCACAGAAGACCAGCTGCATACAGCAGCACTGAGCCGCAGTTGGTTAGAGAGAAACACACTTGGCCTGTTAACATTTCTTCAGCAACCAGAGTATTTTGGGGCTTGTTTTCTGTTTTTTTTTTTTGAGATGGGGTCTCACTCTGTCACCCACGCTGGAATGCAGTGGCATGATCTTGGCTCACTGCAGCCTCAACCTCCTGGGTTCAAGCGATCCTCCCACCTCAGCCTCCCAGGTAGCTAGGACTACAGGCAGACACCACCATACCCGGCTAATTTTTTCATTTGTTTGTAGAGATAGGGTCTTGCTATGTGGCTCAGGGTAATCTTCAACTCTTGGGTTCAAGCGAATCTGTTATCTCAGTCTCTCAAAGTGCTGGAATTATAGGCATTAGCCACCATGCCCAGCAGCAACCAGAATTTTGTACACCAGCTTGTACTCAGTGATTTTCAAAGGCTTTCATAATATTGTTGTGTCCTAGACATGGTAGTCTACCTGCCTGTCCTCATTAGCCACCCTTGTAGTAGCCCAGGGACCTGTCCTGAGAAGGTTCAGAATGCATTCTGAATAGTTGCTAAAGCAACTATCCTCATTCCTTAGTGTTCTTTTGTGAGTTTTTTGTTTTGTTTTGTTTTGGTTTTTTTGCCATTACCTTTTAGAATTACTTGAAAGTCTTCAATTGGCATAATTGAGCCATTGGTTATTCATTTATTGTATTGTTTTAATTTGTCCATCTTTATATTCATCTGCAGCCATCATAGGTGAGATAGTATGCCTTTCCCATTTGGGTAATAAGATGGTAATAAGACAGGAAAATGTTTTCTTGCTGTTTTTCCTTTTCTCCCCTTTCTTCAATTCTTCCCTTTAGTGCTTCCTATGTGACTCTTTATTTTTATTTTTCCAGATTACTTGTACCTACCCTTCTACTTTTCTTCTTCATTCTTACAGAATCATACATTTTCCAATTTGAAAGAAAGCAGGAGATTCTAGATATCCAGGACCCAACTGTACAAATTTTGAGAGAGCTCTTAACCAGGTGGTAATTTCCCCTTTCTTCTCTGTTATTTTTGGTGGCAGTGGTGAAGTTGCTTTAATGTCTTAGATTCAAATCTCTGCCCCAAGACATAACAGCTGTCTGACACTGAGCAAATCAATCTCTTTAAGCTTCAGTTTCACATCAGGAAAATGAAGGTAGCAATAATACTTTCCATAGAGGACTGTTGTAAGACTTAAACAAAATAATGCATGTGAAAGGATCTGGAACATTACATAGTCTTGACTTATAATGTTAGCAGTTATTACTGCTCATAATAATAAACACATTATTGTAAACTTTTAAAATGCAAAGGGCAGATATGTTGATCTTTTTGACAACAAGGAAGGAAGAAGCTGAAGAGACTCTTTCCTACTTTATAGCTGGGCTTATAAAATGAAAATTCCTAAGGGCAGAGACACTGACAGTAGCTAAATCCCTGGGTGCACAGGGAACCCTCCCTGGCTGGAGAATGAACTGACTGCTAAACAGTCAGAAGGCCTGCTAGGTTTCTAAGCTTCTCCTGGGCCTCCAGAGAGCATCTCAGTCAGCCCTCTGCCAGCTACAATATTCCTTCCTGAATAGCATGGTAGCTTTGTAATATACCAATGTAACTAGATTGAGTTACATTACCGAGAATCTGGTTTCTTGGTATGTTTTCAGTTAGGTAGGCCACAGGGAGACTTGGGGGATATAGGAGGACAGAAGGGAGGTGGCAGTCATCCTATAACTCACATGCTGTTGCTCATCTGTGCATCCAGATGAACCTTGGTAGCATGAAGCAGCATGTAGGCCTGTAACTGCTTTCCCCCTCCCTGGATTCTCCTTCAGCTTCTCCATGACCGTGTCCAGATGTGTTTGCTTAGCTCTTTGACAAAAGACTCTGGCTTCTACAGGTCACCCATATCATCAAGCTGTGAAGCATTAAAAACCAAGGTTCTCATTCATTCTCATGGGATTTCAGCTCATGCTTCCGGATTCTGAACTGCTCTCAATTTCCCCCTTTAAATCTATTTTCCCTTCCTAATGGCCTGCCCAGTGGGCTTCAAGCTCCAGCATCAGATGTGAGACAACAGACTTACAGACTGCCTAACCAGTCCCCACAATTGCATAAGACCAAATCTCTCTAGTAAATAAATAGTGCACATATAGTTATAAAATATATATATTATATAACGTATTCATTTATTCATTAGTGGAACAGAACCAACCACTAATAGATTATATATGTGTGTATGTACATATGTGGGCATGTGTGTGTATATGTGTGTGTGTGTATATATATATGCATAGACACACATATGTGCATGCACATATACATCATCTACAAGTGCTTGTTTCTGCTTCTCAGGTTGAACCCTGATTGATTCAGACAGGCATGAGCTTTTTATAATAGAGAATTCCCTACTTCACAAGGGAGCCCATTTATTTTCTAGCTTCCCTCTATGACTCCCTTTTCTGTAATACAGCAAAAAAGAAATTAACCTTGTAATCCAAAAATATTTTTCAGCCCTGATATATCCTACTTTCTTTTCTGGACTTGTGCCCCTCTCAGCCCTAAAGCCTCTTACCACCTCTCACTGCCACAGACCTCACCCATTCTAGTTCATTCTCTCTAGTTTCTCGCCTTTTTTGAACTTCCGAATCAGGCTCCTCATAAAATTAACCCTGTAAGTAGTACTATGCTAGAGAGGCTCTTCTGAGCATTTCATTTTGCCATACTTGTTTCCTCTTCATCCTCCCTGTGCCTTTTGAAGATAATGCCTTGATTCTGAATGTTGATAAGGCACAAGGTGATATAGAGGGAAAAGAGGAAATCACAGATTTTAGAATCAGAAGACCCTTGTTTGTGTCTGGTCACCACAGAGTGCATCTGTTTATTTAGCTTCTAAGGGCCTCAGTTTTCTCAGTTGTGAAATGGTCACTCTAATCGTTGACCAGCCTATTTTCAGACATTCTCTGAGTCCACTGAAACCTGAGCAGCCCTAGATGTTTGAGGTCCTTGAAACTTGAATCCATCTACCCAGTCTCAGATTAGCCCAAGCCTAGGTTAGGGAAGTTCAAATTGTGACCTGTGTTGAGCTTAAGAATTCGTAATGGAATGGCAAATCAGGACACATTTTTTAATAAAAATAAATATCTTGAAGTAGTAATAACCTAAATTTGTATACTATTCAGGATCTACCATAGTAAATTTTTGCCTAACTTGTTTCCTGAAGAAACTGAAGAAATTGAATATATAGTGGTTCCTTTTAAATAAGAGTATATGTAAAATGTCCTTGTATATCAAAAATATCACAAAGGGAAAACAGTGAAATATGAAAGAATAACTAAACATTCTCTTCCTTAAACTAGTTAATAAGTAACATAAAAGCAAATGCAAAAACAGACATGACAGAACAATCTATTATAAATCTGACTACAAATGAGGAACTAAAAGCTCTAAGTAAGAGACTTTTTAAAAGGAACACAGCGAAGTGATTAAATTAAGTATATACAAATGAAACTGTTATGAATGAATCATGTAACTATCCATTCAAAGACCAGAGCCCCTGACCTCTCAAGCAGAGGGTATTCATGCAAAGAGAAGAGGTAACTCTAGGAACATCTTATTCTTAAAGTGCAACATAGGCAGCCAATTGTGAGTGCACAAACCTGGCTAGAAAAATCTCCGTAATTGGCAGGTATATTGCCCCCAGACAGAGATGTGGAAGATAAAAGGTGACAGCTGAAATCCACATTGATGACCAAGCCTCATTCTGCTCCTCTGCACACATTTATATGTGAACAATAGCCAAAGTTGAATAGCTGGCTTTTCCCCCACTGTCCTCCCCCAGCACACATCCTGCCTATCTTACAAGCGTCAAACAAGTGCTGTAGTCCAGCATCTGCCACATGGTAGGTGCTCAAGTAATATTTGTGTGAGGGACACAGGTATTAATGAATTGCCAAGGAACTCATGGAGAAAGTCTAGAGATATCAGCAGACATTATGACAGCATCTGGGACAAAATGAAATGGAACAAAAAATGCCCAGGAGAATTATTCTCTACTAAAGATTTAACACGCTGATGTTCATAACACCTCACCTGCCAAAGGTATCCTATTCAAAATGAAGGAAGCAACAGAACAGGATTAAATTGGCACAGCTGGAGAAGGTCTGCCTGTGTGTGAAGAGCCGAATGTTATCTCCAGGCAACGGATGGAGTTGTAACATGAGGATTTTTATTTTTAGTGTTGGGGAGGAAATGAATTTGATCCAAGAGACACCTAGGGTTGATAAGAGACGATGGGGCTTGAGGGAGGGAGGGGATATATAATAAGCTCAGATCAAGAAGGCTGAGCAAAGAGGTAGAGTAGAGGGGAGATGTATGGAAGTGGATCTTGTTATTGCAGCATGGTGCCAGAATGTGTAATGAGGTGCTCCAGGGCACCTGGTCAACACAGGCTCCCTACTGCTTGGGACAAGCAACTTCAGAGTAGGCACCTAACGGCCAGGGAATGAGCTTCCAGTAGATAAACCATATCAGCAATCCTCCTGTATGGAATGTCTATATCCTTTGGGGAACAGGAGATTCTTTATTAAATCACTTAACATGGTATATTATATTTGTCTGTTTGCATTTTTCTCTCACTTTTTACATTTTCCTATAGTACTGAGACATGTTTTTTCATTGTTTCTTGTTTGTTTTGCATCTTTATTTCTAGCACCTAGCTCTGATAACTTAAAAAAAAAAAAAATCACTGAGCACTTCCAGATGCTAATCATAATAAATCAGACCCTGGACATGTGAGAAAGCTATTGTTATCTGTATTTGTAAGTAAAGAAGCAGAAGATCAGAGATGTGAAGTGGTTTGCTTATAGTCACACAGCTGGTGAATTGCTGGACTAGGACTCTAATCCAGACCTATGTGGATGAAATTTGCCATCTGCTCACAGTTTCCCTAAGTCTCGGAGCCTATAATTGAGCGGGTGATCTCTAAGTTCTTTTTTTTATTATTTTATTTTTTTTATTTTTTAATTTTTTTATTATACTTTAAGTTCTAGGGTACATGTGCATAACGTGCAGGTTTGTTACATATGTATACTTGTGCCATGTTGGTGTGCTGCACCCATCAACTCGTCAGCACCCATCAATTCATCATTTATATCAGGTATAACTCCCCAATGCAATCCCTCCCCCCTCCCCTCCTCCCCATGATAAGCCCCAGTGTGTGATGTTCCCCTTCCCGAGTCCAAGTGATCTCATTGTTCAGTTCCCACCTATGAGTGAGAACATGCGGTGTTTGGTTTTCTCTTCTTGTGATAGTTTGCTAAGAATGATGGTTTCCAGCTGCATCCATGTCCCTACAAAGGACGCAAACTCATCCTTTTTTATGGCTGCATAGTATTCCATGGTGTATATGTGCCACATTTTCTTAATGCAGTCTGTCACAGATGGACATTTGGGTTGATTCCAAGTCTTTGCTATTGTGAATAGTGCCGCAATAAACATACGTGTGCATGTGTCTTTGTAGTAGAATAATTTATAATCCTTTGGGTATATACCCAGTAGTGGGATGGCTGGGTCATATGGTCATATGGTACATCTAGTTCTAGATCCTTGAGGAATCACCATACTGTTTTCCATAATGGTTGAACTAGTTTACAATCCCACCAACAGTGTAAAAGTGTTCCTATTTCTCCACATCCTCTCCAACACCTGTTGTTTCCTGATTTTTTAATGATGGCCATTCTAACAGGTGTGAGATGGTATCTCGTTGTGGTTTTGATTTGCATTTCTCTGATGGCGAGTGATGATGAGCATTTTTTCATGTGTCTGTTGGCTGTATGAATGTCTTCTTTTGAGAAATGTCTCGTCACGCTACCTGACTTCAAACTATACTACAAGGCTACAGTAACCAAAACAGCATGGTACTGGTACCAAAACAGAGCTATAGACCAATGGAACAGAACAGAGTCCTCAGAAATAATACCACACATCTATAGCCGTCTGATCTTTGACAAACCTGAGAGAAACAAGAAATGGGGAAAGGATTCCCTATTTAATAAATGGTGCTGGGAAAATTGGCTAGCCATAAGTAGAAAGCTGAAACTGGATCCTTTCCTTACTCCTTATACGAAGATTAATTCAAGATGGATTAGAGACTTAAATGTTAGACCTAATACCATAAAAACCCTAGAAGAAAATCTCTAAGTTCTTAAGCACTTCTTGGAAAGAAGGAGGCAGAGAAGGATACAGGATGAGAGGATAGATCATGAAAGGGCAAAGGAAAAGATTTGAATACCAACAACCAGACTTGGAGAGTATCTGTTCTGGACAGATCATAGACAAATAAGCCTGACACAAGTATCATTCAGAGATTACGCTGGGGGTACTGAATTATGAAAAAAAGGAACCAGCCCTTTGGGAGGCCGAGGCAGGCGGATCACAAGGTCAGGAGATGGAGACCATCCTGGCTAACACGGTGAAATCCCATGTCTACTAAAAGTACAAAAAAATTAGCCAGCTGTGGTGGTGGGTGCCTGTAGTCCCAGCTACTTGGGAGGCTGAGGCAGGAGAATGGCATAAACCCCAGCAGCGGAGCTTGCAGTGAACGGAGATCGCACCACTGCACTCCAGCCTGGGTGACAGAGTGAGACTCTATCTCAAAAAAAAAAAAAAAAAAAAAGAGGAAACTGGGAGAGAGTTTCAGCAGGGAGCACTGGATTTTATCCATAGAGAAACCAGCAATTTAGACTAAGTCAGGTATATAAGAATGTAAGATCAAAGTCGGAAAGGGAGTGAGGTGGAGATTTGTGTGAAGCAGAAAGCTCTGCTGGTTGGCTCCCCTGCAATGAGCTAACCCCAACTCACCCATCCCACCTCCAGTCCCAGGCCTCAATGTGCTCATTTTGTCCTTATAGCAACCTTAGAGGAAATAATTATTATGTTTTAAGGATGAGGAAATTAAGACACTAATTAACTCACTAATGACAGGAGTGAGTTTGAACGCAGTCACCAAGATTAAATTACTCAGACACCAAACATTGTGGGAGTGTCCAATTTGCTGCAAGATGATTCTTCCAAAGGAGATTTCTATAGGAATTTCATCTAACAACAGCCTTCATTTAAGCCAAGCATGTCTCTTTCTATAAGTGCATCCAGGAAAAATAAAAAGACTCTCCTGAGCTTGCACGCCCCTAGATTCTTTACCTCTCTGCGGCTCTAATGTTACTCTAATGCTGGTGTCTTTATTTATCAGTGTCTCAGCTGGGGACACTAGCTCTGGGTGTCCCACTGAAGGTAATGTTCCCAGATGGCTCACAAATTAGGTTCAATAAAATGTAGCCATTCTTCTCTTTTAGTGAGTTCTTAGTGCTGAACCCATTTAACTTATCTAATACCCTATTTGAGTTGTTATATCCTAAACATGGACTGATTAGAACAAGGGAATAGGCTCTCAGGGGAATGCAATAAGCTTTTTGAAGTGGATAGAGGGCCTGCTGTGAAGCTGAAAATCTAACTTAAGGCTCCTTTTGCCACTTGTTAGCTGTGTGGGCTTGGTTTCTTGGGACATCTCCCTCATTCATTTAGCTTCAATTCCCTTACCTGTAAAAAAGGAAATTAGAAGAACTTGTGAAGAGTAAGAGGTGATATATATGTGAAAATATTTGGCAAAATATAATTGGTCATAGAAACATAAGTTAATACAACACATTTAGATATAAAATATTAATAGGAGTGTACCACCTCACTGGAAACATACCCCTCAGCTAGACATTTTAACAAAAAAAGGAATCAGGAAATTTTAGAAATCTAAGGAACCTCAGAGATGATCTATTTCAGCTTCCCTTTGGACAGATGAGGAATTTGAGGCCCAAAATGATGAGTAATTCACATTAAGTCACATAGCAAATGATACACAGAGCAAACCTGTAATACACAGGACCTGTGTCTCTTGTCATCATCTTCTGCCCGCAGCCTCTACTTCCTCCAGCGCCATGCTTCTGCAGACTGTGGCCTTTGATGGAACCATTCAAACCAAGAACTTTCAACTTCACATGCCGGAGAGAAAGTCCATGCCTCTAAAGCCTGACTATTCCAAGTATTTTGGGAACCTTTCTTTTATCTGCAATTAGGAGGATGAATATTACAAGTTTTAGAAAGATGGCCCATCTAATGTGATTTCTGTGGGACTTTGTATGGTTTGTCTTTTCAGCACTGAAGGGAGTTTCTAGAGTACTTGTTGATTGTGTCTCTTAAACAGACTCAAACATTTTCCTCCCTCTCCAGTACACTAGAATGTAAGCACCCTGAGGGCAGGGACCTTGTCTGTAATCCCTTTCAGAAGACATCCCCAGTGCTGAGCACAATACACAATGCATACTCAATAAGTATTCGTTGAATGAAAGAGGGCATACCTGCTGCCTTGGCCTTAGTTCATGGTCACATTGTTTTCTCAAGAGCTTCTTAAAGTGCTCCAACTGTAGTCTCACTCCTTCCAAACCCTCCTTCACACTGCCCTCTGAGTAACCTTCTCAATTACAAATATGAAAAGGCGACTCCTCTGCTTAAAACTTTTCAGTGGCTCCCCTTTGCCTACTGGAACTGGAAAAGTTCCTTATTGGAGATTTTACGGTTCTTTATTAAAGTTCTTTATAAAGTTCCTGGCTTTATCTGTAGAATCCTCTCTTTCCATCCCCACCTTTCAACACACTCACACACACACACACGCACACGCACACACACACACACACACCACTTACACCCTTGTATTTGTTTCTGGCCACACTGGATTACCTATGACTATTACAAGAAAAGATCCAACTCTTTCCATACCATTTCTTCTACCTGGAATGCCCTTTCCTGCCTTTGCCATTTGGTGAGCTACATATTCCTCAAGCCTCTTCCGTCACTGCTTTGGTGTCTTCTGAAGTCCAGTTCATTAGGCGGACTCCTCAGAACATGAACTGTGTCTTTGATACCTGTGGATTAGGAAATAGGTGATTACCCTGAGCATTAGACCTTTCCCTCCAGCAATACAGATTGTAGAGATGAGGTTAAAACTAAGCTGAGTTATGATGATGAGAGCATTTGTGCTAGATCTAAGCACTGGGAGAAGGATGGTTTGCATGGTAGGGTCTGGGGAAGAGCAGAGACTTGCACACCACTGCAGAGGACATCATTCTCAACAGATCTCAGCCATATCCTCTGACACCCCTCACCCAGAACTGCTGAAAACATGTACTTTATAAAATGAAAAAATATATAAACACTGATTTTTATCTCCTCATTTAACTCTAATAAAGTTATCACACATGATTTATTGTTTTTATTAATGAAAAGTAACAAAATGCCATGTTTTTGTAAGTACCTTTTTGGTTATTTATGTATTCATGAATTTTAATGTTCAAACTAATCTAAACATATTCTATGGAGTTTAGAAATTAGCGAAAAAATAAAATAAAATAACCATCATCACTCACTTGGGTATATTTATTTTTTCTAGTCTTTACATTATACATTTTTATATTTCATTTTATATGACTAGTATCAGATTATACATCTAAATATAAAGCCTAGTTTGTTTTACCCATGCCAAAAGTGTTTCTCTATGCTGCCAAATACTCTCAGTAACAATCATTGTAAACAACTGAATAATATTCCATTGAGTAAATGCTCCATTATTAAGTAGATCCACTGTAATTCATTTAGTCATTTCCCTATTGTTGAAGACTGGTTTCCTTGCAAGTTTTTATCTTTATCAATTATATATGAGGACACCTTCATAACACAAAGGTATTCCACTATTTGTTGTTATTGCCTTAAGATGTCTGTCATGCCTACTACTAATTTGTAAGCACTCCCCTTACTAAAAACATTTAATGCCCTCTTGCACTCTACCTCCTTTCCAAGATTGAAGTTGATCCATGCTCCCTAATACGGAATCTGAAGATCTTCATACCCTGGTGCTTGTCTAAGTCCCAGCATCCTGTCTTTATCAACCCTGCCTCCCATGTTACCCCCACCCGCCAACCTGCCTTGGTTTTGATACACATACCAAGCTGTGCTTTCAGCCCTGTGCTAGTGCTCAGACTGCATGATGACCTCAGCTACCCCTACACACACCTGCATATACCCACCACTCTGCTCAAATCCAGATCAGATGGTGCCTACTCTGGGAATTCTTTGCTGGCTCCTACAGAATGGATTAGTTACCTTTCCCCTGGTATTCCATGATTCCCTGTGCATATCTTTATCATTATGCTGACAATACTCCATTGAAAATATATGACTCACTGAAGCTGGGAATGCATTTTTTTCATTATTTCCCCAGTTGCTGGAATAATACCCAACACATTGTTAAGTATGACATAGGTGATACACCTATCAGTAGATTTGGCAACTGAGATATTCCTGTAACATGTTATGGGAAGAGCAAAATACATAAAGTATTAGTAGATAGTAAGTATCTCATCTTATCCCATTTTTAAATGGTATGAAATATTAGTAAAGCACAAAGAAGAAAAATATTGTGAGATTGCTGTAAAAAAAAAAAAAAAACCTGCATACTGAGGAATATGCAAAGTCCCTAGTTAATTTATGCACAGCTTTACAAATAGGTAACTTTTTTTAATTTTTTGATCCTGCCTCATTAACTACCATCCATATGTTAATGATATCCATATTTATCCATATTTATGTTATCCATGCACATTTCTCTCCAATCCTAGCACTCCTCTGAACTTAGAACTCCATCTGTATCCTCAAACATCTCCATTGGATGTCTGCTGGCAGCTCAAACTTCAAGAAAATTCAGAACTAAACTCTTGATTATCTGCCCCAGCTATTCCTTCCACAACCTTTTCCATCTTAGTCAATGGCAACTCCAGTCTTCCAGGTGCTCAGTCAGAAATCTTGGAGCCGCCTTGGACCCACCCCCGTCTTTTGTACACCCCATATCTCACCCACGAGCATATTTTGTTGGCTCTACCCACAAACTGCATTCAGGGTTGAAACAGTCCTCACTGCCTTCTCTACTGCTAGTACCCTGGTCAAAGCCACTATCACTGTTCATCTGGATTGTTGCAAGGACCATCTGAATGATTGCTTAGCTTTCAACTTTGTGTCCATATTTTAAACACACAAAAGAAGAGTATCCTTTCAAATGTCCTCCTGTCCTTGTTTAAAGCCCTCTAATGACAGCCCATCTTGAAGTCCTAGCACGGTGTACGAGTCTGCTTGGGCTGCCATAACAAAATACCACAGACTGGGAGGCTTAAACAACGGACATTTATTTTGTCACAATTCTGGAAACAGGAGGTTCAAGATCAAAGGGTCAGCAAATGTGGCTTCTGGTGAGGCCGCTCTTCCTGACTTGTAGGGAGCAGCCCACTCACTGCAGCTTCATGTGGGCTTTCCTTTGTGCACACTCGGGGAGAGAATGGGAGAGAGTACTCCGGTGTCTTCATTTTCTTATAAGGACACCAGTTTTATTAGATTAGAGCAGCGATCCCCAACCATTTTGGCACCAGGGACTGGTTTCATGGAAAACAAATTTTCCACAGATCAGGGTCAGGGGGATGGTCTCAGGATGATTCAAGTGCGTTACAATTATTGTGCAATTTATTTATATTATTATTACATTGTAATATATAATGAAATAATTGTACAACTCACCAAAATGTAGAATCAGTGGGAGCCCTAAGCTTGTTTTCCTGCAACTGAGAATGTGATGGGAGACAGTGACAGTTCATTAGGCAGTAGAGACTCATAAGGAGCACAAAGCCTAGATCCCTCACATGCCCTGTTCACACTCCCATGAGAGGGTTCACACTCCCATGAGAACCTAATGCCATAGCTGATCTGACAGGAGGCAGAGCTCAGACTGTAGTGCGAGTGATGGGGAATGGCTGTAAATACAGATGAAGCTTCGCTTGCTTGCCTGCCGCTCACCTCTTATTGTGCGGCCTGGTTCCTAACATGCCATGAACTGGTACCAGTCCATGGCCTGGGGGTTGGGAACCGCTGGATTACAGTGCTGCCCTTATTACCTCATTTAACCTTAATTATCTCCCTAATGACTCTATCTCCAAGTAACAAACGTTTGCGTTGGGGCTTCAACTTGTGAATTTGGGGAGACACAATTCAGTTCCCATGTGATTCATGGCACAGTGTCCTCATCTCCTTCAGCTGCTATAGCCAGCCCGGTCCCCTGTACCTCCATGAATACTCCCAACATGCTCCCATCTCAGCGATGCTGAACTGGCTGTCCCTCCATCTAGACTGTCCTCCAGGCATCTGCATGGCTTACCCCTTATAACCTTCAGATCTCTGCTCGAATGCCATTTATGTGCTATTTCTTCTTTGACCACCTTATATAAAATAGTATACCCTCCCCACCCCATTGCCATATCTCCATACTCTGTACCTTGTTTAACTTTTCTCTAAAACATTTTCACCACCATTCTATATTTATTTGTTTATTCCTCTTTTCCTACTCCATTCCAGTGGGGGAAGTATAAACTCCTGAATACAAGAATTTCATTATGCCTTTTTGTTTACAAGGATATTGCTGGCACCTAAAACAGTCCTGGCACACAAAAGATGCACAATAAACATTTGTTGAATGAATGAAGTTTCTTTCTTTCTTTTCATTCTTTCAGCTTTCTTATTTCAGCTTCAAACCAAATCTGGAAGAAGGTAAGGTAGATATTTGTTCTATTTTTACACATTGGGAGAACTAGTACTTATAAGGGTTAGGTTTCATATCTGTAGTGATCATTTCATTTGTTGGGTGCTTAATATTGCCAAGGGATATGCATACTATTATATTTGCTTTCATTTAATCCTTAGAGTAATCCGAAAAGATTATATATTATTATCCCTGTTTTAACACAATTACTTACACCTTAGAAAGGTTCAATAACTTGCCCAAGGGAGCCACTATTAAGTAACAGCCCAGATCAGAACCCTCATCTGACTTTAAAGAGCTTGTTTTTATCTGCTATTATAGCTCACATTCTTTCAGCACAATGCTGTGTGCCAGGTACTATGCTGAATCTTACATTATTGTCTTCATTTTGAAGATGAGATCACTGAGGCTATGAGATGTTAACTCTTCAGGGTCACACTAACCTGACCTTAAAGTCTGTCAAATGCTAGCTGTCTTCTTTAAAGAGGGAGGTCTTGAACCTAGGATTTCTTGCTTTCAGTTTCCCTGCCTTTGTGCGCTAACTGCCTAAATTAACCCCACGGTCCAGGATGCGCAAGCCATGGCACACTGTAAGTTTACATTTGCAATTCTGGTCTCAATAGACTCTTGTGAGACAGAAAATGTGGACTGACAAAGCAAATTAGTATGACCATTAAAAATATTGACAAATGTTATATGATCTAATCATATTTAAAAGATTATTCAGTCACTCCCAGGTTAGGTCCGCTTCTTTGTTCCCATTCTCTTTCTTCTTAGATACCTGGCAAAATGTACGTGTGTCTCACTCCGGGTCTTTCCCGTCCTCTAATGGCATAGCTTAGGTTCAATGGTGAAGAAGGATAATTGAATCTATTTTTTAGACTTTCATCGGTGGGCTCTCTTCTGGGCAC
Organism: Colobus angolensis palliatus; assembly: GCF_000951035.1. NCBI lineage: Eukaryota > Metazoa > Chordata > Mammalia > Primates > Cercopithecidae > Colobus > Colobus angolensis. The sequence continues at coordinate 8,122,457 of NW_012111142.1, forward strand.
ATATTATTAGAATTGTGGGAATCAGACATTTCTTTAAAGTAGAATTGCTGAGCTGAGCCAAGGAGATTATTAAAAGACATTACAATGCCAGCCTTAGAAAACATATGGCATACCTAGATTCCCCGCTCTATCCCTCCCTTCCCAGCACAAAGCTTATTCAAACATCTTTCCAGGAACAGCATTCTTCCTTCAGCCGGTCCTCAGCAGCCGGCCCTTGCGGTCCACTTGCCCACCACACATTGGGCCAATGGTTCTGAATGTGTGGTCCCAGGTTCAGCAGCATCAGCATCACCAGGGAACTTGCTAGAAATAAAGAAGGCCAGGCTTCATCCCAAACCCACTAAACCAGAAACCCTGGGAGTGAGGCCAGCCTTCTGTTTTCACAAGCCCTCCAGGTTATTCGGATGCATGCTGAAGTTTGAGAATTCATGAATGGGAAGTGTCATCTCGGCCCTCTCCTCTGCTCACAGCCCCAGGCCTGCAGTGTTAGACAACAGGACACAGCTGCTTCTGATCTTACTCTTCCATCAAGCCACAACTAAAGTGACAAGAGTTCTACTCCGGGGCTCAGATCCTGACGTACTTGATACAGGGCTTTGAACCCGATTTAGAGAACAATATTCTGAACTGTAAAACATATAGATATGCTATGTTTACTGAATACTTATTGTCTGCTTTAGAAAAATCATATTACTAACCTTTCCCATGTTGATCACATCTTTGGTCTTACCTAATACAGCATAATAAGAACTACTGTTTAATCTAGTACATTCTGTTTGCTTTAAATTTTTTTTTTAAAGTATCCGTATGATGCATTTAAAACACATAGTACTACGACTCCTGTCAGAGAATAACAATTCCTTACTTCCCACATACCCACCGCTCTGAAACTTTTATTATTTTAACATTTTCTTCTGTTATTTTACTCCATTCTAAATAACACACTTACATTGCTATTTTTTGATTTGTCACTTTTAGGTGTTATCTCTTGACTTCCTCTTACCATGGGTGAGAATTCCATTCTCCTGAGTTTTCCTTCTCCTCACAACTGTCACACAAGTCTCCTCCCCACTGTTTCAACTCCACCCCAACCTTCCTCTGTCTGCGTCTTCCTGGTGCTAAATTTCTGCAGTGAAATTGAGAATTTATTGATGGCATCCAACCCCATCTCCATCCTATCTTAGAGTTTTAGCTTCCTCCACCATGCTAGTCACCTACCACTTTCCCTTCTGCTTCTAGTCTCATAGAGTACTGACACTGACACCTTTCATCTGCTGTGGCTGATCCTAATCCCATGTCAAACTGGAAGTCCACTCACGATAAACACACAGCAAATTTCACTCAAACACTATTAAAGATTTATTTTTCTAATAACACTTTAATTTAGAAATATCTGGTAATAATGTATACTAGAGTAGTACTCCACTAATAATTTATACTAGAGTAGGATTTGTACCAAGTTCCACGCCTATGCAGCACTACATTATAATAACCCTCTTACACGTGTGGGATTACTATACGAGTCCTTTGGAGACTCTCTAATACTTAATTCTTACAGCAGTTCTGCAATTTAGGTATACCAGGTCTGTGGCCTCCCTAAATCTCATATCCCTCAGACAATATCTTCTACTCCCTGTAGACTGTTCCCTCAGAAGCCTACAATGGAATATTTGTTGTGCCTGATATCACCTCTTCCCACTTCCCTGATCAATAACTCTGACACGTCTCCTGATGCTAATACCTGATTACCATCTATCAGAGGACCCTGTGTCCTGGTATGGAGCAGGGAAACTATCAGCCTTGAGTGAGAAAAAAAGCCAGTCTTCTTCGCCTCTGCGATTTGGGCTACTGACCCCTCCTTTGGGTCCTGGTATATTTTGCTGCCGGATGTCAGGTTAATCTCAGTCTGCTAACTCCATTTTAGTGATTGCCAAGTCTGTGGCAAGATAACAATTCTGTTATTTCAATTTTTGTTTTACATACTATCAGTATTTTATTTTGAAAGCACACAAAATTTATAAAGTAAAAAGTTCAAAGAAACAAAGCTATTTAATGTACTTCAAATACAAAAACATGTAAAGATGATATAAACATCAGGGAAATTTTGCAAAAGGTAAACATAACTGTAATATAAATTATTTGTAGATGTAAATCACTAAGTTAAATATTCAAACCATAAACTAAATAGCATATAAACTAGAAAAATGCAGTTAATTATGGAAATTGAAAATAAAAATGTTACTTGCTCTTTTTAAAATGTGCTAATTAAAAAATGAAATTATTCAAGTGACATCAATGATTTGCAAATATATTTTTATGCAAGCTTCACTTGCTGCTGAAAAAGCTTTTCTGGTGATTTTGTGAATAGTCAGAAGAATGGTGAAGAGACACTTAAGAACTAACCCTAAATATTTTCCTCTGAATTTCAACTCTAAATAATTTTATTTCTTATTTGATAATTTTGAGTTTTTGTTTGAACAACCCTTCCTTCCACGCCCATCCCAATAAAGACTATATATAGGTTTTGTATTGACAGGAACTATGTTTCCTGCCCGCCCCCACCAAAGAAAATATATTTGATAGGTCTACATCTTCTGTATTTTTATCATGTGTAGTTGGTGGCTGTGATGCACAAGTCCCTGTATCCATTTCCATACTGTCACATTCATACTGTTTTCTCAGAAATTTTTTGAATTGCAGTAATAATTATTCTTTCAATAGGAGCTTTGCAGGACCATAATATGGTTGCTAATTACAATTCATGAAGATCTGGACATGTCTAGACTTGTAGGCTTTGTATCAGTTTGTTTTTTCACATAATTTGAATAATTAAATTGTCAATCTTGCTCTACAGATATTAATACCTAGAATTTTGGTTATTTAAAAGTAACAAAAATAGCACACCGACAAATCCATGCATATTTCAGTGGTAAAATAGCAGAGTATATTTTAATTCCACAATTTGGTCATCTCTTCTCCTTCCTCCTCACGTAGGGTGCCCAGGATGCTTTGAGGCCAGGACTCCCTTTTATTAAATGGTGCTCAGTGAAGTAATTAGCTTGGGGTCATGTGGCTAGCAAGTATCAGCATTAAGATTTGAACTCCTCACGCCTGTAATCCCAGCACGTTGGGAGGCCGAGGCGAGCGGATCACGAGGTCAGGAGATCGAGACCATCCTGGCTAACACAGTGAAACCCGTCTCTACTAAAAATACGAAAAGAAAAAAGAAAATTAGCCAGGCGTGGTGGCGGGCGCCTGTAGTCCCAGCTACTCAGGAGGCTGAAGCAGGAGAATGGCGTGAACCCGGGAGGTGGAGCTGACAGTGAGCCGAGATCACGCCACTGCACTCTATCTAGCCTGGGCGACAGAGCGAGACTCCGTCTCAAAAAAATAAATAAATAAAGATTTGAACTCAGTTCTTTGGATTCTAAAAACAGAGTGACTTTTGCTATCTCTTAGTAGATAATCCTATCCTTTTATATAAATAGACCCCATGTTGTCTACCCTTAGGGTGAAACAAATAACTGACATTTTTTCTCGCAGAAATAATCACTCCGCATAGCTTTAAATTTTCCCGAGGGAGGATTATCGAACACTAAACTGGACTCTTGCAGCAAGTTATAACATTTCTTTTTTCATCATTCTTAAAAATAATCGACATGAGGAGTTTTAAAATTTGCACCGGTTCCAAATGACCTCTCAAGATCTCCTCCCTACTGCGATTCTGCAGGTCTGTGAAAACTTAAGACAATTAAAATCCGAAGTCAGTCCCCCTAATATTTGGTCCTTTGGCTGTTTGTTGCCCTCCAAATGAAATATCTGGATGACAGGACTGAGTGATTTCTCCCTTATTTTTGAGTCTCATGTAGCCTCAGACTTTGTTTGCTGCTATGCCATTATCAAAGCAGCCAGGTGGAAGGGATATCTCGAGAAATTGGAAATAATCTTGGTTGTCTTTCCTCTATTTGCTCCTTTCATCTTTTTCCTGTTTAATAAGCACAAAGTAAACACAGAACTGATTTTTTTATTCTGAAATGTTATGAACATTAAGCTCTGAGTATTATCATGGGAATGCATTTCATTTGAACTCAGAGGAGCCTTAATGTAATTTTTTAAAGGGGAAAAAAAAAAAACCCTCAACCTTTGTAATGCTATGACAATATCTCTTTGCTCCATGGGTCTAGAAGGCCTCCTTCTGGCAGGTTCCAAATCAGCTCAGTTTTTGTTTTTGTTTTTGTTTTTTCAGGTTCTTGAGCTATCTGGAGATCTAAGTTCTAACTATCCAGGCAGCATCATGAAAGATTTGAGCCTGTAGTAGGCTCTTGACATGAGTTTCTCCATTTAACTCAGACACACTCCTACCAATTAGTTCATATTATCCCATTTTGATGATAAATCAATTACAATCCAAAGTGGTTGAATGATGTGTTATGGTAGCCCTAGAAAACTAATATGTTTCAAAACTCTTCCTCCTTCTCCTTCATACTCAGGTTGTGTTAGCTCCTGGACAGTCCTCCAGTCCCACCTGTCAGATCTCTCTCTCTCCCCTCCTTACCTCAATAGGGCCCTAGAGCACTCAGGTGTGTTCCCCTAATTAATGGCAGGTGGGTGGGTTTTTCACACAAACACTGCAGCCAGTGGTCACATGAAATCTACATCAGTCTATAAATATTGATACTGTCAAGGCACAAATAGCTGCTGGCCATTTATAAGAAATGCATGTGTTTCTGACATATTTTTAGTAATCTTTTCTAAAGTAAGCTCAGAATTTCTGCAACATGTAACAGTAAATGTGTCACTTTCGTGTAGTGCAATACTGAGCAGAGAACTACTCATAAGAATTGTATGAGTTTCTGAAGATTTAATTACTTATATAATTGTATGCATTGTTACACATTTATGTTTTTAATCAAAGGTTTAAAATTTGTGAGAACTGTAAGAACTCTATGAAACTGGAAAAATACTAAGGAGACTAATGAAGAGAGATCAAATAGGCGGCTAATTAAGTTAATGTGCATTCAGTGCTTGGAATAGCACTGGGCACATAGTAAGCTCAATATAAGTGTTAGATGTAATTATTGCTTTGAGACAAAACTGAAAATCTCCAAATACAAAGAATCTTGGGAAATATTGAAGAAAGAGTAAAAACTGGAAATGAGAAGAGTAAAACTTTATAAAACTAATTTGATGAAAGTGCCAGATGAAATAACCAATAAGCTGTAACACCTGGAAACAAAATAGGAAATGTGGGTTGTAAATATGAGCGCTGCAAATAAAGACATTTGGTAATCAGTGAAAGATTTTTTGAATGACTGGTATAAAGGTCATATATGACCAAATAGGGTTAGATATTTTATTAGTTTTTAATTGTCTGCCTTCACAACAGACAATGAGCTTCCTAAAGGAAGGGTTGGGATTTTATGTGACTTATTTAAGTATTTTCAGGGTCTAGTACCTGATACCAAGTGGCCACTCAGTGAATGTGTGATGAGTGAAGTAATGAATGAATGAATGAATGGCTGAACGGCTGACTTAAGGTTCATAAGTTGGACAGGAAAAGGTGGAAGGAATTTACTAAGATAGCCACAATATCTGCCACATCTCTCTTCATATCTGAACTGCCCATTCCTTTGTGTCTTCAAACTGTGACTTCAGCCCGACCTCTAAAATTAATTGCTAACACTTGTGCAGCACATTACACTTTATAAATGCTTTTTTACATGTCAATGCATTGACTTTGATCTTAAAACATCCCTGGAGTGCCAGGCAAAGCGATAACTGCTATCTGTTTTACAAATGAGGAGTCTGAAGCTTAGAGAGACTGTGACTTACTCAAGGTCACACCCATGAGGTGGAGTCAGGACCCAGTTCCAAATTATCTCGACCCAAATCAGGTGTTCTCTTCACTTCACCATCGGCTATGGCACACAAAGAAGGCCAATAATATCTCCACTCTTAGGGGAGTTATAACAGCTTTCCCAAGGAGGTAATAATTGAACTGGGCCTGAAACCATAAGCACTTGGCATCTTCTTCTGCCAAAGTAGCCAGGAAGTAGTGTGAGGAAAGTTAACTCCAAGGATCTTGGAAGGAGTAGGCACTGAGACTTGAACAGACAGCAGAACTAAAGGGCCTGTTGCCCGTCCCACCCTCAGTAATTGTCATGATGCAGCATATTCTGCTGGGCTTAGGGCCAGTGCAATGCATTTACACAGTAAATGCAAACAGCAGGGGCTATGGAATCAGGTTTTGGTTCAAATCCTACTTAGGCCCCTTAGTCATTATAAGACCTGGGAGAGATCTCCTTTTCAATTTTCAATTAAAAATATTCATTCAACATTTATTGTATGCCATTTAGTGACTAGCTAGATTCTGATGACATAGTGGTTTAAAACAAAATTGCTTCTCCCATTCATTACAAGTTGTCTGGTACTAAACAAGTATACCATTTCATATGTAATGAGTACACAAAAGTTGTAATGGATAATAAGCAAAGACCTCAGCACATGTCTGGTACAAAGTAATGGTTCCAGCAATGGTAGCTATCTACAAGGGTTTGAGAGACATGGTGTATTAGTGAGGGTTCACTAAAGAAACGGAATCAACGGGATCTATAGGAAGAGATTTATTATAAGGAATTGGGTCACACCATTACAGAGGCTGAGAAGTCCCACGATCTGCAACCTGTAAAGAAAAGCCAGTGAGTATAAGTCAGCTCCAGTCTGAAGGCCTGAGAACCAGGGGAGTCAATTATGTAGATTCCCAGTCTGGGTCCAAAGGTGTAAGAAACAGGAGAAGATGGATGTCCCAGCGTAAGCAGTCAGGCAGAAAGGGGTGAATTTCTCCTTCTGCCTTTTGTTCTATTCAGACCCTCAACAGATCGGATGACTCTCCCTCACACTGGAGAGGACAATTTCTACTTTATTAAATTCACTGATTTAAACTCTAATCTCATCCAGAAACACCCTCACAGAAACCCCCAGAAGTAATATTTAATTTGTGCATCCTGTGGCCCGTCAAGTTGACTCATAAAATTAACCATCACACATGGCACAAAGGACTGAATGTTCATGTTTCCCCCACAATTTATATGTTGGAATTCTAACCCCCAAGGTGATAGCATTATGAGGCAGGACCTTTGGGAGGTGATTAGGTCATGAGGACAGAGTCCTCGTAAATGAGGTTAGTGCCTTTATGAAAGAAACCCCAGTGAGATCCCTCACCTCTTCTGCCATGTGGGGGCACAGTGAAAAGATGGCTGTCTATGAAGTAGGAAGCAGGCCCTCACCAGACACCCAATCTGCTGGAGCCTCAATCTTGGACTTCCCAGCCTCCAGAACTATGAAAAATAAATTTATATTATTTATAAGCCACCCAATTTATGGTGCTTTGTTACAGTAGCCCAAACACATTAAGACACAGGGGAAGGTTGTACCTGACTGCTCACCCCCTCCAAGGCTCTGTGTGGTCCAGTTTCGCTAGCTGCCAGCATTCAAGATGAGATCATCCTCTGACATTAATGATCCCTGCAGTTAGATCTCTAGACATCTCAATGCCTTCACATCTATTAGGCATTTTAATTATCACAGCCATCCTCTGTGGTGTGAGTATGGTCATCTCCTAGTAATAGATTCAGGAGATTCAGGCCACCATAGCTTGTGACCCACAGAACACAGCAGGCTAGAGGTGAGCTTCTGCACTGCCCTGGTGTCCCTGTAGCCCAGAGAGCACCGACCATCATCTCCTTAGAAACCTTCACCAGCTCCTCACTGCTATTCCAAATAGGAATACAACCTCCTTGACACTGCATACAGAAGTGCTTCTCAAATGCAGATCTGTGGAAGCAAGCACAGTAATCATGATAAATAATCAAGTTGTCACTGCTTTGAAGCAAACTTGAGGGGAAAAAAAGAGATTCCATAATGAGCTTTACCTAAATCTAAATGATCCATTCCCAACTAATATCTTTTATTCTTATTGTTTCTTCTATTACATTAGGTGTTAACTGTCACCCATTTCATACAATTGCAATGCTAATAGACAGTATTTTGGTAAATGTCTTATTTAATAAAATAAAGGTTTGACCCGACTTTTTGGTTTACTTTTGAAACTGGCCTATGAGATCCAAAAGATAGGTCTTTTGTACTGAGCCGGAACTGGTGTACAACTGTTAGAACTATAAGGCCTTCTTCTTCTGGTCACTCCCCTGATTCCTGGTCTTCACTCTCTCCTTCTCTTTTCATTTTTTCCTCTTCTCTTTCCCTCCTGTAATTTAGCTGCCTGACTTTATCTTTCACCACTCCTTAAACTCTCTATAATTGCCTATGTCTTTGTGTCTGTCCCTGCCCATCCCTTTGCCTGGATACCTTTTTTTCATCCTTCAAGACATACTTTAAAGCTTCATCTTCTATTTAACTTCCCTCTACTTTCCAAGACAGTTCTAAACACTGTTTTGCCAGAGTGGGTGCTGATTGCCAGTGTAATACTTCCACTTTCTTAGCAGGGTTGTTTGCCTCCCCCATAAAACCCTGAGGCCTACAAGGGCAGAAATGGAGCCACGGCCTTCTTTTATCCTCTGCTAGTACCTAGCCCAGTGGCTGGCCTATCCCTATAGATGCGGTGAGTGAGATAAGGAGGGAGATGGGGCATGAGGCAAACAGAGAAAAAGAAGAAATACAGAGAGACACAGCACGGAGACAGAAAAATACACACAGAGAAAAGATAGAGCCAGGAGTAGAACAAGGAGGAGGGAAAAGGATGGAGGAAAGAAGAGAAGGAAAAAAGAAAAGAGAAATCTGTTGTGAAAAGAAGGATAAAGGAAAGCGCAAAGGGGGAAGGTAAAGGAGAAAAAGACCATGGGAGAGAAGGTTGTTGTGGTACATTTCAGACTCGCCTTCTCAAGGTGAAAATGCCTTCCTTCCCAGCATCCGCCTTTAACACATGCAGGGGGCTTTGACTTTTTGTTCACTTTTCATCCTATAATTATTTGAATACATTTGCATTAAATTATATTTAGATTTTCATCATCTCTGTAATTTCCCAAGATAAATAGAAAAATCTTTTAAAAAATGAAAATACTATAGACTGTGTATTTAACCTTACAAAATTGGTAATTCATTAGAGAAAGAAGGCATTTGCTGCTTTAGCAAAAATATTTTGTTCAAGAAGATAGTGTCTGCCAGTATATGTAGGAAAACTCCCAAATTAGTTTTAGAATGACAGATCTTCATTAGCTTAACTCTAATTTTAAAGGTTTTATTGGTTAGAAATGTATATATGGTTTTGTTAATGTGGGTCATTAGGAAGCACCTCAATTTCATAAAATTACAACTTACCGTTTGTAAGTGCGTAATGTCATTTTTTTCTAACTTTGGATCTTTAAAAGTAAGTGAAAATTCACATTTCAAACCCAATTCTCCAAATGGAGGCAATGATAAATACACAATTACGGGTGCCCTTGAATGAAAAAGTGAGTTCTCATTTCAAGTTGGGTATAACTGTCTTAGCAACTATGATCCAGGGAGCTCTTGAGCACTAAACACACTGCTTGTCTCGTTGAGTATGCCCAACACATTTTTGTTCCTTTCATCATTTCCATTTCGCCCATATGGAAACTGAACTCTGAGAGTTTAAGTCACTTGGAACTTGGGAAAGGTCACATAGCTGGTAAGTGGCAGAGCTGAGTTTCATCCTGGTGTCATCTGACACCAATAGCCTGTGAACCAAAGTGTTCTTCCTGATATGATAAGCATTTACAACCTGTTAGAGACTGATTGATTCACTGACCTCTAGCCTGAAAAGATGAAAGGAGGAAAAAAGGAATTATAATTTATTAAGTGCCTACTATGCATCAAGCACCTCAATATATCCTTCCATTTAACTCTGCCAACGAACCTGTGGGATAGGGACTCTCTCCCCTTCGGCTCCCAAGAGAGGTGAAGCAGCTTGCCTGGGGTCCCCAGAGAGACTCTCTAGTCATTCAGATGCCACAATAAGGCATGAAAGCCCAAAGTCTTCATAGCCTGCTTCAGTGGAGGAGAGAAGCATTCTTTGTATTTGTTTAAAGAGCTGAAGCACTACTTACCAGACAGTGTTTTGTTAGTGCATAGCATGAATTCTCTCATGGACTGCCCATAACAGATCTGTGAAGGAAGCATGGTATCTGGACCTCTTTCTTCACCTTAGAGCAGAGACGGATTTGACTTCAGGGCACGGGCAGGTGTGAGAAGACAACCATCTCAGGAACAAGCTAGAACTGGAGAAAGCGGTCTGGCCTAACGGCATTCAAATTCTGACTATTTCAAAACGCATCCCTGTCCACAGAAGCCCGTCTGCAGGCCTTGTTTGTTCTGTCAGTTCCTTATCCCAGCCTAGTGGGGGATGTGGCTTCTTGCATGTCCCACTCAGTTTACAGAGCCTAACGATATCATTCATACTCCTGTTTTAAGACAGTGTGGTTGATGCTTCCAACTCTGGTACTCCAAAGCCATCCATTCCAGTTTCCTGCGGCTTCAAAAGTAGCTCCACACAGTGCTCTTGTTATTACGAGACCCTTAATTGTTATTAATTGCCATTGAAGGTGATGATAATTAACGCACTGTAATGAAGTGCTAGACCACCATCCTGGCATGTGTATTTAACCTATGCTTATCTAAGGAGTTCAACAAATTCGACAGAGACCTTCCTGCCTCGCCTCGGTGCTGAAGAAGACAGAGGGGCGTATGAGTTAATTTAGAGATCCGGAAGCCCTGGGCCATTCCTTCCGTGGGAAGCTCTCACTGCCTGTGGCCCATGCTTTCCTGCTTCCTGTCAGCTCTGCCGGCCCCCTGCTGCCAGGCGGCTTTGCTTGATCAGAACAGCAGGCTCGTTTGATGGCATGCCAACACGGATTTCAAACACCAATTACCACTCCGCCGATGACAAATACGAAGTGAAAAAAAGCAGCAATGATCATTTAATAAATTTATTATGAAGACTAATGGCCCTTCTATAAATCACCGTGCCTTATTACTGAAAAACTTCAATTATTCAGACATGGAGACAACAGGGTTAATTTTTAAATCATGGAAGCACAACTGGATGGCCTTAGGAGAACCTTGAGGGATGCTCATGGCCTAAAGTAGGGAGTAAAACTCAAAGAAGACCAGGAAGGGGAGACAAGTGACTAGGAAGTGCACAGAGCAAACACCGTCTATGTTCTAGGTAGGCATTTTCTCATACACTTTATAGAGAAAAATCCCATCTAGTCCTCACAAAATTGCACAAGGGCAATGATGGAGCAGCAAAATGCTTAAGAATATCAGCTTTGGAATTAAGTTAGCCCTAGCTCATGTCTAGAATCTACCAGACCATAGCTGTGTGATCTTGGTCAAGTTACTTAACCTGTCTGTCTCAGTTCCCTAGTCCATAACACAGGGAAAATGATAGCAGCTACCACACAGAGTTGCTGTTGTCATGATTAAACACAAGAAAATGTGGTGAATACTTATCACAGAAAACATTCCATATGTTATCATTAAGTCAGTTATTATTTTCGTACTTTATACACGAGAAGATGGACTATCATCAAAGTTTAGTATCTCATCCACAGACACACAGCTAATAGTGCAGCCTGGATTCAGACCCCTATCTATGTCCAGCTCTGCCACCTTGGTCTAGCCTCACAGCTTTTCTGTGTGAGTGAGTAATGTCAAGGTTTGCAGTGGCGGGATTTACTGGGCAAAAGATGCCTTGCACAGTCCCCTTCATCTCATTCCAAACCAGAAGTAAGAGTCTCTCCTCCTGCCTCCAGGCCAGCTGTCTTCTAATGGGTAGAAACATTAACACCGCAAAGGGTGTAACTGAAGATACAGGTCTCTTATTTCTGAAACTGATTGAAAACATGCATACTCACCTTTTCTGTTTGTTTGTTTTTGTTGTGTGTTTCTTTAATAGTTGAGTATAAATACCTGCCCTCCCACCTCTCCTGTTTCTTATCACACGTTGCATCACACATTTAAGCTACTGCAGGACTGCTCGATTTACTTGAGTCTGGACTCCACTGCCAAAGCCTACTGGTGCCTTGCTCTGTGTCTGTGTCACTGTATACAAATAGCTCAAGAGCAATATGCAGAAGATTGAGCTGGTCAAGCAACTGTTTATTTCAAAAAATATCTCAGTCAAGAAGTAATCGGGGGCCTATCTTTGTCAGGCAAGAAACCTGGCAATGAAACCATGCAAATGAGGGAAGCATTAGTACTTTGGAATATGGTTTTGATTGCCCTCAGAGGCAAGTCAGTCATTCTCTGTAGCGAGAATCCCACTTAATACCAAAGAGTTGCAACAACATTTACTGAGTGCCTGCTAGTGCTGGATCACATGCCAGATCCAGAGGCACAGGCAGTCAGGGATCATGGGTGCACCTTTCCATGGCGGAACTTACAATCGCCTAACCTCAGAGCCCCCAGCCTAAATCGTCTTAGGGACAACCTCAGTTTCCCCCAAACTCTGCAGAAATTGGAAGACCTAAATAAGCCCCAGCATTGTTCAAAAGTACAGAAAGTAAAGACAGAGGGGAGGAGAGTGCTTCAGTGAGGGTTCATGAGTTCTGCGCCCCCTTCCCCACCCCCACACACTATCCCAGCTTGTTATTCCCTCAC
>NW_012111142.1:8135677-8197743 GCF_000951035.1 Colobus angolensis palliatus
TCCTTGTGACCAACTCTTTGAACCCAAGGCAGGAGGTGGGCATGAGAAAATAGGCCAGTCTGCAAATTGTCTTGTCAGTGAGGAAGCAACAATCTGGAGCAGAAGGCAACGCAAACAAAGCCCTGCATGCTGTTGCTGCTAATGATTTAGGGCAGTAGGTGTGTCTGCCGCGCTGCCCCTCTGCTTCCAGACCCAGAGCCTGTGGCACTACAGCTGTTGCATGCTCCTCCTACCTCCTCCTGTCTAACTCTCCCTCTCTGCATTTGTGTTCTCTTCCCCTGCTCCTGCTGCTGCTGGCCTGAGAAGGAAAGCATGAGGATGGACAGCACATCTTTTAGGTGTCTGGGTGCCTGGCACTGTGCCACATGTTGGGTGCCTCTTAGCTCAGAGTCCTCTTTAATCCAACCCCTTCCCCTCACTCTCACCCCAAGTTTTGCTGATAGTTGTATTTGTGGGTTTATCCCCTCATGGGAAACACTATTTCTGTGCATATTTCAAAAGTCAAGTTTACTCAATCACCAGTCATCTGTTTAATAAGCATTTTTTGAGATTCATCTCATACAAAACTAGCATTTTCCCTGGAGTCCTGGAAACAAGTCTGGAGGGACCTGTCATTCTCATTTAACCCTATAAACATTGGTTGACTAAAGGAATCTTCCCCATCACCCCATATGTACCTATGTAAGAAAATGGGAACCCGACGACCACTGGCTTTCGCAGGACACCATGAACCACACAGTCCAAACTGTCTTCTCTCCTGTCAACAGTAGTCAGCCTCCCAACTATGAGTTGCTCAAGGAGGAGCAGGAGGTGGCTGTGCTGGGGACGCCCCACAACCCGGCTCCCCCGATGTCCACCGTGATCCACATCCGCAGCGAGACCTCCGTGCCCGACCATGTCGTCTGGTCCCTGTTCAACACCCTCTTCATGAACCCCTGCTGCCTGGGCTTCATAGCCTTCGCCTACTCCGTGAAGTCCAGGGACAGGAAGATGGTTGGCGACCTGACTGGGGCCCAGGCCTATGCCTCCACCGCCAAGTGCCTGAACATTTGGGCCCTGATTTTGGGCATCCTCATAACCATTCTGCTCATTGTCATCCCAGTATTGATCTACCAAGCCCATCGATAGATCAGGAGACATCATTCAGGCCAGCAGCTCCGCCCATAACCTGTGTCCCAGGAGCTCCACCTTCCATTCCTCGCCCTGACCCCGGAGCCGAATCCTGTATCAGTCCTTTATCCTCATACACTTTTCTACAATGGCATTCAATAAAGTATACATGTTTCTGGTGCTGCTGAAAAAAAAAAAGAAAGAAAGAAAATGGGTTAGGACATCCAAACTCATCATTTGCTGGGCCTTGTGTGAAATTGAAAGACCTCATGTGGAAAGCCCAGACCCCTTCTCACAGTGAGCTCCTCTACTGGAAGGTTCTCCTTTGGGGGCGGAGTCTCAGCAGGCACCAGAGAAACAAATTCTCCAGGATTGCCATTTTTGCTACCCCTGAAAACAAGCCCGCAAGCCTGCTCTGGAGGGAATGACCATGGATCCCTACTAGAAGCAGGCAGATAGTAACGAAGTAAAAAATACAGTAAAGGCAAGGATTCTGGGATGTGTCAAATGTCTCCAGTTATTGTTCTTGTCACCAGCTCAGTCCTTCTGTGCCTTGACAGTCTCTAGCAGCCTTACTCTCCTGTTCTGTGTCTCAGGTGGTGTTCACGCCTGCTCAACCCTTGGTCAGAGTCCCACTCTGCTCTGGATCCAGTTGACCCCTCCCCTCCTTGAAGTCCTCCCAGACCTCCATTTTCCCAGGATGAAGCTTGGCAGTTGGACAAAGCAGGATTGTCCCTGATGGCCCTAGAATATTTCACAGGACACTCTTGGCCAACTCCACCTCTCTAAAGCGCCAATTCTTTATCTATAAATTAGGGGCCCTGACTCATGTCTGTAATCCCAGCACCTTGGGAGGCCAAGGTGGGAGAATCACTTGAGCCCAGGAGTTCAAGACCAGCCTGGCAACACAGGGAGACCCTATCTCTACAAAAATAATTTTAAAAATTAGCCAGGCCTGGTAGCTAATTGGAGGCTGAGGTGAAAGGATCACCTGAGCCCAGGAGTTTGAGGCTTCAGTGAGTTATGATTGCACCACTGCACTCCAGCATGGGCAACAGAGCAAGATTCTGTCTCAAAAAATAAAAAATAAATAGATGACTTAATAGCCTCAACATGTTGTAGTTAAGAAGGATAAGGCAAATCATGTTCCTAGCACAGTGTTGCCATGTACCAGGTGCTCCATAAAAGTTAGTTCACTCTCTTTATTCCTCACCTGATAGGACTATCTCCTTAAGTGAAGTTTTGTTCCCTCTAATTGTTTAATAGACACTTGTCCTGCAGGATGCTCCATACAAAAGGATCTGGAACTGCTACTCATCATATTCCTGTCGTAAAGGATATTAACACTTTAGGTCCTGAGGAGTCCTGCAGTTTAAATAAATCTGTTTAATCCATTGTTTTCTTCATTACCCTTGACAAAATGAGCACATTGTTTGCTTAGCAAACACCTACATAACATACTCTGTGTTTTACAAAGGTTAAGTCATTTAATTCTCATGACCGTTCTGTAAGGTGAGATATTATCATCAGTGTCCTTTTAAAAGATGATGGAATTATAGCCTATAGCACAGAGCAGTTCAGTCACCTGCCCAAGGTCACACAGTTGTTGCAGAGCCAGGATTTGAACACACTCTGTCTCCAGGATCTAAATTCTTATCCACTCTACTCAGCTGTCTCTCTAGAGATACACACACACTCACACATATATACATGTGTATGTATATGCTGATTCTGCAACTAAAAAAAATAGCAGTGCTATTATCGGTGTAATAACTGTTAATATTCTAACAAACATTAATCCCAGAATATATAGAAAGGCTCCAGAAAGGCTGCCTGAGACTCTCTCCTGCTCTCAATTCTCACTACTTGGTGACTTGGTCCCACCACAGAACCCAGCACCACTGTCCACTATCCAAGCTCCCCTGTGGACAGGTGCACTGTTTAGGAATCACTTCTCAAATGTAAAAGCAAAGTACCAGAACCCACAGGGTCTTCTTTCCTACCTCTCACTTACTAAAACACTTCCCAGCCAACCCTGAAGGAAGACTTGTCAATCCGCCTGCTGCTGCTGCTTTTCTTTTTCTTTTTTTTCTACACAGTCTCACTGTGTCACCCAGGCTGGAGTGCAGTGGCATGATCTCATCTCACTGCAACCTCCACTTCCTGAATTCAAGTGATTCTCCTGCCTCAGTCACCCAAGTAGGTGGGATTACAGGCACACACCACCATGCCCAGCTAATTTTTGTATTTTTGGTAGAGATGAGGTTTCACCATGTTGGCCAGGCTGGTCTCGAACTCCTGACCTCAGGTGATCCACCCGCCTCGGCCTCCCAAAGTGCTGGGATTACAGGCATGAGCCACCGTACCCAGTCTGCTTCTTCTTTAGTATGATATTCTTTCCTGTATCAGTGGAGTCTACAGAAAGGGTGTGTCTTTTATTCCCCTTTTCCTGAGGAAGAAGATCTCTTGCCTGGAGTCTTTGTTCTAGTCCAGAAATCCTTCGGTTTCTCAACATCACACTCATAGTCCCTTATTTGTAAGCAGCCGGAAGTTCTAGGTAAAATGAGAAGTTATGTAAGTGTGGAAATCGCCAGATATTTAGGGAGCATGTCCCAAGTGCCCAGTTCTGTGCTAGGCAAATAGAACCCAGGAATCTTTTGTCTTTTATGGCAGGAGAATGTTCATGAATGGAGCAAACAAGCATAGGTGAGTCTTGGGAAAAGGAGTTTGACATTTCTTCAATTTGAGTACCTCTGAGTATCTGTTTTCCCATTTTCACTCACAACACAAGTTAAAGTCACCTAAAAAGTGTCATTTTTTAAAATGTAAGCAAAGAAAGGGAACTTAGAGATCTTCTAGCTCAGGGTTTGCCAAACAGGTTTTCTCTCCAATGCCAGTATCAAAGGAGTGGAAGTGTTGCTTGAATTGCTGAGGTGACAATTTTAAGATGGCATCTGAGCTTGTAGGGCAAGAGTGTTCTGATCAATGTAGTGATGTATGCCAAGGGACCAGTCTTAACTTGGGTTCTTCCTTAGACATTGGGCTTGAGATGGGGTACTTGTGGAAATTATTTAGTCAAGGAGGCTCTCAGAAGGAGAGAGAGAAAAGGAGGCTGAAGGCAGGGAAGAAAGTTAAACAATGATATGGTCTCAGCTGGGGACCAACCTGGGCCACTGCAGTGTGAATTGAGGCAGGGGGCTAACCTTTCATACACTGGTGGTTGGTCATTGGCTACGGATGTGGGGATGGGGATGGTGTATACCCCCAGCCTGGTGGCTCTCCTCAGCAGAGGGCTATTCTTGGAAGAAGGGAGCAGCTGTCAGTCATTAGCAGCTGACACTCACAGCAGCTGGGCAGTATGTGCACCAGCCCAGGAAAGGGAGTCTGGGCAGGGTACCAAGAATGTCCACTAATGGCGGTCCACTGGCTAGGCAGTTAGCATCCTTAAATAGAGCACATCAGCTTATTTACAGGTGAGAAATCTGATGCCCAGAGAGAAATGCTCAAGTCAAAATTCCTTTGCGTACCCTCAGGATTCTCCACAGTTTGGCTCTATGCTTAGTTACCAATCCTCTGCCACCCTCAGAGCATGGCAGACATGCTAGTCCTGTTGATGCCTTGTTCCCCAGGGATTCTGGCACTTCTCCTACCACCATGCCTTTGGTCATGCTTCTCCTGCTCCGGCAGTATGTGAAATATCCTCCCTCACTTTTCTATTGAGCAATTCGAAATACCCTGTAGACCCATTTCATAATATTTGGAGTGATAGGGCCATCACAGATTGCCTGAAGGGGGTCTTAGCCCCTTTAAAAAGAATCTGAAAGGATTTATATTCTCAGAGCAGGTGATCTGTAGGAACCCATAGATTATCTATAATGCCTGTGCTGCCATTATAGATCTCCTATAAGTACCTACAGAACATTATGGATTTATTGTAGAATCCCACAGATTGCCTGTGGTAATTGTGTCATGTTAAATAGTCTTTCATTCAACTGTCTATGGAGTGTTTACTATGTTGTGGAGAAACCAGGTGAGCAAAACTGACAAGGTCCTTGCCCTTATTCTAAGCATAAAAAAAGATTCAATATGCAGGAAACGAATACATAATTTCAGATGGCGTTAAGCGCCATTGAGAGTGACTGAGGAAAATATTCAAATTTCATAGGTCAAGGAAAGACTTCCCTGAGGAGTAACATCTGAGCTGAGATCTGAACAGTGAGAAAGAGTCTTGTCAAGAAGGTCTGAGAAAGGATCCCTCTGGACAGAAGAAACAGGAAATATACTAGCCCAGAGGAAGGAACGAGCTCAACATAATTCAGAAACATAGGAAATGTTGGGGTGCCCAGGAAGTGGTGAGTGAGCAAATGAGGGAGGGGCAATAGTAAGAACCCTGGACAAGTAGCAGGGGTAAAGAAATAAAAGCCAGCCGGGTGCAGCGGCTCATGCCTGTAATCCCAGCACTTTGGGAGGCCGAAGCGGGCGGATCACGAGGTCAGGAGATTGAGACAATCCTGGCTAACACAGTGAAACCCGTCTCTACTAAAAATACAAAAAATTAGCCGGGCGTGGTGGCGGGCACCTGTAGTCCCAGCTACTCAGGAGGCTCAGGCAGGAGAATGGCATGAACTTGGGAGGTGGAGCTTGCAGTGAGCTGAGATTGTGCCACTGCACTCCAACCTGGGCGACAGCGAAATTCTGTCTCAAAAGAAAAGAAAAGAAATAAAAGCCACAGCGCCTTCCCTCAGACACACTCCATTCCCATAGGGCGCTTGTAGATAGCAGCAGTTAGTACACTTATTAGCATCGTAAGACCACCTGTGGGTATGTACACATTGTTTCAGTACTTATAGAGGCCCTCACACTCAGCTATGATGATCGTATTTCATTATGAACCGCCTGGAGGAACATGACATGCCATCTCCAGTCATGAGTTGTTAGCGATGATCTGAAGACATGTAATTCCACTGTAAACCCTTAAGATGCTTTCAGTTGGTAAAGCTTGCTAATTGTGTTTGCAGCATCACTAAGAATTGCTTGGAGATTGTTTTTAAATCCAAGACTGTTCCAAAGAACAATTTTTTTTTCCTTTGACTCAATTTTCTCTCCCTCTTATTGATTAACATGGGAAATTAATCCCAAGCATTTGGTACAAATGACAGCACCCAGCTACAAACATGTCCCCCAATATTGTCAGTTAGGATTAGTTACAGTTCCAAGTAGTACAATAATATTGGTTTCAATAAGAGAGAAGTCTGTTTCTCTTTCACAAATAAGTCAGAAGTTGATGGTCAAAGAGTGGATTTGGTAGTGCTACTCTGTGAAGTCCTCAGGAATCCAGGCTCCTTCCAGCTTCCTGCTTTGCCCTTCAAGATGGCTCTTCAGCCATTACATCCATGTTCCAAGTAGCAGATGTAGAAGGAAGGGAAGAAAAAGCAAGAGAATATGCTAGTTATTTGTTGAAGAAAGCTTCAAGAAAATGTCCGAATACACTTCTGCTGACCTTTGACCAAAACTTAGTCACGTGGCCACAAAACAGCAAGGGGGCTGTAAAATACAGTATTTATTCTTGTGGGGCACAGGCCTGGTAGAATATTCTCTTACTGAGAAAGAAGGCACAAATGGATAATGAGGAGAAATCAACAGCTTTTACAATACCCACTATGGAAACAACTCATGTGACAAAATTCACATTAGTAAAAATGCCCCAAACCAGTGGTCGCTAGCCCTAGGATGTTAAGAAACAGCAAAACTAAATTTAAAAAGAGAAGGAGTCCAACACAGCACTGGCAACCTATAATTTTTCCAAGCGAGGATGTGAAAAACAGCTTAAACCCATCACCCACTGTCATACTCATCTCACAAGGAAAGGAGACTGTATCACAAAAGAAGAAAGGACTTACTTACTCCTTAGAAATGTTTTAATGGATTAAATTTAGCTTTTGTGGGAGGGGGGAATAAACTTATTTTTTTCATTTCACCACAAAACAGTGAAAGCTTCATCACGGACCAGTATTATTAAGTGGTGCTTCAAACTGAAAGCATTTCTTTAAGACAGTATGACACTTTCTCTTTCTAAAAGCTCCCCCAAGTTGCAATAATAATGACCATTTATCTAGAGCACAAGCCATTAACTGATGGACTTTAGGTCAGGTTCTGTTCATAGACGTTGTGTTTGATCTGATCAGTAATTTGGTTGTTTTTTTTTTCAAACTTTGAATTTGTTGTCAATATGGAAAGCTTAAGAGATTTTACATAAAAAGTAATAATCATTCTTGCTTCTCTTGGAAAGTGAGAAGCTCTGGCACACAAGGGCCCTCATTTCCACATGGTCACTCCCAGCTGGATGCAGCACAGCAGCTGCCCCTTTCAATGGGCACACACTTGCCAATTCATTACGGGTCCACCTGGCCAGCCTCTCCTTTATGCAATATGCCAGGTCCCTGTGGAAACCTGAGTTTGTGACTCCTCATTTCATGCTACCAATATACCAGTATTTAGATACATACTTCTAAACTTCACATCAACCTGAAAATTAAACATTATTACACCCTTTTCACTAGAGCAAAGAACAAAGCAGTAAGGTGACTTGCCCAAGACTGAAGCTAATAGGTACCCACCTGGAATTTGTACCCAGGTCTCTCTGACTCCAAGGCCTGTGTGCCTTCCGCCGTGCCACCCTAGCTTCCAGCAGGCTTCTGACCCACATCTCTGTCAGCCCTCTCACAGGTAGAATTATTCAGGCCATCTGGTTTTTAGGACTTTCTTAGAATTAGCTGAGAAAAGTTTTGAATTTCCTGTTTCTCTTGCAATATTATTTTAGGCTCCTTTTCATATTTATTTTTGAGGGGGAAAATATCCTGGGGAAGGAATGGTGGTTCAGAGAAGAATATTGCCATCTATCATGCAGACACAGCATGCATTTAAACAGCTCTGAGTACATAAATTGGTTACTTAATCGGCCCTAGCTAATCCATAGAGTGCAGAAGCCAAACTACAGTATGGGAAACAGCTTTTACACATGGGGTGCACACATCTGACAGAGCCTAGGGTTCTTGGAGCAGCTGCTGAGTGAGGCTCAAGGCCTTCTGACCCTCCCACCCGCTGTAGGCTCTCAGTGCCTCATGGGTAGTTGTTTTCAGAACATGAGGCAAGCTGGAGCCTTTCATTAGACAAGCAATTCTGAAACAGATTGAGAATTTTAAAATGTGTATGTCTGAGTTTCTTTTCATTCACAACTGGACTTCTTTACTTTAAGCTCCATGCTGACAACTTCAAGTCAGATAGGGAAAAACATAAAAATAATACTACCTGCTATATTCACATTACACACATTCCAATTTTCCCTACAAAAGACTACATACTTATGAAATGTATTTAACTATGACATTATCAACTATTTCCAGATCATTCCATTTAATAAATGTATGCTACTTCCTTCAAATCTCCTGAGTTGTGTTGACTGCTGTGTGTCAGGCATGAAGGGCAATAGGTGTGTGGATAGCAATAAGATACAGTCCTTGCCCTCAAGCCACTCTTCGCCTCATGTAGTAGACACCCATGTAAACAAACATTCATGGTTTCATTCACTGATGCAATAAATCCTTTTTTTAATGTCTCTTATGACCTAAGCATTCTTCTAGGAACTAATCCCTATGTTTATAAAGTTTACAGTTTACACTCTGGTTGTGGGGTGGGGATGGATTCGTCTCCTGTGGTCACTATAGCAAAATACTACAAACTTAGTAGCTCAATACAATGTGAATGTATTATTTTAAGGTTCTGGATATCAGAAGTCAGAAATCCATTTCACTGGGCTGAAATTAAGACCTTGGCAGTCCCATTTTCCTTCTAGAGGCTCTAAAATCCACTTCCTTACCTTTTCCAGCTTCTAGGAATGCCTGCACCTGTATTCCTTGACCCACGGCCCCTTCCTCCATGTTCAAGTCCAGCAGCATAGCATCTTTTCTCTTCCCTGACCCCTGATTATGTCCTTACATCTTCTCTCTTTAACTCTGATCCTGCATCTCCCTTTAATAAGAACCCTGTAATTATATTGGGCCCACCCAGATAATTCAGAATAATCTCCCCATCCCAAAAGCACTAATCCAATCATATCTGCAAAGTACGGTTACCAAGCATGATAACATAATCACAGGTTTTGGGGATTAGGATAGGATGTGGACATCTTTGGGACCATTATTCACCCTACTACAGGGACAGACAGTAAACAACTAAATTCACACACACACCCATGCACACACCCGCGCTCGCGCGCGCACACACACACACGATCATGCCAAACATGGATAAGTGAAAATGGCATAGGGTGAGGGCAGAGAGCAAGACAGGAATTGCTATTTTAGGTAAGAAATAGATCTTAGGAGGTGACATTTATAGCTGAATGAGTGAGGGAATGAGTCCTGGGGATGTCTGTGGGTAGGTGCTGGAAGCTGAGTAATCAGTAGGAACAGCAATGCACAGAATCTGAGACATGAATGAGCTTAATGTGTTGAAAAAGCAAAGGGACCAATGACACTACATCAAAGTTGGTGGGGGGGGGTGTTATGAAGGAAGTCATGTATGGAATTTGAAGTTTATTCTAAGTGCAATAGGAAGACCTTAGAGGATTTATAGCAAAGGAATGAGGTATCTTGATTAATATTTTCAAAAATACTATTCCTTCAGGAGATCTGATTGCTGGGGTGGCAAGAGTAGATGTAGCAAGGCCTGCTAGGGGCTGCTGCCAGATGGCCCAGGACAGGCATGATGCAGGCTTGAGTTTAGGTGATATCAGTGGAGGTAGAGAGAGGTGCTCAGAGTCAAAGTACACCTGGAAATGTTAGTCTGCCTGGCTTGCCAGTGTTCTAGCTGTAGGGGCTTGGAGGAAAGGGTGGATTCGGAGGACCTCTAGGCATGGGATCTGAACAGCACTGTGAGATAGGTGTCCTGCAACACTAGAGAGATGATTAAGCTGCAGCTGCAAATTTTATCAGTAACTTCATTGTAGACAGGTAGACTGTTCACTACAATAATAACTATTCAGATTTCTGCATATAATCAGCCTTTGCCTTATGTTTTTATTCTTTTCCCTCAAAAGAAAAAGAAATGCTAGTACTATGGAATCTGTGATGCAGGAGGTGATAGAACAATAAACATTCTGGGGGTACCCTCAGGAAAGAGATCTGTTTCAGCTGAGTGACCTAAAAGGGAAGACAGGAATCTTGCTGCTGAGCAGGGCACTGGCTCTCACCTGTTAGCTCTTGGAGTCTACCTTGAGACCTGCACATGCCAGGTGCCTGAGTTCGGGAGGCCTGAAACTGGCACACTTGGAAAGATAAATGCAAAAAAAAAAGCCACTGCACGCCAACAGTGAGATAGCTGAGCAGAATTGTCACCGACTGTGTACTGATTTATTCTAGTGCAAAAGCAAGCATGAGTGAAACTTGAGGGTTGCTAGATAAACATCTGCCTTCCAGGAGTTTATAGTCCAAAAGGAAGATAAGCATCCAGAAGTAGCTAGAGCCCCGAGTGCAAAGTTAAGCACTCGAGGCTTTGACTTTTGAAAATTAAATGAAAAATCAATAAGATCACATGCAAGACTGATATGGTTTGGCTGCATCTCTGCCCAAATCTCATCTTGAGTTGTAATCCCCAGATGCTGAGGAAGGGAACTCATGGGAAGTGATTGGATCATGGGGGTGGTTTCCCTCATACTGTTCTTGTGACAATGAGTGAGTTCTCATAAGACCTCCTGGTTTTATAAGTATCTGGCATTTCCCTTGCTGGCATTCATTCTCTCTCCTGCTGCCCTGTGAAGAGGTGCCTTCTGCCGTGATTGTAAGTTTCCTGAGGCCTCCCCAGCCATGTGGAATTGTGAGTCAATTAAACCTCTTTTCTTTATACATTACCCAGTCTTGAGTATTTCTTATTAGCAGTGTGAGAATGAACTAATACAAAGGCAGTGTAATTTTGATTAAAAGCCTACGTTCTGGAACCAGACTGCTGGGGTCAAAAGAAACTTTGCCTGGTGACACTGGGCAAGTCCCATAATCAGTCTGGGCCTCTATTTCCTTGTCTGTACATCGAGATTGACAATCATGCCTTTCTCATGGGGTTAAAATGAATCAACATGTGTAGAGAGCTCAGATTAGTGCCTGGTTCATGGTGAGGCTCAGCAAGAATCAATGATTATTAATGCATATCAGAAGCTTTTGACTTAAAAGCTCAATAACTGGGAACTACTTTTACTATTATACAGAAGAACAGATGAATTCACTCCACTTCAACAGGATTGTCTTACAAGCCTACTGTGTGCTCAGAATGAAAAGATAACTGGCAAGTCTTGAACTGCAGAGTCCTCCGTATAGAAGACAGGACAGATCAACAGCAACACAATTCAATTAGTGGAAGGAGGGCTCTAAGAATCAAGGGCTGAGGAGCCACAGGGAGCATACCAGCAGAGGATTCTAGTCTGGTACCCGACAATTAGTGGATGCCCAGTAAATATGCATCCCTGCAGCCATTTCCAAATAGTTCTAACTTTTTACCTGTCCAGAAGAAGTCTATTTGTCCAGAGTATATTATTTTTTAAATACAACAGGACGGTGTTTCAAACAAATTGATCATAAATCTGAGATGTATGCTAAAGTGACTAAACAAGATGTTTTAACATCTGGAGTGTAAAAAAAATGGTGGGGTCCGTGTTTCTAAGTTTATTTTTTGACATAATGCTGAAACTTTAGCAAATATGTTGTTTGTTAAAATAACATTTTAGATTTCTTTTGCCTTTTAGAATTTTCAAAGTGCCTTCATGTTACTTTATTTAATCTTCACAAAAAAACCAGTGACTATCTATCCTGAATTTTCAGATGAGGAAACCAGGATCCATTTCTGTAGCGAATGGCAAGTAAAGGAAAATGCATGCAGGCGTACCATCTAATGAACTGCTCTTTTTTCCCTTTTAGATTATAAAGTCATCCCTGGGTATTTGTGGGGTAAATTCGTCTCCAGTATCCCCCTCAAATACAAAAACCCATAGATGCTCAAAGTCCTTATATAAAATGGTATAATATTTGCATATAACAAACACACATCCTCCTGTATCCTTTAAATAATCTCTACATTACTTATAATACCTAACACAATGTCAATGCTACACGAATAGTTGTTGTACTGTATTGCTTAAGGAATAATAATGAGAAAAAAGCCTGCATATGTTCGGTACACATACAATCATCCGTTTTACTTTCTGAATATTTTTGATCCGCAGTTGGTTGAATCCACAGATGCAGAACTCACAGATACGGAGAACTGACTGTATTTATTATTTCAAGAAAGCTTCCAGCCTCTAGTCCAGGGATTACAAATGCAAATGTCTGTCGGGGCCATGCTCAGAAAAAAGGTATAAATAGGTTTGATGTAAGGTCAGAGGGAGTTGGACCCGGCTAAACTGGGGGGTGTAATGCACACCCAAGCATTCAAATTGCTATTTATATTTATAACCTGCATTTTTATGACACATAATTTTATCAAGGCAGAATTAAGCTCAATATCAAATATCCTCACAATAACTTAAAGATGGTAAGAGTGAAGGATTTCCCCTATTTGACAGATAAGGAAACAGAGGCAGAGTGAATTGACTTCAAGTTAATAGAAGAGTTTAACCGCCAGTCAGTAGGATGCAGGCATTAAGAACATATGTTTTGGAACCTGGTAGATTTAATATAGAAACTTAGATTTGCAACTTGCTGAGCTCTGAGATGTTGAGAAGTTACTTAACCTCGCTGAGCCTTAATTTCCCTGTCTGCGTAATGGGAATAATAATGCTCATCTGAAAAGTTGTTTGAATACTAAGTGTGATCACACACATAAGTGTTTAGCCCAACATCTGGCATATCACAAGTATTTAATGAATACTAGTTTGTTTAATAGTATTAATTAAAAGGAGAATAATTCAAGTCTATTGATAAGTGCAGGTTTTTATTCATGGTCTGCCAAGCTTTCAGATATGAGGATTCAAAAGCTTTACTGGAAATTCCTTTAGAATTCTACCAGTGATGAAGCCTAAGCAAGGAAGCAACGCGTTTCTCTCTCTTTTTTTTTTTCGTATCTTTACAGCATGTTGGTTGTATGACCAGAGAACAGATATAAATTTAAACACATGGGAGAGAAAATCATAGATTGTCAGAGCTGGAGGTAATCTTACTTTTCAGCTGAAGACACTTACCCAGAGAGGTTACAATGTGTATGTATGTATCTGTGTGTGTATTCAATTTATATATTTATAGTCTCTTTTGTATATATTTTATATTACATTTATAGTATGTGTATGTATATATGTGTGTGTGTATATACACATATACATATACACACACATATTTATAGTCATATCTCCCAGGCGATGGGAGGTGTAGCATAGAGTATAGAGATTTTTTCTGGGTATGTGCGTGTCTGGGTCTTCAGGTATTATAAGCTGCATATGGGAGTAGAGGAAGAAGAGAGGGCATTGGCTGTCCAGCAGTTATTTTTGTCCCATGTTGCATGCTCTGTCCTACCTGACAAATCTGAATGCTGACCTCTCTGTGGTTCTGCCTGGCTGGTGACTGTGCTTGTCAGCTGAATCCACTCCTGACAGTTGTTACTGGACTGTTTGATCCAGGACCTATGATCCACCAGCCTTCAGACTTTCTTAAATTTGCTTACTTCTCTCATGTGCTGATGGGTCCTCTCTCATTTATTATCCCCTCTGTCTTTTTGTTAGTTCTTTAATTTTAATGAGATCATGGGAGAAAGAGGAAAGAAATGTGTGTGATACAACTACATTATTTACATAGGCAAGCTTCATTTGAGTGGTAAAATAAAATTTCAACTGGGTGGGGTTGAACCCAAATGAGAAAGACCTAAGGTAGAAGCAATGCAGTGGTCAGGCAAGAGATGATGAGGCTGACCTAGGGCATCGGCTTTCGTATAGAATGCAAAGGAATACATTTTAGGTATGTTTCCAAGATCAAATTCAAAAGATTTTACATGACTGGGTAGACAATAACTCTTAAAAATAGGGAAGGCAGAAGGAAGAACAAGTTTGAAGAGAAGATAATGAATTCAGTTTGGTCATGTTAAGTCACATTGGGCATTACAGAAAACTAATGCTTGCACATAAAAGATGAAGGCATCATCCAGAAAAATGTGTGACTGGTAGGGAATGTAATTGGAGAAATGTTCACATTAATAACTTTTAAACCTTTTGGACTATGACCCAGTATGTGCACACATGCAACCAAACACGACTCACAAAAACACACCTTTAACTTTGATAGACTATGATATTTTCTGTTACTCAATTTAATTTAGATTAAATTCTGGTCAAAACTTACCAAACTGATTTAATGATTCACCAATCTATCATGAAAAATGTTGGATTAGGTTGGGCGCGGTGGCTCACACCTGTAATCCCAGCACTTTGGGAGGCCGAGGTGAGCAGATCATCTGAGGTCAGGAGTTCGAGACCAGCCTGACCAAAATGGTGAAACTCTGTCTCTATTAAAAATACCAAAATATCAGCCAGGTGTGGTGGTGGACACCTGTAATCCCAGCTACTTGGAGGCTGAGTCAGAATTCCTTGAACCCTGGAGGTGGAGGCTGCAGTGAACCGAGATCGCACCATTGCACTGTAGCGTGGGCAACAAGGGTGAAAATCCATCTCTCTCTCTATATATATATATATATATATAAAATAAAATGTGTACATATATAGGATTAGAATGGATGGCTGACTGAAGAACTTTAGATAAGAATGCAGATCGCTCTTTGAGGACAATGCGGTCGCAAGTGGTATGGGGCTACCACCTGCCGGCTCCTGCTCCTGGCTCACCACTGTTCACTCTCACTGGGGAACAAAATGGTCAGGAAGTCACACAGCTTCCATGACTTTTAAAAATACCGGGAAAACACTCATGGAGCCGGCGGTGGCAATTCACCAAATTTGAATCACTCTAAGGAGCTGCAATGTAAAATCTCAGGAGATGGTGTGTGCTGACTTGATCAGAGGAGCAAAGGAAAAGAATCTCAAAGGGAAAGAGCCATTTTGAATACCTACCAAGATTCTGAGAATCATTACAAGAAAAACTCCTTGTGGTGAAGGTTCTGAGATATGAGGTCATTTCCAGATGAGAATCCACAAGTGACTCTTTGACTTGCACAGTCCTTCTGAGAGTGTTAAGCAGACTACTTCCATCAGTATTGAGCCAGGAGTTGAGGTGGAAATCACCATTGCAGATGCTTACGTCAACTGTCTTAATAAATTGATTACCAGTTGTTTAAAATTAAAAAAAAAAAATGCAAGTCATGAATATGGTACCCAGGGCCATCAGTCAAGATTTTTGCTTTAGGGATTAAACTGTGTTTGGAAGAAAACATCAGTGTTCAGTGATACTAACTGAATAAAGAATTTAGTTGTTATATTGTTCTTAAGGTCGTAAGAAACCTGTGGGATCTAGGCAACATGAAAGTGAATTCTCATAAAAACACAGTCCATGGCAAGAAGTGGAACTTGCACTTGGAGTCGAGAAAATGTGTCAGTAAAGGCTTTTCCACTTAAAATAGGGCTGCAGTATTTTCTCTCTGCAGTCAACCCTTGAAACACTGCTGTAAAGGATGGGTTGCACATTTGGTTTCTTCCTATAGTTAACTGTATGTCCTTGAAGGGCCAGACCCTTGACAGTTTCTGGGTAAATAGCCATGTGAAACAGAGGCCTCTGATCTACTCTCAACATGATTTGCATTTTATTTAGCACTCGTTGGCTGAACACCTGCTACAAGTAACACGAACACCCTAGAAGAATGTGGAGATAAATGATAATTCTTGCCCTCCAGGCTCTCACAGTCTATTGGGAAGATAGAAATAAATAATTCTGGGAGCAGGCCAACTGTGATAGATGCTCCACTAGGCATGGAAAGACAGTAGGAAATAAGAGGAAAGAAAATTATTTCAACTCAGGATGTATTGTCTCCTTCTCATCTTAAAGTTCTTCTTCCAAACATCATCTCCCCAGAGTGGTTTGTGCACCCCACTTCCCAAATAACTTTATTTCATTAGCCTGTTTTATATTCTTTATGGCAATTCTTATTACTGAGGATTATCTTTATTATTTATGTTTATAATAATATGTTATTTGGAAAGAGTTGCCCAAGAGACCAAGATACAAGAGAGAGGATATTC
This sequence comes from Colobus angolensis palliatus, assembly GCF_000951035.1. Lineage (NCBI taxonomy): Eukaryota > Metazoa > Chordata > Mammalia > Primates > Cercopithecidae > Colobus > Colobus angolensis. Next base: position 8,152,005 of record NW_012111142.1, read on the forward strand.
CAAGTAAGGTCTCAGGTCTGGGTAACAACTAGCAAGGAAAATATGTAAAAATTGATTACACATCTCCTATGGGTCTCACCAACACTAAGTACATGCGACAGTTCAGTTATCACAGGTTGGAACGGGAATTTTGAAGAGGGACTTCTTTGCTGAGAATGGAGTCCCATTTCCTCCATGCGGAGGAGTGGCCATGTCTCCCTGACACACGAACCCTAGTGAAGCGGCTTCAAGTGAACACCTGGAGAGGTTGAATATGTTGGAGTTCTCTACTGTGACATCACAAGCTGCCCCAACACTTAATGACTGTACTTATTATTGCCATATTTTCTGGCTCTGTGGGTCAATAATTCATAAAAGTACATTGGAGAAGTATCTACTACAAAACGATGTCTGAGGTCTCCACCAGAATAACTTAAACAGCTGGGAACTAACCAGGAAACTGTGACTGTCTCTATTTCTGTGGCTAGCATGGGCTTCCTCTTCTTTTTTTTCTTTTATAATAAAACAAAAAATAAATCTACATAATTTTAAAGGTGACACAGCACCTTTAAAATTACATAATTTCTACGTAATTTTATGTAATAAAAATTTTACGTAATTTTACGTAATAAAAATTACATAATTACGTAATTTCTACGTAATTTTAAAGGTGACACAGCACCTTCACCTACATAATCTCACGGAGTAAACACAGCAGCACAGATAACTTATTATCCGTTTCACAAATGAGGGTGTTGAAGCTCAGTGTGGCTAGAAGCAACTTGTACCAGGTTTTGGAGCCTAGACTTGAACCAGTTTTTTTGACTCCACTTCCAGTGTTCACTTCAAGCCTGCTCACTGGCATGCATACATTCCACAAACACCACCTCCCATCAGACACACTGAAGTCACATGGAGTCATACCCACTGAGGTGACAGGAAGCAGCAGTGCATGGCTTCTTCAGGGCAGTGGAGGCCCCCAGCTCCCCGGGGAAACGCCAGCACGTGCTGACCTTGAGAAAATTATGGCTGCAGCTAGAGAAATAGATATCAGCATTCATAGAGGGATTTGGGAATGAGAAGTGTGGTAACGGTCGGGTTTAATACTGTGCGCACACTTCTGATGAATATGCAAATGTGGCTGGTACGAGAAGCAGGAGGCGAATAACATTTACTAAACAGCAGTGCTAAACCACTTTGAAAGGGGTGTGTCAGAAGCATGGTAATGAAATTAATCCTCTTCACCTGTGAATTATCAGGGCCTTTGGGTTCCATCCAAAAACGTCTGACTTGAGTTTGCTTTGCTTGGAGCCTCTTGTGTAAACTTGATCTTAATGGAGAATGAAGCCTCAGAAACTGATACAAAATAGGAAGGGGTAAAAGGCACAACTATAAATTTGCCCAATTAAAGGACTACAGGATCAGGGCACCTAGGTTGTGCCTGCCCACCTGGGATGATGCTTGTGGGACACCTTAATGCCTGATGTGGTCCCCACTCAATTGATTTATCAAACAAGAAGACTGATTGTTGTTAGATGGTCAGAGTGATGAGATCAGGCCTCACGCTGTCTGACACAAGAGCTGTAGATAGAAGGCACTAAGTTTAAGTGTTCAAGGGAGTGTTGTCTCTTCCGGGCTATAGGAAAATAAAGACCGACTGCCAGAAAAGAACTCTAGACCAGATCTCAAAATAAAGATGAATAGAGAGTATCCTTTACTGACAGGCACTGTGCCACCTACAGGGTACAGAAATGAGTAAGTCTCATGCCTGTAATCCCAGTACTTTGGGAGGCTGAGGCAGGTGGATCACCTAAGGTCGGGAGTTCGTGACCAGCCTGACCAACATGGAGAAACCCTGTCTCTACTAAAAATACAAAATTAGCCGGGCGTGGTGGTGCATGCTTGTAATCCCAGCTACTCAGGAGGCTGAAGCAGGAGAATCCCTTGAACCTGGGAGGCAGAGGTTGCGCTGAGCCAAGATCGTGCCATTGCACTCTAGCCTAGGCTTTTCAGAAGATGTTCACCCTCTCGTTGGGGAGTCCCTCATTTATTCACATATAGTTGGTGGTGATCATTTGCTCTGTGGGGCCACCCAGCACTCATGCCCCCTCTATTTGGAAATAGCACCTCAAGTTCCTTTTTCCCCTTGGGAGCAGTCAGAAGGACTGACATTAAAGAGGCACTGCCCTCAATGCTCTGGGTGGGTGATGCAGACCCCACTCCCCTCCACACACACACACAGCATTCAAATCTAGAATGCTGTGTAGCATTGATGGAAAGACATTGGAAAGGATTCCTCTGACTTCGGTCTGTCAGTTCTAGCCTCTTAGGTACCTAAATCTGTCCTAGTTTTCATCTCTCTGTAAGCCTGGTCCTGCAGCCTCATTGCCAAACTTCTAACTACCTGATCTTTTCCCAGTAAGTTCATGTTTCCATATAAGCTAGCCAAAATCCATTTCTGTTGCTTGCAGCCATGCAGTCCTAACACACTCACCCTCATCCATTCATTAATCTCCTTCACCAAGAAACATTATTCCAGGCAGGGGTAGGACAACCTCCTTAGGAAGCTCACTACCTAGGGGGAAAATGAGTCAGTGACTCATCGTATACCACAGGATCTGGGCTGAAATCAGGACAAGAACATAGAAATATTATGGGAACAACATCAAGAAAACTGAATTTATCTTGTGAATGTGAGAAAACTTCACAAGGATCATAGTATCTATCCTACCTTTTGAAGGATGAGCATAGGTATGCCCAACACAGAAATGAGGAGAGTGCTTAGGCAAGGAAAATCATAGACACAAAAGCTAGGAAGTATTACTTGAGCACAGATTAGGAGATTTATGGAAGAAAAGATGATAAATAAAGGCAAATAATATTTATACAGCAATCAAAACTAGAAGCAATACTATGTACCCTATTTTTTATGCAATGAATTTTGAGTCTCAAAATGTTAAAGGACTTTCCCCAAATTACACAGCTACAAAGCTATGTGAGACTTCTAATCCTATCTCCTACACACCTCAGAGCATTTCTGTAAGAATCAAATGGAATCAGGTCCATTTGTTCTCATGTCTGTCTTCCTGTCTAATCTGGATCAATCCTCATCATGAAAGATGGCACATGGTTCATTTTCTTTTGTCTTTTTAAACCCTAGAAATTAGCGCAGTGCCTCGTACACACACAAAAAAAATCAGTATGTTTGTTGAATTAATTAACAAATACTTATCAATAACAAAAACAACAAATAACATTTGTTATTAATTAACTTGGTCTCATGGTGGGTCATCAGTCCTATAAAGTGCTTGTAGACAGAATGATCGTCTTACTTTCCCAAAGTACCTACCATGGATAGCAAAATATGTCTCATTATTATCATCCTCATTTTTTAAATTAATTAATTAATTAATTATTTTGAAAAGGAGTTTTGTTCTCTCACCCAGGCTGGAGTGCAGTGGCGCAATCTCAGCTCACTGCAATCTCTGCTTCCCAAGTTCAAGCAATTCTCGTGCCTCAGCCTCCCAAGCAGCTGGGATTACAGGTGTGCACCACCACGCCGGGCTAATTTTGTATTTTTAGTAGAAACGGGTTTCGCCATGTTGGCCAGGCTGGTCTTGAACTCCTGGCCTCAAGTGATCTTCCTGCCTTGGCCTCCCAAAGTGCCGGGATTACAGGTGTGAGCCACCGGCCTGGCCCCCATTTTTCAAATAAAGAAGCTGAAGCTCAGAAATTTCAGAAGTGTAAATGCTAGCTAAATTATGGAGATCTGGAAAGACAGTCTGTGGAGTCTGGTTTGACTCCCTAGGGAAGTATAGAAACCCTAAAGGTGGATGAACTGATAGCCCCCCACCCCATCAAAATAAAAGGCATTAACATGTATGCAGTATTTTTCATCTTATAATATTGGCAAATTGAAAAATTGAGTCTCTCTGCATGGAAAAGGAAAAATAGCATTAGGCATCATTAGAAAAAAAACTCTCTTTTTAATTAAAATTAAATGTCCACTGTAAGAAAAAAAAAAACAAGTGGTGAGCAACAAATAACCACAGCCTTGTTTAATCACCTGTGATGAATTATAATTAGGATTTGAAAATTATTGAACTTTTTTCCCCCTGTTCACCTTGGCACTCTGAAGGTGAATTTCAAAGAGTACAGGAGGAATGAATATTAAAAAGTTTGTTTTATACTTGAATGCCAGAGCTCCCATCTCATTTTTCCATTAAAGCTCAACTTTTGAAATTTTTCACTGCTTTGCAATAATTACATCTTCAGCCTGACAACTCATTACATGACAATGCTTATGCTAATTCAATTCTATAGGCTCTGGGAAAGGAAGACAGTGGCTTTCAGTGACTGGGATTTAGAAAGGGGCTTCCTCTCTGTGGTTCAAAGAGGCCCTGCCTCAACCCATCCCGACCCCCAGGGCTCTAAGCATTTTGCATTGACAAGGCTGGATTCTTTTTCTTTTTTTTTTTTTATTATACTTTAAGTTCTAGGGTGCATGTGCACAACGTGCGGGTTTGTTACATATGTATACATGTGCCATGTTGGTGTGCTGCACCCATTAACTCGTCATTTACATTAGGTATATCTCCTAATGCTATCCCTCCTCCCTCCCCCCCCCACAATAGGACCCAGTGTGTGATGTTCCCCTTCCTGTGTCCAAGTGATCTCATTGTTCAGTTCCCACCTGTGAGTGAGAACGTGCGGTGTTTGGTTTTCTGTTCTTGCGATAGTTTGCTGAGAATGATGGTTTCCAGCTGTACCCATGTCCCTACAAAGGACATGAACTCATCCTTTTTCATGGACGAGGCTGGATTCTTTTAGTTTCCTGACCCACAAGCAGTATTGGCTATGCTACCCTTGCTCCCAGGCACCTGGTAGCTGGTTTATTTTATTTTAAGTCCTGCTTTGTTCTAGAAAGGCTGGAAATGAAATTATTTGTGTGAAGCTTTCCGTCTCAACAATGGGACAAGCCTATTTGTCTTGCTCGCCCTGGAGTGGTGACATTTTTTATTTTTCTCAAGACTGTTATTGTTATTCTGATCGATTCCGTTTACAGCTATTATTTGAGTTCCTACTCTGTACCAGGCCTTGGAGTGTGTGAGCGAGATGATGGTGAACAAGACCTCAGACATAACTCCTGTCTGCACTGAGCTTGCATCCTATTGGGGGATGCAGACATGGCAAAAGAGTAGACAACACTGTGAGTTGCTCCCCAATCTAGTAGAATCACTAAGGGGGCACAGAAACATTGCCTGGTGATGGGGTGAGGTGGGGCAGGACTTCCTCGAGAAGGTATCAAATATGAGACCTGATCTGAGACCCGAAAAATGAGCTTTAGAGGGCCAGAGGATGTGAGGTGTTGAGGAAATGGAGAAAAAGAATAAGTAAACACTCCTGGCAAACCACCAGTCCAAAGTAAAGACAGGACAGTGGAGCTTAGGAAGCTGGAAATTGCTTTGCAAAGCTGGAGAGCAGAACGGAGTGTCAGGAGGAGCTATCTGAGCAATGAGGCTGGGAGGGTAGGGTACAGATTACAAAGGGCTACAGGCACTGGACTGGGGACCTCAGGTTATGTGCATCCTCAGGGCTATATGTGCAGCCTGTCACCAAAAGTTTTTAACTGAGGAATGAGTGACTTTGCTTAAAACCCTTGAAATGCCCCACCACCGGGCAAGCACCTGCTCTCCAGGTGTTCTACATATATTATCATTCTGGATCATCATACCCAACTGTCAGTAAGTACGATTATCTCCATTTTACATTTTAGAAAACTGAGGCTCAGCAGTATTTTATAACTTACACGGGCTCCTGCTGCTGCTTGTCAGCGACAGCATCGATTTGGTCCCAGGTGGGGAGAGCTGTGGAATTCCAAGCCCAGACCCTGCACTGTAACAGGCTATTTCCAGCACTTCTGGAGAGGATGCCAAATGCATTCATCAGCTTTCTGAGATTCCTTAGGGAAGGGAGAGTGGAGTGTGGAGCCCTGCTTTGTGCTTTTTTTCTCTAACAGAGGGTTGTAAGGGAGAGAGCCCTGCTGGGTGTGAGGAAATATGTTTTTAGTACAGGTTCTGCCACTTGCTCACAGGTCATTTCACTTTAGCTTCTGTTTTCTCAATTATAGAAAAAAAATTATTAAGCTTCATTCCCAGAAAAAAAAAAAAACACAGCTCAAATCAACCGGGAAGCATCTCCGTGGATGCTTCAGCTCTAATAATGAAGGCTTTAAAATGCAAACAACCCTCACTTTTAGTAGGTATGAACTCTGTGGTGGGTCTTGGTGGCTGGTAGAATTTAGAAGGCTAGAGGGGTGCAGAAAAAAATAAAAACATGCCTGGAGGGACTCAGAAGAAAGGCTTAAGGTTGTGTTAATATGTAAGGGAGTTGAGAGTCTTGGCAGAAACCAAATGGCTGTCAGGAACCTGGAAGGGAAAATCTGAGACCTCATGAAATCCTCAGCAAGAGTCCTTTGGCAGGAACTGGCGAATCTGACCTTTGATTGTATCAGCTCCTAAAGGCTGCTGAACCCCTGGATGTCAACCCGCTCTCTTGCAGTGTCCTGCACCAACTGACCACTTGATCTTGATCTTTTTCCTCTCATGTGGACTGGGGTGGCAGAAATAAGACTGTCTCTCAGAAGCTTTCTCTGATTCCCATGCTCAGGCTAGTAAGTTGTCTTCTGAGCTGCCCCCGTCACAGACCATACAGCCCACCAGCCTCCCCGCTAGATGGCATCTCCTTGAGAGGGTGTCTCTTCCTTTCTGTATTCCCAGCACAGTGCCCAGTATGGATTATATGAAAATCATAAGATCTGACACTTGCTGTTTGCTTTCTCCCTTGCTGAGTAGGCCAGAGACTGTGCTAAGAGCTTTATATAGAGTATGTCATTTAACTGTTGAAATACACCCATGAGACAGGTTTTAGTGTCATCTCTATTTTATAAGGAGGAAACTGAGGCTCAGAGAAATTAAGTAATTTGCCAAGGGGCACACAGCAAAAGAGTAACAGAGTCAGGATTATCTGTGGTCTGTGCAAGGGCCGCATCACCAGGGGGCTTATTAAAAATGTGGATACCGGCCGGGCGCGGTGGCTCACGCCTGTAATCCCAGAACTTTGGGAGGCCAAGGCGGGCAGATCACAAGGTCAGGAGATCGAGACCATCCTGGCTAACATGGTGAAACCTCGTCTCTACTAAAAATACAAAAAAATTAGCTGGGCATGGTGGTGGGTGCCTATATTCCCAGCTACTCGGGAGGCTGAGGCAGGAGAATGGTGTGAACCCGGGAGGCAGAGCTTGTACTGAGCCAAGATCGTGCCACTGCACTCCAGCCTGGGTGACAAAGCGAGACTCCGTCTCAAATAAAAATAAAAATAAAATAAAATAAATAAAAATGTGTATACGTACTCAAGGTCTAATGAATCAGAAAACACATTTTTAAAAATCTCTAAGTGGCTTGTATGCATATTTTAAAGTTAAAGATGTGCCATTCAGGAGACTTAAAAAAATTAGTTTGCTGAATGAACAAATAATCTATGTCTGTGTCCTGGGTTCATGACTTACTTGCTCTACAGTTATGGGGAAATGGCATTGCTAAGTCTCTTTTTCCTTATCTGTATTAAAGAAAAAATTAGCTGTGAGGACCCAGTGAGATCATGCCTGAAAAGGCTGGCCCATTCTAACGGCGCGATAGAAGTTACCTGTTATTGTTAGCTATTCATCCCTCTAACCTGACTTAGCTCATAAAATGTACAATCCAGATGTTGGACTAAATAGAGGATCTCTGATTCTAACTTCGTAGCCTTGTGGACCCAGAGAATCTTAGGATGGTGCCATTAGGCACCATAGGTTAGAAATGTGTTACTTTGCGCTCATTAGTTTTTTCTCCCACACTCACTGTTGTATCAAACTGCAGACAAAGCATTTTGCCTCGTCCCTTTCTTCCCAGTGCTACACAGCTAGGGAGGGAATTTTTCCCCTGGTTGACTCTTGCTGTCCTTGTTCACAGCTCTGACTCTTGCTCTCCCATTTTTCTGCAAGAGATTTCAGAAAGAAGGGCATGTTGATTTGCTGTATGGCTTCTTGATTAGATGGCAGATTTGTAACCAGGGTGGATGTGACAATCAGGCAGGCTTTGATTAGGCCTTTCTGATATGTAAATCCAGGTGGATAAGATAAGTGGCTTTAGGCTGGGGCTGGCAACAAAGGTAGGAAGAAATCCCAGGTGACTGGAATTAAAGAACTGTCTGAGCTGAGCGGGGGGTGTTGGTGCGAATGATGTGAATTTCAAAGAGCCCGGGATAAACACTCACTTTCAGATGGGCTAATTTATGCAGGAAGTCATTTGAGAAACCAATTCTCTCATCCCAGAGAGTTCATAGAAGCCAGCAAAAAAATGGTCAGGCACTGGAATGTAAACATTTGTAATTGGTAATTAATGGGCACACCTACAAGGAAGGCATATGCCAAATTAAATTGATTGCTTGAATCATTCATTGATTCATTACATAGTGTATGTATTTTTTGAGCTCCTATTCTATCCAGGTGCTGTGTTTAGTGCTGGAGATTCAGAGATAAATAGGACTAGATTCAGCCTTTTAAGAGCCCACAAAGGAAAGGGATGGAATATGGCTGAAACATAGTAATACTGTTGTCTCCTTTCTTCATTTTGTTCTTCCTTCTTTCAATCCTTGCTCTGGGTGAGGCACTGGCTGGGCTGGAGGATACATGGGGAGGAAGACAGACCACTTCCCAGTCCATCCAGGACTCCGACTCCTACACTGCTCTAGCCTCAGGACTTCAGACAGTAAGCACCTGGCAGGCATGTAATCGGCTCTTAAAAAAAAAAATCCGTAAATGGATGCATGAATAGAGACAGCCATTAAACAAATAATATGAGTAATTAATTATTAATTGTGCTAAGTGCTGGGGAAGACAATCTTATGTTATGGTGCTCTGAGTAAACAAAACGGTGACTTAATCCCCCATCAGGGATACAGAGAAATCTTCCCCAGGGAAGTGACAACTAAAATAACACCTGAAGGTGAGTAGCAGTTAGCCAGGTCATGTTTAGGAATTTGGAATCAATGCCAAACCTCCTAACAATAACTACACATGGCAGAGCTCCACCACAGCTCAACACAGGACTTTCAGAAGAATGTGTGAATGGTGTCCCTTGGAGTTCTGCAAGGAGAGGGTCTATGCCTCCTAGTGATACCTAGAGAATCAGCCTAACAAAGGCAGAACAAGAACCTGTTAAAGGACAGTGAAAGTGGAGGATTTGCATAGAAAAAAACCAACAAACAAAACCAAGGTGTACAGTCCGGTCTTACATCGCTATAAAGAAACATATGAGACTGGGTAATTTATAAAGAAGAGAGGTTTAATTGGCTCACAATTCTGCAGGCTATAAAGGAAGCATAGCAGCATTTGCTTGGCTTCTGGGGAGGTCTCAGGAAACCTCCAATTGTGTCCGGAATTGGTTCCTTCCGGTGGGTTCTTGGTCTCACTGACTTCAAGAATGAAGCCACAGACCCTCACGTGAGCGTTACAGTTCTTAAACATGGTGTGTCCCGAGTTTATTCCTTCAGATGTTCACATGTGTCTGGAGTTTCTTCCTTCTGGTGGGTTCGTGGTCTGCTGACTTCAGGAATGAAGCCGCAGACTTTCGCAGTGAGTGTTACAGCTCTTAAAGGTGGCGTGTCCGGAGTTGTTTGTTCCTCCTGGTGGGTTTGTGGTCTCACTGACTTCAGGAGTGAAGCCACAGACCTCCGTGGTGAGTGTTACAGCTCTTAAAGGTGGCCCGTTGTGAGTGTTACAGCTCCTAAAGGTGGCGCGTCCCGACTTGTTCATTCCTCCCAGTGGGTTTGCGGTCTTGCTGACTTCAGGAGTGAAGCTGCACACCTCTGCGGTGAGTGTTACAGTTCATAAAGGTAGTGTCAACCCAAAGACTGAGCAGCAGCAAGATTTATTGCCAAGAGCTAAAGAACAAAGCTTCCGCAAAGTGCAAAGGGACTGGAGTTGCCGCTGCTGGCTCCAGTGGCCAGCCTTTTATTCCCTTATTTGGCCCCACCCACGTTCTGCTGATTGGTCCATTTTATAGAGCACTGATTGGTCCATTTTTACAGAGTGCTGATTGGTGCGTTTACAAACCTTTAGCTAGACAGAGCACTGATTGGTGTGTTTACAATCCGTTAGCTGGACAGAAAAGTTCTCCAAGTCCCCACCAGACCCAGAAGCCCACCCAGCTTCACCTCTCACAATCATGGCGGAAGGGGCGGGAGAAGCAGGCACATCCTACATGGCCAGAGCAGGAGGAAGAGCAGTGGGGAGGTGCTACACATTTCTAAACAACCTGATCTCATGATAACTCACTCACTATCATGGGAATAGCACCGAGGGGATGGTGCTGAACCATTCAAGAGAAACTACAGCAGCCATCAAATCACCTCCCACCAGGCCCCACCTCAAACACTGGGATTACTGTTCTACATGAGAGATCTGAACCATATCACAAGGCATGGATTTGGAGCCAGAGGAACCTGCATTTGAGTCTTAGAACAGCCACTTGCTCATTTCATGTGTGACCCTCAAAAATTATACCACATCTCTAAGCCTCCCAGAGAAAGACAGTATACATGATTCTTTGTGGACAAGACTACATCTACTGCTTATCACATAGCAGCTCACTTTCCTTTCTGTAGTTTTGCTCTAAATTAACCTGGAGATAGTCCCAGGACCAGGGTTAGATTGAGATATTTTGGGGCCCTAAAAACTTGATATCCTTTCACAATGACTTTGCTAAAATAATTATTCAGTACTTAATGGAAGTGGGTAGAAACAGATTTTTTAAAAACAACAACTACATTCAAAATACAGTTTTTCAGTATTTACTTAATGGAAGTGGGCAGAAATGGATTTTTAAAAATCAACAGCTATATTCAAAATGTAATTCGAACACTTGGAATTGTGTTAGAATTGTGGGTTTTCTGATCCCCTAAACTTCCTGTGTAGAAAATTTCGATAAAAGAAATCACTTTTCCTGGGTAAATAGCATTGTGCTTAGGATTATTCTGTTTCGGAATTTCAGCTGACATTTGGCTGGTGATTTCAGGTGACTCCTAGTTGGCTGGTCTCATGGTCCATGGAGGGTGATGAAGAGATTTATGACCTTGCTACTTTTCAAACGGGGCACCCTGGACAGTCACCTGACTGACTGGGGTCTCAATCCGGTTCTAAAGTCCTTGAGGAGAGAAGTAAACACAGGGTGCTCCAGAAACAGACCCGGTGACTTCATTTGTTAAAATCCCGCGTGTCACGTCTCAAATCCATGATTCTTTTGCCCACAGACGAAGACATAGCTTAAGGCAGCCTTGAAAAATGAGTGCTCTTTCTCCTCAGAGTCCTTTTCCATTTCCAGATGTTCCTATCTGGAAATCTTTCATAGCTTTCAAATGCAGAGCACAAAAATACCCTATGGGGCAAGTGGTCATTAGCAAATTGTGTACTTTTATTTCCGTGTAAGGGGAAGTCAGTCTCTTTCAGAGGAGTAGCACAGTAATATTCATCTTCAGTTTTGCCTGCCTTCCATTTTCTGATAACAGAACCCCTCTTTCTTGAGGGGAACCTATTCTGAGTAGTTCATGGTATTCATCCTTCCTATCCATCATAGGCAGGGCATGCAACCCAGGCCTGGCCAGTTAGGGGACAGCTTTCTCTGTAACCATAAAGATTGGCTCAGAGTTTGACCAATTGGAGCATTTGCTCAGACATCTGCTAGAACTTTCGGGAATATGGTATTCTCTCCCCTCTAAGATTCCTGGTTGTAAAGACAAGGTTAGCCAAGAGTTGTGCCACAAGTGTGTCGCTACGAAAAGCTGACCTTACAGAAGTAAAGTAAAGCAGAGTGTCCACTGATGGAACCCTTTATTTAAAATCCTGATGATGTAATTTGGGCCTTCATGACAGGCACTGCTGTCCTGAAGTTCCCCGCAGTGTGCCAAAAAATAATCCTCCTTTTTTGGTGTCTTTTATAGCTATCTTGAAGAACAATTGACATACTATTTTCTGCATATATGTAAGGTATACTATTTGATAAATTTTAACATTTGGGTACACTTATGAAGCCATTGCCATAATCACAATCATAAACTTCCATGTATGGTTTTTAAAAACTAGTTTGATTTGTACACCCATGGTCACAGCAACATTATTCACAGTAACCAAAAGGTGGAAGAACCCAAGTGTTCATTGATGGATACGTGGGTAAAGAAAATGTGGTCTACATATACAGTAGAATATTATTCAGCTGTGAAAAACAAGAAAATTCTGACACTTTCTACAACATGGATGAAACTTGACATTACGCCAAGTGAAATAAATCAGCCACAAAAGGGCAAACAGTGCATAATTCCACTTAAATGAAGTACCTAGGGAAGTCAAAGCCACAGATCCTGAAAGTAGAATGGTGGTTTGGTGGCTGTCAGTGGCTGGGGAGAAGGAGGAATGGTGCATTATTTTCAATGGATACAGAGTTTCCGTTTTGCAAGATAAGAAGAGTGCTGTGGATGGATAGTAGTGATGTTTGCACAACAATGTGAAGGTACCTAATGCCACTGAATTGTGCGCTTAAACATGATTAAGACAGTGTTGTGGACTGAACTGTGTCTCTCCAACATTCATGTATTGAAGCCCCAACCCTCAGTGTGACTACATATAGAGACAGGGTCCTGTAGGAGGCAAATAAGGTTAAATGAGGTCATAAGAGTACCAGAGCTCTCTCTCCGTGTGCACAGAGAGAAAAGGCAGTGTGAGGACACAGCAAGAAGGCGGCCACCTACAAGCCAGAAAGAGAGCCCTCACCAGACACTAACACTTCTAACACCTTCATCTTAGACTTGCAGCTTCCGCAACTGTGAGAAAGTGCATTTGTGTTGTTTTAGCCAACAAGCCTGTATTAGGTTGGTGCAAACGTAATTGTGGCTTTTGCCATTGAAAGTAATATTTTGTTCTGGTAGCCCAAGCTGTCTACTACAGATAGAAAAGTTTATGTTCTGTGTATTTTACCACTGTTAAAAAAAAAAAAATCTAGTTTGACTTGGTTTTCTATTGTCTATGACCTAAAGACTCCTCACTAATGTGGCAACCAATTTAAATTTCATCAGTCATATCAAGAATCCCATGTGGCATCTGTGTTAATTGGAATAATATTTCCATTTTTTTTTTCTATGAGGCCTTGCTGCTTTTCAAACGGGGGCACGCTGGACAGTCACCTGACTGACTGGGCTGTCAATCCAGTTCTAAAGTCCTTGAGCAGAGAAGTAAACCCAGGGTGCTCCAGAAACAGACCCAGTGACTTCATTTGTTAAAATCCTGTGTGTCACATCTCAAATCCATGATTCTGTTGCCCAGAGACTGCTTCCCAGGAAAACAGCCTAAGGCAGCCTTGAAAAATGAGTGCTCTTTCTCCTCAGAGTCCTTTTCCATTTCCAGATCTTCCTATTTGGAAATCTTCCTTTATCTGCCTCCTTAAGTGCCAACACTCAGGAAGAGCCCGGCCCCACTGGTAGCCCCAGGCTTTCTGCTAAAGGGATTTCACAGTATCAGGACTAACACCTCATCCTATTAGATTGCAGAAATCCTTTCAAGGCAAGTTGGGGCTTATTTGTAACTTATCTGAGAAAAACATCACAGAGTGTATTTGTAGCCAGGGATCCTTGTGCAAGAAGGTAATAGATGAAATAACTTATTAGTTTTCTTCCTTCCCAGGATTCTCTAAAGAATGAAAGACTCCACTACACCTACTCGTCAGAAGTTTTGCTCTAGACGGTTTCCCCAGAGCCTCTGACACTGCAGACATGTGCACACATGTCTGAGGCAGAAGTGCACTAGTAGTGGCAAAAAATAAATAAATAAATTCTGCTTACTGAGATGTATACATGCAGACACTGTAAAAAGCATCATACTTGGGTTATTTTATTTATGCCTAATAGTGATGCTGTGAAGTAGATCTTATCAACCCCATTTTACAGATGAAGAAACTGAGGCTGACAAAGTCAAGTTATTTGCCTGGATTTATCCGCTTAGTCAGTAGGCAGTTTCAGGATTTGAACCGAGATCCATTTGCCTCAGAACCCTGTACCATTGCTCTAGGATACACTGACCCCAGTCAGAATGTCAACTTCCCTAAAATGACATTGATCTGGGTATTACCACACCTTGGTACTGCCTTTATGAATTTTGACTGGTCCATTCCCTCCCTGAACATTGGTGGTGATATCATAAGGAGATAATATTGATTTTCTGAACATCTCACATGGGCTAGTCACCAGGTCCTGTTCTTAATTTATCTCTAAATCTTATTATACCACTCTGCAGAAAGGTATTGTTTCCCTCATTATTCAGATAATGGAGACTGAGCATCAGAGAGGGTAGAGGGTTTGCCCAAGGTCACACAGCCAATAAGGAATGGAGTGAATTCCAGCCACATCTGTCTGACTTAACAGCTCAGGAATGCACACTAGGCCACGTGGCCTTTCCCCGAGAGTCACTGCATTCAGGGGACACTGGCAGTTTCATGACAGGTTCAGACAACAGAATCTTACCTATTCTATAGTTATTTACAAAGCAATTTCACCATCGCCTGTCTATGTATCCGAAGTTAAATTTAAAAAAATAAATTTTGGGATCTCATCTCAAAAGAATTTGATTTAGTACTGAATTAACCAATTTTACATAAATGGAAAATTCAGGTTAGAAAACAGAATCTAGGATGAGATGTATGTATACTTTAGGACTAGGTTTTTGCCTTTGTGGTCTGTTTGCTTTTCTGAATCATATTCTATAAGTGAAATTGTTGGTCATAGGATAAGAATGTGTGTGTGTGTGTGTGTTATGGACTATAGTGTTCTCTCCCACCCTCAAATGCCTATGGTAAAGCCTGAACCCCTAGCATGACTGTATTTGAAGAAGGGGCCTTTGAAAAAATAATTAAGGGGCTAGGTGCAGTGGCTCACGCCTGTAATCCTAGCTCTTTGGGAGGCCGAGGCGGGCAGATCATGAGATCAAGAGATCGAAACCATCCTGGTCAACATGGTGAAACCCCATCTCTACTAAAAATACAAAAAAAAAAAAACATAACTGGGCATGGTGGCATGCACCTGCAGTCCCAGCTACTTGAGAGGCTGAGGCAGGAGAATCGCTTGAAATCAGGAGGTAGAGGTTGCAGTGAGCCAAGATCATGCCACTGCACTCCAGCCTGGTGACAGAGCAAGACTCTGTCTCACAAAAAAAAAAAAAAGAAAAGAAAAAGAAAAAAAGAGAAAAAATAATTAAGGTTAAGTAAGATCATAAGGGTGAGGCCATAGTCCAATATGACTCGTGCCCTTATAACAAATTAAACAGACACCAGGCATGGGTGTGCATAGAAGAAAGACCACATGAAGAGGCAGCAAAAGGGTGGCCGTCTGAAAGCCAAGGAAAGAAGCCTCAGAAACCAGACTTGTAGACACCTTGATCTTGAACTTCTAGCCTCCAGAACCATAGAAAATAAATTTGTGTTGTTTAACCCACTTATTCTGGGATTTTGTTTTTTATGACAGCGCTAGCAAACTAAAATAGTATGTAATTTACTTTTTAGTCCAAATTGCCTTTCATAAATTTTGGGTCAATTTGTGCTCTTTTGGCAGAGTCTAAGAGGGTCTATTTATCTCCTATACTGCTTATTATAAAGTTTTTTAAATTTTCGCCAGCATAAAAAATGTATTGTTATGTTAACTTGGATTATTTTCCCCCTATTGAAGGGGAAATATTTTCATAGTTGCATTGGCTACTTTTATTTTATTTCTTTTCTAAGTTTTTTGCCTTTTTTTTTTTTTTTTTTTTTGAGACATGGTCTCACTCTGTTGCCCAGGTGGGAGTAAAAGTGTCACGATCTCGGCTCACTGCAACCTCCGCCTCCTGGGTTCAAGTGATACTCCTGCCTCAGCCTCCTGAGCAGCTGGGACTACAGGCGAGTGCCACCACACCTGGCTAATTTCTGAATTTTTAGTAGAGATGGTGTTTCTCCACGTTGGCCAGGCTGGTCTGAAACTCCTGGCCTCAAGTGATCTGCTCATCTTGGCCTCCCAAAGTGCTGAAATTACAGGGGTGAGCCATTGTGCCCAGCCTCATTTTTATATCAGAGAGCTTGTCTTTTTCTTTATTGGTAGAAGCTCTTTATGTATCAAATATATCCTTTACATATAAAAAAAAATCAAAGATACTATCCTTTCTCTTTCCAAAGGATTGTTGATATTTTCTCTGAGTTATTACTTATGTTTTTCATTTATTTATTAATTTCTCGTTTTCTGGTTTCTCTTCTTGAAATGATAAACATATGTATTTTTATCTACTTTTTTTGTTCTGGACTATATTTAGGGGTAAGATAAAAGGTAGTTATCTTCCCTCAACCAATGATGAACCAGTTGTGCCAATACCTTTATTTAATATTTATCCTTTTCCCCAGTTTTAAAATACCCTCTCCATTATATGCTAAAATGTTATGATATGTGTGGATCTATTTTTGGCCTTTCAATTCTGTTCTTTTGGTCTGTCTATTTTGTTTAAATTACACATGAGCTATTGTTTTTCCTCCAGTACAATGAGTATTGCTTCTAAGTGCTACATAAATAAGAAAATGAGCCTTTTGATTTCAGTATTTGCCAAGATTCAAATGATGTTCTTTATTTGCTCTGTGTCTTTTTCCCTAATGTAGGCAGATAAGGAGAGGACTCACTTTTTTCTCTGATGTACTCTAATGACGATAAGAATTTAACCTTCTTGGTATTCAGGATGTTAATTCTCTGGTATTTACTGAAATGTCATTAATCATTTGGATCACAATAAACTAATTTTATAGTAGTGTGGCTGTCCTAAGAATTTAGATAGCACTTCCATTTTAATTTGCCAATAATTAACTTTACCATTATTTTATGGTGTTATCAGTGCTGAGAACAGAACCTTGCAGAAGAACTTTAAGAAAACACCATTCCTTTGGTCAGGGAGGGGGTTGTCTAAGGGAGAAACTGTGTAACAGAATACAGGTGTTTCCCATTGGTCTTAATGCAGCTGTGGGATGCACATTCCAGGTTAGTCTGATGCTGCCCAGGGATGGAGAAATAAAAATGACCTGAATGTCTCTTGTGTGTGTAGCCAGTCTTCCTTCTTTCCCCATAAGTCATTCAGCAACCAAAGATCCCACCCAAACTTTGTGAATGGCTAATGTAATTATATGGGGAGAGGGACAGAGAAAGACTTTAGAATTTGGGAGAGGAGAGCAACAAAGCGGCCCCAGGAGTTTCAGGGATAGTGGGTAAGGAAATGGCTATTGTCCTTGCTGAGAGTGTACGTCCAAAAACTCACATGGGAGAAAGATCAAAATGGGACTTACTGGTGGCTTCTGTGGTACAGGGCTAGGGTGCTCACACGGCATGAACCAACTCCTAGTATGACTGATGTCTGTCTTTTTTACCTGGGTTCAATGTCAGTTTTGACATTTATTACCTAGTGGCCTTGGACAAGTCTTTTCACTGCTCTGAGCCTCAGTGTCTTCAACTGTGAAACAGAAACAATCATACCTCTTTTAGATGATTGAGAAGGTCAAGCAAGTATTTTAAGCTGACGTGCAGCAGCGTGGCTGGAGCAGTAAATCCCTTTAAAATCATATCTTCATCAAGGAGATGACTATTATAACCTTGTGGTAAGGGACCCATGGTACAATTGAGGAGGTGAGAGAATTAAGCCATAAAGATCAGGCGTTGAGTCTTAACTCTGCCCTTTATTAACTGTGTGACCTGGAAAAAAAAGTATACAATCTTTCTGGGATAGAGTCTCCTGATAGGTAAAATGGAGACTAGTAATCCCACAGCAATCTGTGTCTCAGAGTTTTTGTGAGAATAAATTACCTAATGGTTGGGAAAGAGCTTTGAAAACCCTCTAGCTGTTATTTGCCTTTCAAATGTGAGATATTATTATCCCTTAGAGACCTCTTAGCAAGCCCTGAAACCCTGTAGATGTTGCTAGCCCTGACTCTGAAATTATCTGATGGAAGAATTCTCATGGTCCCAGCAAAGAACAAGGAATAGTAGTGGGAAAGTTAATGTGAGTAAGATTTTAACTCATTTAGGAAGAACTTTCAAACAACTGGGGATATGTGATAGATTTCATTTGGGAAAATTTTCCAGATAGCCTGAGCTGCCTGGTGAGACGCTGAGCCCTCCGAAGTTGATGGCATTCTAGCATAAAGAGGAAAGATGGTTATCTGTCAGGAATGCTATAGAATGAAAGTTAGCATTGATGAGGAATTTATTCACTGAATATACATTTAGTATTTTGTCCCCAGAATTTACCACATGCCAGACTTTGTAATTGATAGCAAAATTTAAAAAGATTTGATCCCAGAATGAGATAAAATCCTTGATTTTTACAGAAATGGATCCAACCATCTTTCTTTCTTTCACTTTTTTGTTTTAAGTAAAGTATTGAGGAGTTTGCAAAGTCAAGGAAGGATTGAACATCCAAGGGAAGAGAGGAACAAGAACAGGTCAATGGATAATGGAAGTAGGAAAAAATGAACTCTGCTTGAAGAATGATTCAGTTTCAAACTCTTTTGATATTCTGTTAATTCCCTTAAGATTAAAATCTCCTGAAGAAAGAATCTGACCTGATTTTACTTGCCAACCAGAGGAAGGAAGTGTATGATGAAAATCTTTATCAACCATTTCATCAGAACCACATGGAATGAGGTGCCAGCATGGTTCTCCATGAAGTGAGTGTTGTTATAGAAAAAAAAGAGAGAGAGAGAGAGAGAGAGCGAGAGAGAGAGAGAGGCGAAAGAAAAGGAAAAACAAAAGAAAAAAGACAAATGTGTATTACATTTCCTGCCCTCAGAGTCCAGAACGGTGGGGGAGACAGACCAGTAAACAAAGACATTGCAGAGCTGTGGGGACGCATGTAGAGGACATCAATTCACCCAGCCTTGGGCTTCAGGAGAGGGAGAGGTGAGCTGAATTTTATTACAAGGGAAGAAGAGGAGGTAGTTAGCTGAAGATGTTGGTGAGGAGAGAAAAGCTTCTCTTAGTCACCTTCTGACTGTAAGATCCCACTATTCTGAGCAGAGGCCCCAGAGCTCCCTTTGCTTTGTGATGCTTTCCATTTTCTAGGCTTTTGCTTTTTTTCCCCCAACTAGATCATAAACTCCCAAATGTGAGGGCCTGTCTTACATTCCTTGGATCAGCCCTCCTGATGTGAGAACATATGGTTATTGGACTGAACTCATGTAATTACAGAGCCCTGGAATTAGTTGTGCCCTCTTCATCCCATAGTTGAAAAAATAGGAGCCCAGTTGGCCCAAGTAACTTGCCCCAAGGCTCCACAGCTGGTTCAAAGAATGGCAGTCAAGTGAATGGTTGAAAAAAAATCTTTCTTCTCATTTTAAAATAAGTATTTGGTATATATACTTGACCGGGTTATACATTTATCTATAACTTATTATATGTTCATGTAGTAATCATACTTACGTCAGGATGTAATATGTTATATTCTCTGGCTGGGCTTAGTGTGGTGCTGGATGCATGGGGAGGTGGGAAGGGGGAATTGATCATAGAGTCTCAGAACTGTATAAGTGGAGTTGATCTTATTATAGAATTGTGAATGCCTAAGGGGGTAGAAAGAGACCATAAATGCATGAACCAGATGCATTCAAGGTCCAAGACAAAGGGGAGTGATTGGGACTGTGAAGAACCAGACAATGCATGCACATTGAAGGAAAGAAGACTACTTGGCTCATGCCCATTATTGTGCCATGAAAGAATATGAGTTCAATGTTGCCAAGAGCCTCTAATTTTCAAGAGAAGATAAAAATCTGCATGCACATATAGAATCTTGTGAGTTTAAAAAAAATTGGCGCCGGGTGCGGTGGCTCAAGCCTGTAATCCCAGCACTTTGGGAGGCCGAGGCGGGCAGATCACGAGGTCAGGAGATCGAGACCATCCTGGCTAACACAGTGAAACCCCGTCTCTACTAAAAAATACAAAAAAAATAGCCGGGCGAGGTGGCGGGCGCCTGTAGTCCCAGCTACTCGGGAGGCTGAAGCAGGAGAATGGTGTAAAAACCTGGGAGGCGGAGCTTGCAGTGAGCTGAGATCTGGCCACTGCACTCCAGTCAGGGTGGCAGAGCGAGACTCCGTCTCAAAAAAAAAAAAATTGGCAACAAATTAAAAATTGTTTTAAATATAGTACAATGGTATAATCTTCAAAAATCTCCTAACTTTGTTGTCGCTTTGGTTTAAAGGTTTCTCTTACTGTTCTGCCACTATGGTGTGAGTCTTTTTTTTCACCCTGTCGCCTAGGCTGGAGTGCAGTGGCGTGATCTCGGCCCTCTGCAACCTCCGCCTCCTGGGTTCGAGTGATTCTCCTGCCTCAGCCTCCCAAGTAGCTGGGATTACAGCCGCCCGCCACCACGCCCGGCTAATTTTTGTATTTTTAGTAGAGACAGGATTTCACCATGTTGGCCAGGCTGGTCTCGAACTCCTGACCTTGTGATCTGCCTGCCTCAGTCTTCCAAGTGCTGGGATTACAGGCATGAACCAACGTGCCTGGACAAAGTGTGAATCTTAATGGAGAAAGAATTTGATACAGAGGAATTTGCTTCCAGTGAGGAAGAAGTAGATGAAGAAATGTGATGACAGGATTCTTACTAATCTCTCATTCTACCTCCTGCCATATAGCCATATCTTGACAAAGGGTAGAGAAACTAATAATGGAGATATCCATACAGGTACCAGGGGACCCAACAACACAGAAAGCTGGAGCCTACTTCTCTAGGCATTGCTTGGAAGAGTAACTACAAGGCTCTAGAGAATGTTCTGCATTTGACTTGGCACCATGTTCCTTAGAAGAGCATAATATATGTGTGTATAGACCTGTCTGGAATAATAGGTCTGAGTGATATTTCTGTTTCCCTAGTGCCTGTTCAGGGAGACCTTAGGATATCACAGGGAGGGAATGCAGAGGTGCCGAGCCCAGGTCACTGAAAGCAACATGGTATCAGTGGTTACAAAGTACAGGGACCATATCTAGGACCAAAGATTTCAGCTATGGAAAGAGCACAATATTCCAAGGACCCAGAGAGACCTGCTACATCTTAGCATACACTGTACAGGGCTTAAGGCCTCAACCAGCTCTGTGATTTGATAAGAGAAAAACTTCAGCTGAATTAAATTTAAAGGAGTTTAATTGAGCAATGAACAATTCATGAATTGGGCAGCCCCCAGAATCACAACAGATTCACAGAGACTCCAGCGCAGCCACGTGGTAGAAGAAGATTTATAGACAAAGAAAGGGAAATGATGCACAGAGATTGAAAGTGAGGTACAGAATGGCTGGATTGGTTATGGCTTGGCATTTCCTTATTTGAGCCCAGTTTGAACACTCAGCAGTGTATGAATGGTTGAAGTACAGCCACTGGGATTGGCCAAGACTTAGCTATTGTTACAGGCGCATACTCCTAAGTTAGGTTTTCAATCTTGTCTACCTATTAAGCTAGGTTGCAGTTCATCCACAAGGACTCAAATAGAGAAATACAGAGTCCTCAGGGCATATTTAGTTCACTTTAACAGATTCTGTAACAGATCTAGAGAAAACAACATAGCCCTAAGGCCACAATGGCATGTAAGCCCTACTTCTTCACCGCTAACCAGGAGCATTTCCAGAGAAGAACCAAGATATCTAAGAGATTCTTTGTACCACAGGAGATGGAGATATCATTAACTGACAAGATTCATTTTTCCACCACTATCCCATGGGAGGCTCATGAGGGCAGTTAGAGGAGCTTTGGAAAGTACAAGAGTCACCTTTTCTAGATATATATGATTTGTTTGATGCACAGGGAAACCCAAACATCACTGCTAAGCTGAATCTGGCCCGTGGGCTACTGGTTTGCCAACAGGAATCCAATCTCATCATTTAATATAAGAGGAAACCAGGCCGGGCGTGGTGGCTCAGGCTTATAATCCCAGCACTTTGGGAGGCCGAGGCAGGCGGATCATGAGGTCAGGAGATGGAGACCCTCCTGGCCAGCATGGTGAAACCCCATCTTTACTAAAAATACAAAAATTAGCTGGGCATGGTGGCACTCGCATGCATGTAGTCCCAGCTACTCGGGAGGCTGAGGCAGGAGAATTGCTTGAACCTGGGAGGCAGAGGTTGCAGTGAGCCAAGATCGCACCACTGCACTCCAGCCTGGGCGACAGGGCAAGACTCTATCTCAAAAATAAATAAATAAAAGAGGAAACCGAGACTCAGAGAGGGTATGTGTCTAAAATCCCAAAGTAAGTTTATGCATGTATGCTTTAGGATGCTTTTGGCTCCTGGTAACAGATAACCTGGATAAAAGTAGCTGAAAACATTGGGGTTTATTATGTAAACATAACTAGAATTGTAGGGTAGGCAGTTTCAGGTTCTGCTAACTCAGCAGTTCAACAATTTCAGTGCTCTGAGTTCATTTCTCCAATTCTCTTTGCTTTTCCCCTCATTGTCTCAAAAAGGCAGCCCTGCTTCAGGCATCACATCCTCACATTCCAGCATATAGGGAAGAAAAGAGATTTTCTTCAGAACTGGAAGTCTTTCCCAGAAGCTCCATTTTGTCTCAGTGAACCAAATTGGGTCATAGGCCCACTGCTAAACCAGTCATCTGCAAGAAAGAATGAGATTATCCTGGTTGCTTTGAACAATCATGATCCACCCTGTGGGTTGAACCCACCTTCCCTGAGCATGTTGTTAAAGGTTATCTAAACCAAGACAGGATCTTGTTCATGAGACAGGGACTGTCACACTGTTGGAGTGGCACTGGCCCCTGTGGAGTGGGAAGCAGGGTCCAGCTCTCCTGAATCCTCAGCTCCCACACCCAGCGCCCATGAGGAGGAGGCTCCTATCAGCTCATAACCGTTGTTTGTGAACCTATCTGCCCATGCTATGGATCGAGTGTTCGTGTATCCTCCTGTTCCCTAAATTCCTATGTTGAAGCTTAAATCCCGTGTGATGATGTTTGGAAATGAAGTCTTTGGGAAGTGATCTGGTTTAGTTCTGTGTCCCCACCCAAATCTCATCTTGAATTGTAATCCCCATCTGTCAAGGGAGGGACCTGGTGGGAGGTGATTGGATCATGGGAGTGGGTTTCCCTCTTGCTCTTCTCGTGATAGTGAGTTCTCACAAGATCTGGTTGTTTGTTAAGTGTCTGGAGCTTCCTTCTGATCTTTCTCTCTCTCCTGCCACCTGTAAGATGTGCCTTGCTTCCCCTTTGCCTTCTTCCATGATTGTAAGTTACCAGAAGCCTCCCCAGCCATGTGGAACTGTGAGTCAATTAACCCTCTTTAGTTTATAAACTACCCAGGCTCAGGTGGTATCTTTATAGCAGTGTGAAAATGGACTAATTCAGGAGGTGAATAGCTTTAGATGAGGTCATTGAGGGTAGAGTCCCATGGTAAGATTAGTGCCCTTTTAAGAGGAGGAAGACACCAGAGCTTCCTCTCTCTGTTTCATGGGAGGCTACACAAGAAGGTGATTGCCTAAAAGCCAAGAAGACGGTCCTCACCAGGAACCAAATCTGCTGGCATCTTGATTTTGGACTTCCCAGCGTCCAAAACTATGAGAAATCAATTCCTGTTTAAGCTGCCCAGTCTATGGTACGTTATTGTAGCAGCTCAGGCTAAGACGGCCTTTTCTCAGAAACTTAGCAAAAGCAGCAGAAGATATTTTAATAATCTTCCTAAATGAGCCATGTGTTCTATTTTCAAATAAAATAACCTGAAAATACATAATAATTAATCTAACACATATAATATGTATTATATAATAAGATATTAGATTTATTATATAGTACTTATTATATACTATATAATGTAGTGTACAAGACTATATTATTATAGTCCTGTACAAATATTTAGTATATATTTCACATAGATGATTTCATGTAAATCATTCCACATAAATGATCTCACCACAATCCAATGAGGTCAGTGGCACCAACTTTATCATACAGATTATGAAACTGAGAACCAGAGAAGTTTAGTGTTTTGCCCGGTCACTCAACTCGCAAGTAGTCAACCCAACATTAGGGAAGGCACAATTTACCTGACTAAAGGAGAGTCTTCACCCAAAGACTTTCCATTGTATTCAAATCCTTTACAGATTTGGGGCTTGCAAATATCCAGCGCAGCCCACTCTTTTGAAGCTCATAGTATTTAAAAAAAAATTTAAAGAACCATATTTAGGTCGTTCATTTTATTATTTGTTCCCCTAGAGTTTTTCTCTGAAATGTTACTCTAAAAATATGTCATTCTATTAATGTCTCTCTTATTCCCTTTCCCAATCCTCCAAAGCTTTAAAAGATTTTACCTTTGTCAAGTGCAGAAATTGTCTTGATTTCTTAAAGTGAGAAAAATATGCCTGGATGTTTGACAAGGAGTTCCGCCAACCTCACAGACAAAACCAGCAGGTATTTGAGTCTCTGAGGCATCTCCAAAGAGGAGGCCCAGAGAGGGCCCCACACACAGGTTGGTAGACAGGCCTCGTGCTTTGGCTCAGCATCTAATTCTCTCAGTCTTGTCCTCTTGGTGCCCAATGGGGCTGGGTTGGGAAATGGCAGATACCCTTGTCTGGACTCAGCCAGGCAGCCCTGCATTCCAGTGCCAGTTCTTGGGGTACTGGCCAAATGACCATGGGCAAGTCTCTTCACCTCCACTCCAAACCTCAATTAACCCATTTGTAAACTGGATACAATCATACCCAAATCCTCAGATTGTTAGGAGGATGAGATGAGCTATCTGTAAAGTACTAATCTGGTGCTTGAGATGTGATTGATGCTCCGTGACTAGTAGCTGCAATTATTATCATTATCATTAGTCCAAATTCCATGGCTAAGTCTCTGTATTGTCTTAGCATCTTCTCAAGCCATTACTCTTCCCTGCTCAGGCAAGGGAGATCAAGGAGAAGGAAAAAAAGGAGAGGAGACTTGAATTCCTATTAAATAAAGACCTGCTGGCAAACCCAAGGATAGAGAATATCCTGATTTCAAATGCTGGAAGTGCTGGTATCATGTGAAAGAAGGGTGAGATGTTGTTTCATGTGTCCCTAAAAAGGAAACCAGGACCAAGGAGTGGAGGCTGCAGGAGGACAGGTGTCAGGTGGTATCAGGAACCAAACTGTCACAGTCCATTGGCCAGACATGGATGGGGCTGCCTGGTAAGGTGGGAAGCTTTGTTTCCCTGGAGATGTACAAGCAGAATGGGATGATCACTTGTAATATAGCCTTGTTGTTGTGGTTTTTGTTTATGTGTGTGCAGTCATGACCTAGTTTTGACACCCAGACTAGAAGCTGCTCAGTTCTCCTTCTTGAGAAGCCGATGAATTCTACAATCCCAACCACTTCCCTTACTGTGTTCCCACACTTTAAGCCACTACCCACCCACTCTAACTACCCCAGGGCCAGGTGCCAGACAACTAGGGACAGCTGCTATGCCACAGAGCACCCTGGAATTACCCAAACTAGCCAATCCTAACCCTGTGTGCCCTGCCTTACCCTTTCCTTACCTCAGAAACCACAGTGAAGTATCTTGCCATAGTCCCCCCACCTCTCTCTGTGACCAACCCTGATGCTTCTCTGAGTGGCCCTGCACAGTAGGCTATGTTCTCCTCAGAGAACTGTGAGTGTAATGAAACCTCTGAGCTTTCCCAGCGTCTCTCTTTTGACCTGCGCCTGGTTTTACCATACCTCACCAAGGTAATGTGATTAAAACACCACCTTCCAAGGATGTTGCAGAGGTTGCACATATTAAGAGATTAGGTCAGTGTTTCTCAAAGCTTGCTGCGCTATACACCACAGATTCCCACTGTCGTCTCTGCCCTCCCCAGGTCTGATTCAGTAGGTTTGAGGTCAACTCTAGGGAGTCTGAATTTTAACCAGCTCTCTAGTTGATTCTGACTAGGCAGCCTATGAACCTGCTCTCCTTCAAACCCATGATTCTGTAAGTGTTAAGAAGAAAAGAAAATAGAGATCACTAAGGGAGTAAAAATAGTCATGTTAATTAGATCCACATAAAGCCATAGTTTACAAAGTGCTTTCATAGGCTTCCCTCAGTTAACCTTCACAGTAGTCCTAGGGAGTGAATATTGTTATAGCACCTGATTTACAGGGAAATCTGAGAGTACCCTCTACCCCCAGGGTCTGAAGGCCAGTAAGTGATAGGGTAGGATTTGAACTCTGCTGAGTTTCTCTTCAAAGCCCCATATCTATCACAGAACAAGGAAACCAACATTTAAGGAACCTTCATTATGATAGATAAGGAAAAGAGAACAACCTGCTAAAGCTAAAACAAATATTCTACATTTTAGCTCTCAGTCCCTGGCTTGCTTGAACTTATTAAACACCCAGCTATTCCTCACTGATGTGGGTGACAGCAGCTGCAGCAACCCACAAGTTTCAGGTGGGTCCAACCTCAAGCCCATTTCTAAAACTCTGTGGGACCTTTATATGTGATGGTGATCATATCTGACCACCGGCTTCTTGGAGGTGCTAGTTTTTCTTTGTTTGGAAATCCAGTTCATCCAAAGTAGCTGGAGCTTTGAATGAAGACCAACTCCTTTCATAGCAAATTATTCATGTATTCAGGCAATGATTCAGCAGCAGGTAGCAAATGCTGACTGTGTGCAAAGGGCTTGACTGTCTCACTTCAGAGAATTAGAAAGGAAGTCAGACATTTAGTTCTAGGCTCAAGGGAAAGAACAGATGCAAATCCACACGAACCCTCCTACCAGAAGTAAATGCATGTGTAGCAAATCAGTGTGCAACCAAATTAATACATTAAGTAGTATAAGTTAACCTTGCACTATTCATCTATATCTCTAATGCATCCTCCCATTGGCAGACACGAGGAATTTACTTATGGAATCGTATGTGGCATATACTGAGCACCTGCAAAGTGTCAGTGAAAAGGGCTCAGATAGATGAGCTGAGATTCAGAGAGGTTAAGGGATTTGTCTGATGTCCCCTAGTTTATAAGTGGCAGAGGCCAGGCGTGTGCCCCTTGGAACATAAGTTCTATGAAGATAAGTGTCCAGCCTGGATCAGTGCCCTGCACAGTAAGCATTAGTTAGATCTAATCCAGGAAAGCCTGTAACTCCAATGCCCATGCAGCTTTTTTCACTGAACTCATAGGGTAAGCAGTTGGCACTCCCCTGTCTGGATGTAGCAGTGCCAGAAGCTTTGGCCTGGCATCTCTGCAGATCCAAGACCTGCACAGTGGACATGCTTCATGCCAAAGAAGCCTGGTACCAGAAGCTCCTTGATTTGATAGAAAATTCAAAAATAGACGCATCTGAAGATCCCTCAGCACAGCCCCCCGCTGTGGCCATGGAAGAACCCTCTGGCACAATTTTGATTTGCGAGTCCCTGACATGACCTAATTTAACTTCTTTCATTTGCATGATAAATGAAAATGCCAAAATGGAGTCCCAAAGGGCTTTCTCTGCTCACTGACAGGCACCTCAGCCTAGTGGCTGCCTGGCGGTGGCAGTGGAGATGGCACCTCTGTTGACCCCAGCTGGGGACACTCTTCAGCCTTCACATGGAGATATGTTGGCTTCAGAACCAGCTCGTGTAGATTTCCTCTGCTTGTCGGGGCACATTTTCAGGTCACGTCCGGTTTCTAGAAAGAACTTAAGGGAGGAAATGTCAAGGAGCCCTAAGCTGGACTAAAGAGGATGCAAAACGGCATTTTTGAGAGAATGGCAGCATCAGATCACTAGGGAACATACTAAGTATGCACAATCCAGAGTCTGCCCTCAGAAATTTGGATTCAGCAGGTTTTGTGGAGCCCGGGAATCTGCATTTTTAACAGCCACCTCTTTCCCTAGAGTGGATTAAGATATGGGTTGAGGAGAGCTGGGCTGTGGCTTCAGTTGGTTCTCACCACCCACACGTGTGGCCTTAGGAAAGTGTTACAACCTCTCTGAGCCTCTGTTTCTTTAAGGGAGTAACAATACCTACTGCATCGTTTATAGTGAGAACCAAACGATAAAATGAATTTTTAGTGTTCACTAATCAATTAAAGGTTGGATATTATTAAAAGGCTGTGAACAACTGAATTTTGAAAAGGCTTGTTTTGTTTTTTAGGAAGCCTCCAGCCACACACTGGATTGGGAGGGTTAGCGATCCCAGGCTGTCAACCACGGAGTCTCCAACTAGTTTCCCAACCTCTCCAAGCTTCAGTGTCTTTATCTATAAAATGGGAACTTTTCTAATACCCATCTTTCTGAGCTGTTACGAGGAGGAAATGAAAAGCCTAGCTGATAAACAGTGCTGTAAGTTATAAAGCACTTTGTGGATTTGCCTTGATTTGTGTCATAGCAAAAATGATCTGAATGGGTACCAAAGTGTCCCCTATCAGCAGCCCTGATGGCCTGCTTTCCCGAGCATTACAGACTCATTTCCAGCCGCAGCATCCATTTGTATGCAGACAATTATTGTGCAGTAGGCCTTCACCGCTGCTCCTGCACGGAAGGTGCTAGCTGCAATCTCGTTTACATTATTAATTTGCTTAGTAAACCCTTTCAAGTCAAGTTCACGTAGAGGTGAGCTGGGAAGCAGCCACAGTAGATAAGCCTGCAGGGTGGGGAAGAGAGCCTGTAAGGCAAACGTGTGGCAAGCGGCCGAGGGCATATATTGCTCACAGGAAGCTAGGAAGCCCCAAGTCTTAGTGTCTTTGGCAGTCTTCCACCCATCTCAGAAAAACAGACATGGTTTTTCGGATTTTTTAAATTTTTATTATTGTTTGTTTCGTTGCTCTAGGGTGTATATATCATCACCTGTATTAGTTTCCTAGTGCTGCTATTTAAAAAGTACCTCAGATTGAGTCTTAAAACAACATATATCTATCATCTCACAGTTCCAGAGGCCAAAAATCTAAAATCGAGGTGTGGACAGGGTCATCCTCCTTCTGTAACCGGTAGGAGATAATCCTTCCTTGTCTCTTCCTAACTTCTGCATTTGCCAGCAATCCTTAGTGTTCCTTGTAAATGCATCATTCCAATCTCTATCTCTTCCTTCACATGGTCATCTTCTCCCTGAGTCTGTCTTCTTCTTAAAATGACAGCAGTCATTTTGGATTAATGGCCCAGTCTACTCCAGTATAAGCTTGTCTGAACTTAAGTACAGCTTCTCTTCGACTCATGATGGGGTTATATCCCAATAAGCCCACTGCATAGTAAGTTGAAGATATCGTCAGTTGAAAATGCATTTAGTACACCTAACCTACCAAATCTCATAGCTTAGCCTGGTCTAGCTTATGTGTGCTCAGAACATTTGCATTAGCATACAGTTGGACAAAATCATCTAACACAATTCTAGTTTATAATAATGAAACTAAAAATGTTATGATTGAAAAATAAAAATAATAAAAATAAAAGATAAAAATCTAAAATGTGAAGTACGATTTCTACTGAATGTGCATTAGTTTAACAATCACAGAGTCAAAAAAATCATAAATTGAACTATTTTAAGTTGGGGACTGCCTGTAATTACATCTGGAACGAACTTATATCCAAATAAGCTTGCTTTCTGAAGTACTAGGGGTTAAGACATCAATATATTTTTTGCGGGGTGAACCTAATTCAAGCCCTAACACCACCTCCATACAATAGTTTTACGTCCTTGCTTATTAATTATCAGAATATAAACTTCATGAGAGCAGAGACTCTGTTCATTGCTGTTTCTCCAGGGTATAGACCAGAACTCAGCATGTAAGATAACTCAATAATGACTTGCTAAATTAAAGAATGGCTTACAGTCTGCAGCCTGGCTAAGGAAATAAACATAAAGTTTGAGGGGATTACAGTCTTAGGTTCATAGCTCAGCCCCAGTACAGTATTCTGTTTTTGCACTAGCTTCTTAACCTCTCTGCAGCTCTGTTTTTTCATGTCTATAACAGACATGGCGACATTTCACTGTTACCATTTTCACTGAACTGTTCTGAAGCTATGCTTTATCTGATGCTATTTGCATTTTCTACATCATGTGACTCCAGTTCTCTAGTATCCACTTTCAGCTCTGTTTTCAACTTTTTGATTTCGGACAAAGTATATTCTCTCGGAGACTTGGTTTTCCAGTCTATGAGGTTGAGAATTGTACCTCCTAGCCCACATCACAGGGTTTTTAGGAGACTGTGCTACAGCAATGTATGCAGAAGCATTTTGGCAACTAAATAGACGTAGTATTTTTATTATCAACTTAAAGGTGCTATTAACACTATTCAACATTTATGTTGCTTCTTTATCAGGTTTAAAAAGCATAATTTACAATTTTGTTTGTGATTCTCTTTTATAGAGGAGTATTTGACGAAGCCCAGCAAGGTTAAGAAATTTGCATAAGATCACAGGACTATTTGCAAGGGGCCCACTGAAAGCCACTCAGTTCCTGGTGCTCCCTTCGCCCTGCTCCCTGTTCTCTACCAAGCTTGTGATCATACTGGGGAGACCCAGCAATGAGGTCAGCAGTTTCATCCATTTATATAAATATTGATAGAAGATTACCAACAACCTCTAATTAGTTCATTTCATCTCCTCCTTCTCCTTCTCTATAAGGTATCTTTTATATGGATGAGGAAATAGAGATTTCCTCTATTTCTATAAAGTGGCCAGAAAGCAAGAATGGCAGGCCCTGCCTACCAGTCCTAAAGATTAGGACTGTGTGATTGTGTTTCCAGGAGCCACCCATGAGGCCCTAATCCCTGCCACCTGTGGATTTTGCTATGCCCAGTTCTTGAGCCAAGCCAACCAGTGGGCACTACCCAGTAGGAAGAACCCCAACAGGTGGGATCTAGCATCTATTTCGTGACCTGGGTCCTGGGGTTCTAGTCTAGATATCTGCCTGCCTACAAAGCTGCAGTCTTCCCTCCTAATCTCTAGCTACCTTGATTACCTAGGACACAAGCCTGGAGAGGAGCAAAGGTTCCTGAAATTTTCAAGGGCTCTGAAATCAAAATGAACTAGAAATTGAATCTCATACTGGTCATTTTGAACCTGTGTGATTTAGGAGAAATGCTTAATTACTTTGAAGTTACTTTTCTCTTCTAAAAAATGGGGATTAAGAACAGAATTAAGAGAGATAATATATGAACAGCACATAGTTTTTGGCACAAAGTAGAAATTCAATAAATGCTTGCTACTTTGCTTCCCATTCTCCACTTTAACCAGGGCCTGCCAAATTGACATCCTGTTTAGCAGCAGCCCTACCAAGCTTCCAGTCCTCCTCTTCCCCTCTGTACCTCCTGCAGATCCTCCAGCCATACCCTCTTTGTGCCCTGTCCCCAAGCACTGGTTAGGTCATGATGAAGAAAAAGGACTACTACTACCTGATAGCGACGATGGCCTTCTCCCCAGGGACCTCTACTTCTGTGTCCACTTCACCTGGGTATCAGAATCCACTTGAGTTGAACACAAGTTTGGAAAAATCCCTAGGATAATGCAATATGGACTTCTGGCATATCTGGTTACCATCCTTCCAGAATCATTCTTCTCTAAGAATCACTCTTCTTTTTTCTTCTGGCCACCATTGAATACTCAGGGTGCCCCACAGCCCAAGCCACATGAGTTTTGAGACCACTTTCCCCATCTCAATAATCAGGGAGAGTGTTTATTCCTTATTCAATCTTTTTACTAATACTTAGCTCATTAATTTAACACATTTATGGAGCACATACTGC
Source organism: Colobus angolensis palliatus (assembly GCF_000951035.1). Classification (NCBI taxonomy): domain Eukaryota; kingdom Metazoa; phylum Chordata; class Mammalia; order Primates; family Cercopithecidae; genus Colobus; species Colobus angolensis. Next base: position 8,183,780 of record NW_012111142.1, read on the forward strand.
ACGCCAGGACTTGTGTTAGGTGTGAGGAACCAAAAATAAAGAAGTTACATTATTTTTGGAATTTGGAATGATTATGAACAGAGGTGGGATGACTGGGGAATCCAGCCACATTCCATCAACTTCTCCAGCCTCCTGGATGCTGTAACCATACAGAGGCTCAGTAGCCCAGGGAATGGCTGCTAGGGTCCGTCATTGCAACAAGGATTTATACCACAATGAATATTTGTAGGACATGGTTAAGAGATTATCCTAATGTATGTTCAAGTCCATTGATGTCCAAACTCAGAGACAGCTTCTATTTGTTTAGACCAATAACATGCACTTAAAGTATTAGTGAGCCAATTGTTTTATGGGTGCTGGGAGTTTGCTCTCCCTTTAGGTTTTATGCAGGCCTGAAAATATTTGAGGATTCTGACTCAGGATCAAAGTACATTCAATAATAATAATTAATTATAATATGGCCAGGCATGGTGGTTCCTGCCTGTAATCCCAGCACTTTCAGAGGCTAAGGTGGGAGGATTGCTTGAAGCCAGGAGTTTGAGATCAGCCTGGGCAAAATAATGAGACCACATCTCCACATAAAGTATTAAAAAAAAAAAAATCAGCCAGGTGTGGTGGTACACACCTGTAGTCCTAGCTACTTGGAAGGCTGAGGCAGGAGGATCCCTTGGGCCCAGAAGTGGGAGGCTGCAGTGAACTCTGATTGTGCCACTGCACTCCAGCCTGTCTCTAAAAAACACCAAAAAGTAAAAATTATAATAAATATGATCATTGATATATAGTTTGGGTATTTGTCCCTGCCCAAATCTCTTTTTGAATTTTAACCCTCGATTCTGGAGGTGGAGCCTGGTGGGACATGTTTGGGTCGAGAGTGGATCCCTCATGATTTGATGCTATCTTCAAGATAGTGAGTCCTTGAAAGATCTGGTCGTTTAAAAGTGTGTGGCACCTTTCCCTCCACTCTGCCTCTTGCTCCTGCTTTTGCCATTTCACGTGTCTGCTCCCCCTTCACCTTCTGCCATGATTGTAAGCCTCCTGAGGCCTCCCTAGAAGCTGAGCAAATGCCAGCACTGTGCTTCCTGTAATGCCTGCAGAACCATGAGCCAAGTAAGCCTCTTTTCTTTATAAATTACCCAGTCTCAGGTATTTCTTCATAGCAACGCAAGAATGGCCTAACACAATTATGTAAAAACTCCATTTATTGAGGGCTTATTATATCCCAGGCACTAAACATTTATATGGATTAACTCATTTAGTCCTCACAACAGCCCTATAAGGAAGCTAACACTCTTATCCTCATGTTATAGATGCAAAAACTGAGGCACAGAGAAGCTGTAACTTGCCTATTATGGTATAGCTAGAAAGTATCATAGCAAGGAAGCATTCTGGCTCCAGAGCCCACACTCTTAAATTGGGTATGTGCTTGCATGAAGCACCTCACAAAAATTATTCAGTCCTCTCCACTCTAGGAAGAAGGTGTGATAATTCCTGTCTTACAGATGAGGAAACAGAATCCCATGGTTAATGACACGCTCAAGATCTCACGGCTAGTCAGTAGTGGGGTGGGGATTTAAACTTAGGTAGCCTTGCTAGAGTCACATGCTTGGCCGCCATGTGAGAGTTTCATTCATGTGGCTTTGGCCTGACCTTGCCCACAGCTGAAGCTTTTTGATTTCTGTCTGCAGGTTCAGGATTTGTTTTCTAGACCTCTGGGACCTAAAACTAAGTAAATGTATTTCCTCACTTCCTTAATGCTAGAGCCACTCGCAGCTGGCCAGGACTGTCACCTTCAGGATTTGTCAAGGACTGTCCATGCTTGAACCATCACAACATTCCTTTAGCACTTAAAATTGTATTTTCCAAAGCACCTTCCATGGGATAATTGATTGGTTCTCCAGATCACCCCATGAGAATGAGAGAGGCAGAGGCTGGCTGCTCTCTCCCACTGAAGAGGGCTGCAATGAAGGAGACTTTCCCCACGGTGACTTTGCTCCGTAACCAGACCTGGGGCTAGAAACCAAATCCCAGATTTACTTTCGCAGTGCTTATTTCCCTGTTTAATTCCTGTCCAGAGAGAAGTGATCTAAGCTCAGCTTTCCCCTGCTATTTTGCCCAACACTTGTAATCAGGATGTTTCACATCTCCCAATGCCTTTATCACCTGAAAAATTAGGAACACATGGTTGTTTTTCTTCGTCTAGGCCAACATTCTTTTCCAGCTGGGAGGAGGGCCCTAGGCTCAAACACTGTAATTATTTTGAGAGGATTTAATGTACCTCTCTCAAATTCCTAGCACATTTTGGAACACAATTTAAAACAGCTAGTCTATGCCATGTCCATGTATTCTGACCCAATTTCTCAACTGCTGGGTTGCAAGGTTATCCTCTGTGCAAATTCCATGCAGTGAATAGAGGGCTGGTGTACACAGACTTTGGTTTTCCCATCTGTAAAATGGGTGGTAAGGATGAAACTAAAGGCAGGGAGAACACAGGGGGCTGAATTACATAATTAAGATCTTTCTCATCCTATTGTTCAATTACTATAAAACATCTTGCACAAGGATGCCCACTTTCACCATTTCTATTCAACATAGTACTGGATGTCCTAGCCAGAGCAATCAGATAAGAGAAAAAAATAAAGGGCACCCAAATCAGTAAAGACAACGTCAAACTGTCACTGTTCGCTGATTACATGATGATATACCTAGAAAACCCTAAAGGCTCATCCATAAAGTCCGTAGAACTCATAAATGAATTCAGCAACATTTCAGTATAAAATTAATATACACAAATCAGTAGCTCTGCTATACACCAGTGGTGACCCAGCTGAGAATCAAATCAAGAATTGAACCCAATTTATAATAGCTGCAAAACAATTAATAGATAAAATATACAGGAATCTACCTAAGCAAGGAGGTGAAAGACCACTACAAAGAAAAATACAAAACACTGCTGAAAGAAATCGTAGATGACACAAACAAATGAAAACACATCCCATGTTCATGGATGGGTAGAATCAATATTGTGAAAAAGACCATACTGCCAAAAGCAGTCTACAAATTCAATGCGATTCCCATCAAAATACCATCATTCTTCAAAGAACTAGAATAAACAATCCTAGTTGTTTGAAGGGGTGAGAGATAAAATTCATACGGAATTTAAAAAGAACCTGCACAGCCAAAGCAAGACTAAGCAAAAGGAACAACTCTGGAGGCATCACATTACCGAACATCAAACTATAGTCACCAAAACAGCAGGGTACTAGTATAAAAATAGACATACAGACCAATGGAACCTAAAGAGAACCCAGAAATAAAGTCAAATACTTACAGTCAACTAATCTTCGACAAAGCAAACAAAAACATAAAGTGGGTGTATCAGTATGCGTTCTCTAGAGGGATGGAACTAAATGAATATATATATACACACACACACACATATATACACACACATATATATATGTATGCATGTGTGTGTGTATATATATATTTGTATATATAAAGGGGAGTTTGTTAAGTATTCACTCACATGATCACAAGGTCCCACAATAGGCTGCCTGCCTAGTGAGGAGCAAGGAGAACCAGTTCGAGTTCCAAAACTGAAGAACTTGGAGTTCGATGTTCGAGGACAGGAAGCATCCAGCATGGGAGAAAGTTGTAGACTGGGAAACTAGGCTAGTCTCTCTTTTCAAATTTTTCTGCCTGCTTATATTCTATAGCTGTGCTGACAGCTGATTAGATTGTGCCCATCTAGATTAAGGGAAGGACTGCCTTTCCCAGCCCACTGACTCAAATGTTAATCTCCTGTGGCAACCCCCTCACAGACACACCCAGGATCAATACTTTATATCCTTCAATTCAATCAAGTTGACACTCAGTAATTAACCATCACAAGTCCACCGCTTGTCAACTTGAACCCATGCACATCTCCTGAGAGCATACATAATCTTCAAATAAAGATAATAATAAGGCTGTCGCTACACCTAACGTAATACAACTATCCTTTGTACAACGGGAAATGCACCAATCCCCAACCCAAGTACTATTACATAAAGTTAACAATACTTAAATGCTGATGCAAAATTGATAAATCTTATGTCACATGATAAAGGATAAAGGAAATAAAATGAAGATATTTTCTTAATACAAGTGTATACATGCACAAACATCTTTTTAACGAAAGAAGGAGAAAATGCTCATGATAATTTCAGTCCTCATTTCTGCAGCTGGTCATGTAGGTTGTAGCTGATATTGATGACTACCTTCTTCTACTACCCATTCTGTATTCCCTTTGCCTTTAGCAAACACCTCAGCATGTTTTTGTTTGTTTGTTTGTTTGTTTTCCGGTGGAGTGACCCAAACCTTATTCCTGAAGGGTCTGGGTCATTTGTTGTCCTGCCCGGATTGAATTGTAGTTTCCCATTGACCTTAATCATAGGGCATGGTAATACTAAGAGACACCCTAATGGCCTCCTGTTTATGTATATACTCCTCCTTACCTCCATTGTAGAGTAGTAGACTGATTTCATCTTGAGAGTCTGGGTCAGTCACACCAGCCAACACTGTAACTCCTTTCTTAGCCTTTTAACTTAAAGTTAGGAGGAGCCCAAAGTGTCCAGGTGGCAATCTTAACTACCAGGTTAATAGAATCATTATTGTGTCTCCTGGTGGCAACATCTCTCCCTCTGGAACTAAGACCACCAAGTCAGCAGAATGTAATGTCATGGAAACAGAAAGCAAAAATTTTGCTAGTGGATCACTAGCGGTGATGGTGAGTGGTACCACTTCCACTTCCATCCTTTGATTTCTGGACACATGAATCCTGGCTATGGGAGACACAGTGCCACATAGTGGATGCTGATTCAGAGCATACATGGCCTTCTGGACATGCCACAGCCTTGCAAAGTATTGTCACCTAGTTGGCATTGTAATTGTGACTTCAAAAAGCCATTCCGCTGTTCTATCAATCCAACTGCTTTGAGATGATGGGGAACATGGTAAGACCAGTGAATTGTGAATTCCATGAGCATGAGCCCACTGCCACACTTCTTTTTTTTTTTTGAGACAGAGTCTCAGTCTGTCACCCAGGCTAGAGTACAATGGCACGATCTCAGCTTACTGCAACCTCTGCCTCCCTGGTACAAGGGATTCTCCTGCCTCAGCCTCCCAAGTAGGTGGGATGACAGGCATCCTCCAGCACGCCTGGCTAGTTTTTGTATTTTTAGTAGAGATGGAGTTTCACCATGTTGGCAGGCTGATTTTGAACTCCTGAACACAGGTAATCCACCCGCCTTGGCATCCCAAAGTGCTGAGATTACAGGTGTGAGCCACCGCACCCAGCCTGCCACACTTCTTCGGCCGTAAAGTGAGTGCCTTTGTCAGATACAATGCTGTGTGGAATACCATGACAGTGGATTAGGCATTCCGTGAGTCCACAGATGGTAGTCTTGGCAGAAGCATTGCATATGGGATAGGCAAACCTATATCTGGAGTAAATGTGTATCCCAGTGAGGACAAACCTCTGCCCTTTCCATGATGGAAGCGGTCCGATATAATCAACCTGCCACCAGGTAGCTGGCTGATCACCCCAAAGAATGGTGCCATATCAAGGCTCAGTGTTGGTCTCTGCTGCTGGCAAATTGGGCACTCAGCAGTGGCCATAGCCAGGTCAGCCTTGGTGAGTGGAAATCCATGTTGCTGAGCCCATGCGTAACCACCATCCTGGCCACCATGGCCACTTTGTTCATTAGCCCTTTGTGTGAAGACAGGTGTGGCTTGGGAAAGAGGCTGAGTGGCGTTCACAGAACAGGTCATCCTATCCACTTGATTATTAAAATCCTCATCTGCTGAGGTCACCTCTTGGTGAGCATTCACATGGTATACAAATATCTTCACAGTTTTTAACCACTCAGAGAGGTCTATCCATGTATCTCTTCCCCAAATTTCTTTGTCACCAATTTTCCAATCATGCTTCTTCCAAGTCCCTGACCATCCAGCCAAGCCATTGGCTACAGCCCTGAATCAGTATATAATTGCACATCTTACCATTTCTCCTTCCATGCAAAGTGCACAACCAGGTTCACTGCTCAAGATTCTGCCCACTGGGAAGATTTCCCTTCACTGCTGTCCTTCAGGGATGTCCTGGAAAGGGGCTGTAGTGTTGCAGCTGTCCACTTTTGGATGGTGCCTGCATATTGTGCGGAACCACCTGTGAACCAGGCCCCAGTCTTCTCTTTCTCTGTCAGCTGATCATAGGGAAATCCCCATGAGGCCACTGGTGCAGGCTGAGGGAGAGAAGGCAGGGGGGCAGAAGTGAAGACCATGGGCATTTGAGCCACTTCCTCATGTAACTTACTTGTGCCTTCAGGACCTGCTCAAGCCCAATCACATATATACCACTTCCATTTAATGATGGAATGCTGCTGTGTATGACCCACTTTATGGTTAGATGGGTCAGAAAACACTCAATTCATGATAGGCTGTTTATGTCACATGGTAATTTGATGACCCATAGTCAAACGTTCAGTTTCCACCAAAGCCCAGTAACAGGCCAAGAGCTATCTCTCAAAAGGAGAGTAGTTATCTGAAGAAGATGTCAGAGCCTTGCTCCAAAATCCTAGAGGCCTCTGCTGTGATTCACTTATGGGGGCCTGCCAAAGGCTCCAAACAGCATCCTTATCTGCCACTGTCACCTCAAGCACCATTGGATATACTGGATCATATGGCCCAAGTAGCAGAGCAGCTTGCACAGCAGCCTGGACCTGTTGCAGAACCTTCTACTGTTCTGGACCCCATTCAAAACTGGCAGACTTTCAGGTCACTTGATAAATGGGGTGGAGTAACACACCTAAATGAGAAATGTGTTGGCTCCAAAATCCAAATAGATCCACGAGGCATTGTGCCTCTTTCTTGGTTGTAGGAGGGGCCAAATGGCAGCAACTTATCCTTCACCTTAGAAATAATATCTCAACAGGCCCCACACCACTGGACTCCTAGAAATTTTACTGAGGTAGAAGATCCCTGAATTTTACTTGGATTTATTTCCCATCCTCTGGCATGCAAATGTCTCATCAATAAGTCCAGTGTGTTTGCTACTTCTTGCTCACTGGATCCAATCATAATAATATCATCAATGTAATGGACGAGTGTGATATCTTACGGAAGTGAAAAGCTATCAAGCTCTCTCTGAATAAGATTATGACACAAAGCCAGAGAATTGATATACCACTGAAGTTGGACAGTAGAGGTGTATTGCTGGCCTTGCCAGCTGAAGGCAAATTGCTCCTGGAGGGCCTTATGGACAGGAATGGAGAAAAAGAAATCTGCCAAGTCAATGGCTGCATACCAGGTACCAGGAGATGTGTTAATTTGCTCAAGCAATGAAACCACATCTGGTACAGCAGTTGCAATTGGAGTCATCACTTGGTTAAGCTTATGATAATCCACTATCATTCTCCAAGATCCATCTGTGTTTTGCAAAGGCCAAATGAGAGAGTTGAACGGTGATGTGGTGGGAATTACCACCCCTGCATCTTTCAAGTCCTTAATGGTGGCACTAATCTTCACAATCCCTCCAGGGATGCAATATTATTTTTGATTTACTATTTTTCTAGATAGTGGCAGCTCTAATGGCTTCCATTTGGCCTTTCCCACCACAATAGCCCTCACCCTACCAGTCAGGGAGCCAATGTGGGCATTCTGCCAGCCGCTAAGTATGTCTGTGCCAATTATGCATTCTGGCACTGGAGAAATGACCACAGGATGAGTCTGGGGACCCACTAGACCCACTGTAAGTCAGACCTGAGCTAAAACTCCATTAATTACCTGACCTCCATAAGCTCCTATTTTAACTGGAGGATCACAATGACATTTTGGGTCCCCTGGAATCAACATCAGCTAAGAGCCAGTGTCCAGTAGTCTCTGAAATGTCTGATTATTTCCTTTTCACCAATGCACAGTTACCCTGGTAAAAGGCCAGAAGTCCCCTTGGGGAAGGACGGGAGAAAGATTCACTGCATAAATTGTCAGTAGTGTAGTTGAGTCCTTCCTCAAGGAGACCCAGCCTCCCCTTCATTCAAGGGATTCTGGGTCTATAAACTGGCTCAAGTCTGGAAATTGAAAGGCTGTGATTTTCTGTTTTTATCTTTCAAATGGTGATCCATTTGACCTCGAAGTTTTCTGCTTATATAAATTAAGTAGGAATGCAGTAGACTTCCTATCAATTTCACTTCTAGGAACACTGTGATTAATTAGCCAATGCCAGAGCTCTACATGAGTCATACTATTCTGATTGCTGCTTTGCCTTTGCTGTCCATTATGGTAGCTACACTCACCTTGCCTTTGATGGTTGAGTGCTGCCACTTGGCCCCTGCCACCTCAGGATCCAATTATTCCCATTGTATTTAAATTCTGTAGCTGAGTTACTGTGGTTCCCACTGTTAGATCTGACATACAGAGAAAAGCAATTACAAGGCTCTTCAAAGATCCAGGTGCTGCCCACACCAATCTATTTCACAAGGCATTGGTCAAGGGTATATCTTCTGAACCCTCCCAGCTGGGATGAGTAGGTCTAAAGTGACTAATCCACTCCACCATCACAGTCTCCCTAAGCCTTTGGGTCCCTTTCTCCACATTAAGCTGAGGAAGATCAGGTATTTCCGGCTCGCTCACAGTGGGCCATCTTTTAATCTGTATTTCAGCTAACCAAGCAAAGAAACTAGTGTAATGCTTTTTAACTCCCCAAGTTACTACTTAGTGGGCCCAAATGCATAAATTCAGCCTGATCCAACTCTATGTTCCTTCCACCATTATTCCACACCCTTAATATCTATTCCCATGACTATTCTCCAGATTTCTATTTATACAAATTAGAAAACTCAAGCAGTATCCATTCCCATGACTATTCTCCAGATTTCTGTTTATATATATTAGAAAACTCAAGCAGTTGTTTTTGAGTATAGCGCACCTCCCCATGGGTCACACTCTCAACCTCACCTCTGGGGCCTGCTGGGACTTTAGTCTAGTTATAGGTCTGGAAGCAAACAGGGATGTTGGGGGTGGCTCCTGAGGAGAATTTACCTGGCAACTGCCTCAGGGGAGGTAATCACTGTTGCTTCAGGCAATGCAGGGTTTATCTCCTCAGACAAAAGTTGAAAAGCTGTTGTTGGCAGCACAGCTCAGGGAGGGCATGTTGCCACTACTGGGGATGGGGAAGCTGTTTCTTCTGGCAGAAAAGTTTCATCAGAGTTTACAAACTCAGTTTCCCCAGCTTCATCAGGGTCCTCCCACACATCCCCATTCCAAGTTTCAGCGTCCCATTCTTTTCCAATCAATGCCCTCGCTTTAACAGTAGAGACCTGGCAAGGCTGTGCATGTACCTTTGGTTGCACGTCAGCCACTCACATGATAAGAGCTTGTGTCTGTTTTTCCACAATTTCAGCTCTGTCTCTACAGGAGATAAGACTCTCACTCAGAGCAATCTTAGCAGAGTTGAGGCTCAGTATCTGCTTCTGAAGCCAGGAGATAGAATCCCTGAGTATATCATTTTCTTTCATCACTTTGCCTACTGAACTTAGGAGCAATCAACCAGCTTCATTATGTTCCTTGGTTTTCCACATATGGTCAAAGGTATTATATATAGAGTTACTAAACTCCTTGCCTCTCACGAACGATGAATCAGGAGTGTCGAGTGCATTTATTTTGCATAACTCTCTAAACAGTTCATGCCAAGGACTGTCAGTGTTCTCTATACTATTAGAAGTAGAGTCCTTAGAATTTTGGGGTCTAATTATATTAAGCAGCCAACTCCAGAAACCTCAAAACCAATGGAAGAACTCCATCCTTAATATTCTGTCCCTCTAGAACCTCTCCTGGTACCAAAGTTTGTATTAGTCAGGGTTCTCTAGAGGTACAGAACTAATGAAATATATATATACTTATAAAGGAGGGTTTATTAAGTATTAACTCACATGATCACAAGGTCCAACAATAGGCCATCTGCAGGGTGAGGAGCAAGGACAGCCAGTCCAAGTTCCAAAACTATAGAACTTGGAGTTTGATATTCGAGGGAAGGAAGCATCCAGCACAGGAGAAAGATGTAGTTTGGGAGGCCAGGCCAGTCTCTCTTTTTACTTTTTTTTGCCTGCTTATATTCTAGCCATGCTGGCAGTTGATTAGATTGTGCCCACCCAGATTAAGAGTGGGTCTACCTTTCCCAGCCCACTGACTCAAATGTTAATCTCCTGTGGCAACCCGCTCACAGACACACCTAGGATCAATACTTTATATCCTTCAATCCAGTCAAGTTGACACTCAGTATTAACCATCACAGTGGGGAAAGGACACTCTATTCAACAAACAGTGCTAGAATAATTGGAATGCCACATGTAGAAGAATGAAACTGGATCCTCATCTCTCACCTTATACAAAAAATCATCTCAAGATAGATCAAAGACTTAAATCTAAGACCTGAGACTATAAAAATTCTAGAAGATAACACTGGAAAAACCCTTCTAGACATTGGCTTAGGCAAAGACTTCAAGAACCCAAAAGTAAATGCAACAAAACAAGGATAAATAGATGGGAGTTAATTAAACCAAAAAGCTTCTTCATAGCAAAAGAAATAGTCAACAGAGTAAACAGACAACCCACAGAGTGGGAGAAAATCTCCATAATCTCCACATCTAACGAAGGACTAATATCCAGAATCTACAAGGAACTCAAACAAATCAGCAAGAAAAAAACAAACAATCTCATTAAAAAGTGGGCTAAGGACATGAATAGACAATTCTCAAAAGAAGATATACAAATGACCAACAAACATGTGAAAAAATGCACAACATCACTAATTAGCAGAGAAATGCAAATCAAAACCACAATGCGATACCACCTTACTCCTACAAGAATGGTCATAATAAAAAATTTAAAAAAAAATAGATGTTGGAGTGTATGTGGTAAAACAGGAACACTTTTACATTGTTGGTGGGAGTGTAAACTAGTACAACCACTATGGAAAACAGTGTGGAGATTCCTTAAAGAACTAAAAGTAGAACCACCATTTGATCCAGCAATCCCACTCCTGGGTATCTACCTAGAGGAAAAGAAATCATTATACGAAAAAGATACTTGTGCACACATGTTTACAGCAGCACAATTCACAACTGCAAAATCGTGGAATCAACACAAATGCCCGTCAATCAATGAGTGGATAAAGCAAACGTGGTATGTATATACCGTAGAATGCTACTCAGTCATAAAAAGGAATGAAATAATCATCTTGCTCCTTGCTTAAAGCATGTCTTATTGTATATAATTCCTTCTCAATTTGTGTTGGAAACACCATCCTCATTGCTGACTAAATAAAAGTTTAGGACCTGAAACCAAGATATTGTGACACAAAATATATAGTTAAGTAGCAGGTAGAACAAAGCAAACAACTTAATTGGGAGTTGGAATGAAAAAAGAGTCATTTTTAAATAGAATGTAAAGGAATGAAAGAGAAGATTCTCAGCTGGGAGATGGATTTCATACCATGTTTCCCAACACATAGAAATTCCATGGGAAAGACTATGTTTCTCATTAAGGATCAACAGTGATGTACTGAAAATGGTACTAAGTTTGAACTCAGAAATCCGACATTCAAGTTGCAGGTTCTATCCTTATTAGCACTGTGACCCTGGACAAATCACTCACTAAGTCCCAATGCTTTTGTCTGTGAGGATCTTTTAAGAGCAAGAACTGTGGCTTTTTCTTTCTCTGAGCCCAGAGTGAGCACAGCACCTGACTGATGGTGTAAATGACCATTGCTGATTAGTAAGCAGCAATAATCATCATATGAGTATGTGTATTTTCATGACCTGTGTAAACTCCATAGACTTATTCAGAAGTGATTACTTATACTTTTTGTTTGTTTGTTTAGTTTCCATGAATGCAGTGCTTACACTGCTCTTTTATTTGCTCTTGAAAGAAAAAAAATTAAAAAAAAAAAAAAACAGAGACAGACATAAAAAGAGAAAGGAAGAAGTAAAATGAAAAAGAAAAAACATACCGGCCAGGCAGGGTGGCTTATGCCTGTAATCCCAACACTTTGGGAGGCCAAGGCAGGCAGATCACGAGGTCAAGATATGGAGACCATCCTGGCCAACATGGTGAAACCCCGCCTCTACTAAAAATACAAAAATTAGCTGGATGTGGGGGCACATGCCTGTAGTCCCAGCTACTCCGGAGGCTGAGGGAGGAGAATCACTTGAACCCGGGAGGCGGAGGTTACAGTGAGCCGAGATCATGCCACTGTGCTCCATCCTGGTGACAGAGCAAGACTCTGTCTCAAAAAAATAAATAAATAAAAAATAAAGATACCAAGATTGAGAGTTCTAACATGAGAGTTTTATGTAAATGGAATCTAGATTTAGCCTGAGCCACCCATGATGTTGTGACTCTACTGAATGAGGTGAAGCCAGTCATGCAAAATGTTCTGCTTTGATGAATAACCTCATCAGTGAGTTTCTACATTCTAATATTTTCCATTTTTAAAAGATTTTCTAGAAACTTTTCAAAATCATTTTAAAATACATGCAAAATATTTGTAGGATAGTGTTTCATTAAAAACCCAAATTCATAAGACTGAAAGCAATAGAAAGTCAACGGAGAGAAAAATAGGAGGCAAATACTTCCCATTATTATATGTGTGTGACATGAGGCTGTCCTTATTTAAGAAAACAGTTTTGTTCCGAAAGAGTTTGTAAGAAAGTTATTTGGAATTCAAAACACATTTTTTATATTAGCAAAGGCAACAAGATTGGGTTTGCTGATTAGAAAACCACAAAGACTTATCTAAACCATAGTTGAAACTGTATAATAGTTTCTGTATAATATACAGAAATTGTATAATAATATCCATGACGAAAACAATACAAACAAGTTAGTGTATTGAGCATTTAGTATATGCTAGGACTGTGCTAAATGCTTTACATACCTGCTTTCATGGAATCTTCATGATCACCTGCAAGAGAGGTAGCCTACTTTACACATAAGTAACACAAAGCTAGGAAAATTCAAGCTACTTTCTCAGCTTACAAAGCTATTAAGTGGCAGAGTGATCAATGGGATTCATTTCTGGCTAACTTGAGTTTTAAATACTGCATTGCACTTCTCCAAGATTATTGGATTATATGGGATTTTTACCTCCTTTTGCTGTAGCCTGGAAGAAGAGGTATTTTCCCTATTGGAGGCCTCCCTACCCTCTATCCCTTCTTCTGTTGTCTCCTTAGGAGATTACTTTATCAAATATCTCCTCGCTTCATGTTTTCTTTAATTCCTTCCTTCTCTAGTGGTTATTTCCTCTTGGGTGATAAGCCTGCTTAGGTCTCTCTCATCCACAAAACGCAGCAGATACAACTTCCCTTTGCATATCTGCCTCCTTTGGCTGGTGTTCTCTCTCCCTCCTTTGCTTCTCAGCTGAGATTCCTAACATTGCCCCCTCCTGTTAACCTCCAGTAAACACTTCACACCTTGTCATCTGGTTTCCACCTCCCGAATACCTCAGCCACCTCTGGCCAGGGTTGCCAATGAGCACGCTGTTGCCAGCCTCAGTGAGCGCCCTGCAGTCCTCACCTTGCTGCTGCTGCTGCATTTGACCCTGAACCCACCCCACTTTTTCAACTCTCTAGGCTCATCGCTGCTATTGACAACATCGACTCTTTTTTTTTTTTTTTCTTGTTTCTATTTAAGAGAAAGGATCTTACTCTGTGACCCAGGCTAGAGTGCAGTGGTGCGATCTTAGCTCACTGCAGTCTGGATCTTCTGGGCTCAAGTGATTTGCTGAGTAGGGAAGCTTTTAAGTTGCTTTCCTAGTGGTCTGAATTCATTGTACATGCCTCTTCTCTCTCTCTCTCCTTTCTTTCTTTCTTTCTTCCTTCCTTCCTTCCTTCCTTCCTTCCTTCCTTCCTTCCTTCCTTCCTTTCTTTCTT
>NW_012111142.1:8197793-8235712 GCF_000951035.1 Colobus angolensis palliatus
CTTCCTTTCTTTCTTTCTTTCTTTCCTTCCTTCCTTCCTTCTTTCCTTCCTTCCTTCTTTCCTTCCTTCCTTCCTTCCTCTCTTTCTCTTTCTCTCTCTTTCTTTCTTTCTCTATCTCTTTCTCTGTTTCTTTCTTTCTTTTTCTTTCCTGAGTTGGTTCCTATTACCACTGCTCTTATCTCTAACTATTCTCTCAGAATAACTTCATTTAGACCCATAGTATTGACACCCATTTTTTCCCCTACTAAAATCTCCAAAGCCATATTCCTAATCCTAAGTGATAGGAATCTGCTGGACAGCCTCAGATAAATGACACACAGGTACCTCAGATTTAGAGAAGCAAACCTTGACCCCTTACTCCCTATGCTTGCAACCCCAATCTGCACCTCTCCAGCCCTACTTCTGTCATCTCTGTCACAATGATCATCAGCAGCAGCCACCTACATACCCAGTCTGGGACCTGGAACCATTCCAGTCTCCTTCCTCTACTCTTTCCCAGAAGCCTCATACAACCGGCCCGTTAATATATCCCAAATGTGTCACCTACTCTGCATCAGTAATGTAATGTCTTCATCATCTGTTTCCCAGATTTTTATCACAAAACAACTTTGTCTCCTTTTTACCAGCTCTGACTCTTCTCCCATCATGCCTCTAGGAGTGAACATAAATCTGATTGCTTGGTTTCCCTATGTAGAATCCTAAATTACTTGCTCACTAGCCAAGAAGGTCCATGTGTGATTGCCTCTTAGCTAACTGTCCAGCCTCAACCCTCACTACACTGCTCCTTAAAAGTGTATCTTTTGTAACAATGAGCTGATTGAAGTGTCCTGCGCATAAAAATTCTGGTTCACAAGCCCATGCCTTTGCTCACACTGTTTCCTGTGCCTAGGATGTGATCCCTTCTCATCTGAAACTTTCATTTGTTCTCGAGTACTTTGCTCAGCAATCCTATCTTCCAGGAACTATACCCAGACTTCCCAAATGGAGAATAGAAGCCTATCCCTTCTGTTCTGATAGATTCAACATTCCTCTCTACATAGCCCGAGACATAATGAATTATAATTCTTTCTCTTCTTGCCGGCTGTCCTGGACAGTGAGTTAATTGAAAGTAGAAATCCTGCCCTGTTCGTTTCTGTATTCACAGTGTCTAACATAGTGCCTAGCACCAAGTGGGTGCTGAGTGAATTTATTTGACCTGAAATTGGATTTAAATTAGCCTTAAATTGGGATTTATTAGAATAAAAAATGACTCATGAAAGGAACTTCAGTAGGGTCTGAAGAAGCTAACCTACTTTTGGAGTGTCTCAATTGTGAGAAAGATCCCACCAGACTCTCCCTGGCTGTAGCAATGTGCATCGTAAAGCCAGAAGACAGTAGCACTGCCCTGCTTACTGCAATTTGCCGGAGGAAAATAGGGGGGATGCCTAGGAGAAGCTTTCCTCACTGGAAAGGGAGTGAATCTTCTCAGCTGCTCTGCATCTTCCTGTGCACTCTTAGTTTGAAAGTGTGCATGCATTTTTTCTGCTAGGGGAAGTCATTCATGGGGTCCAAAGCCTGCCTTAGAACATAACCCTAGCACTTGGCTCCCTGGTTAGTAATTATGAGTACCTGTTTCAAGTCTTGGGGAAAGAAGTTTCTTGCAATCTTTCCTCTGACACTTTTTGCCTGTAAATTAATCCGTCAAGAAAATGATGTTTCTTCCCAGCTCTTAAGGGATTCACACCACTTATACAAAATCCTGGAGGCTCCAGTCTGAGTTGAGATGACCTAATGAGTTCCAGAGCCAAGCTCTTCAAAAGGCAGGCCTGCATTTACATATAGAATGTTGCTGACGCAGGCAGCACTGGGATCTCAGGTTTGTCGTTCTCTCAAACGCCAACCCCTGCCTGTCCTCATACTATGAGAGGGAAGCTGAAGCATTTTATTAAGTTGCCTGAACTCTTGTTTGCTAATTCTCCATTTTCATTTTGTAGAAGGAAGGCTCCAATGAATCTGAGTCAGTGAAACCTGACTCAGTCTCCTTGTAATACGTTTAATCATTTATTCATCTATCATCTTTTTTTTTTTTTTGAGACGGAGTTTCTCTCTTGTTGCCCAGGCTGGAGTGCAATGGCACGATCTTGGCTCACCGCAACCTCCGCCTCCCAGGTTCAAGCAATTCTCCTGTCTCAGGCCCCGAGTAGCTGGGATTACAAGTGCCTGCCACCACAGCTGGCTAATTTTGTATTTTTGGTAGAGACGGGGTTTCTCCATGTTGCGGCTGGTCTCGAACTCCTGACCTCAGGTGATCCGTCTGCCTCGGCCTCCCAAAAGTGCTGGGATTACAGGCATGAGCCACTGCGCCTGGCCCGTTGTCATTATTATCATGCACTTGCTCTGTGCCACAAACCAGCAGTTGTGGAAAGACAGGATTCTACCAAGGGAGAGGCTGGCATTCCAGCTCTACCCCTGTCCTAGGCAATACTTATAGATGTCTATTTAATGGGATAAGAATGAGCTGTTCCCTACAATCCTTATGTACTGAGTGGTGGAGATCAGGACAGCAAATAGGTGGCACACCTTCCGCCCTTCATTCCACAGTGCCCATGGGAGGTAATGTTAGTGGCGTGAAAGATGAACATGCTATTGCTAGTGCAGATGGAAAGAGTGTGATATGGTGGAAATGCATGATCTTAGTGTCATTGCACCTGACTTCACTACTTCATGCAATTTTGGACATGTAACCCCTCAGATATCCAGATTCCTCCTCAACTGTAAAGTGGGGATAATGATATCTTACAAGTTTGTTTCTAAACATTCTATTAACTAATTACTGTGTATAAGTACCTAGCATAATGCTTGGTACCAAGTAAGTGCTTTATAAATGTTATTCATTTCTCCTCTACAGGTGCAATTTTAGGACTGGTGAAGCATACAAAAATGACTCAGACAAGATACTAAACTATGTGCTTTTAGATAGTTTAGTAAATACTTTATTTAACAAAAAAGGACAGTCTGTGTTAAGCACCAAGAAGGTAATTCACTCAGAGAATTCAGAAGAAGAGACATGAGCAGAGAAAGTAAAGAGAGAGCTGTGGAGGAGCTAAAACCAAAAAAAAATGATACATGGTAAAGTTGGATGGATGGATGGAGAGATGGATGGCAGGATGGATAATTGATAGATGATACATCGATTGCAGGCAATAGACAGACTTGTTTTAGAATGACTCCTGTTATTGATTAGGTGGAGAAGGGGGGAGGGTGGGCAGATGGTTTATCAAAAGATCTGAAGGTGTGAATACTCAGTAGAGGGCAGTGTATAAAAGGTCAGCGAGAGCTACAATTGAAACTGTAATCTAGCAACAAATGGTACAGAATCAGAGTTAGTGAGTGATCAACTAACCCAACTCCCTGTCCACATAGGAGTCCTGTTTATAGCACTCCAGTGATCATAGTCTAGCCTCTGGAGAGCTAAGAAGTTAACCATTTCCCATCAACTAATCTGTGAATGGCATGCAATACTGACAGTTCCTGTTTATTGACAGTCTGCTCAGTACCATGCTTGTTCTATACTGAATTCCTCTCAAGGACTCTTGAGAAAGGAAGGTGCTATTATCCTCATTTTATAGAAGAACAAACTGAGATGCACAAATCCTGCAGCTAATTAAGGGCCCCAGAATCTGCATCAGGTCTTGATTGTTCCAAAGCCTGTAAAGCTATACATATCTCCACATCCGTATCATACTTCTGTTCATTAAGGACACAGCTCCTTTGATGTCAGTCTTGTCTAACCTGGGAACTCTCTTTTCAGAAGTCTTTCTTGCAACAAAAGATGCTTTTGCCCACCTCGTAATGCCTGTAGAACTCTTACTGGTTTTTGTGTTGTGTTTTGTTTTAAATCTGGTACTTAGAACATCCCTTATAAATCTCATTTCTGTTCAAATTCTGCTTCATAAATTCTTTCTTTGTTCTTTCTTTACATTAGGAAGAATTATCCAAAGATAATTGAAATTTTAAAGACTTGTTCTTGCTCTCATTCGTGCTTACCTGAAAAAGGTCTATTATCTGTCCCATTGCACAACCCAACGTCTTCCTTCCTGAAGATGTATTAATGTCTTTAGTTATTTAAGGGATTCAACTGACTGAGCATGCTTGGGTTATTATAATTTAATTTATCAGACTCTTAAAGATTGTCCTTGATGGACTCGGCCTGCCTGGGGACTGACTAGGGAAGCTCTCCAGGAGCCATGCCCATCTGACTTTCTGGACTCAGAAGGCAGTGAATGATGTCATCATGCTTGCTAAACTGGTTCCAGAGAGTAAAATGCCTCTGCTTCAAGGGATTTCAGAACAAGTACCATTCTTCTTAACTTCCTTCACAGACCTGCTGCTGTTCAGCCCTATGACTTAACTAACAAATAAATACAGGACATTTTAATTGTAAACCTACTATGTGTCAGACATTGTGTAAGGTATTGAAGATGCAAAACCAATACTATTTCCTGCACTGGAGAAGTTTACAATTGTAGATCACACAACAGGCTCTCTAACAGCTGTATCTTAGAGTTGGTGATCACTGCTATTACAATGATCTGAGAAAAGTGATGTAGAAACTCAGTCAGTGCAGGGATGTTCTCTACAATATCCACAATATTGAGACTTTTAAACTATATTGCATAGATCCTGTCATAGGATACCCAGTACCACACAAAGCAGTCCATTTCTTTGAGGGGTAATATAAAACACTGGGTTACAGTATAGGCTCTGGAGCCATACCATTTGGGCATGTTATTAAAGCCCTCTGTGCCTCATTTTCCTCAAGAATAAAATGCAGATGATAATAGTATCTATCTCATTGTGTTATTATGAGGATTAACTAAATTAATGCACATGAGGGTCTTAGAATAGAGCTCAGGACATAGTAAAGATGTCTATTAATGTTAGTTACTGTTGCTGTGAAGAGAAAATGCTAGAAAACCTCCATGTATTAAGTCTAAAGTTGCCTCAGTCTAATATCCATCTGGTAGGCCCAGTGCCATACCCTCTCGGGCAAAAACTATGCCAGGCTCAAGTACTATGTAAAAACATTCAAATCTGGTAGGCTAAGTTGCAAAGGAAGGAAGAATGTGTGCTACTCTTTTCAGAAGAAAATACTGTTGAGTCCTCATCACATAAGGTAGTTATGGTATGGACTGTCTCACTGAAAGGCTAGAAGAAGAAAGTTATAAGGTTTGCTCATAACTTTCTGTTTACTTGGAAGGTGTTAGATTTCACAGCTAAAAGTGTAGATCTTTGTTGAACAGACTTTGTATATACAAAACCTCTATTGGTGCAGTAGGAATTGAAAAGGTGAATAAAGAGCAGTTCCTTCTAAGGTGATTAAGAACATGATCTCTGTCATGGGATTTAAATTCAAATCCAAGCTCTGTCAGCTTCTAGATGTGTGATGTTGAGCAAATAAGTTAACTGAGCTTCAAACTCCTCATTTATAAAATGGGATGATAAGAATAATACCTGTGGCAGAGTGTGGTTGTAAAGAATAAATTAAGTGACATTTTTAAAGTTCTTTGGCACAGAACCTAGAATATAACAGATACCAAGCTAATGTTGGCAATTATTAATAAATATCCTATAAGTTCACAGTATGATTGAGGATACAGAAAGACAGAGAAAGATACTCACAAATAACTTATTATAGACACAGATAATAGACAATGACATAAGAAGAAGGAGATAATGTTGCATTACATGACTGTGAACAGATAGATAAAAAGTTGTTTCTATCACTCATTTATTCATTCACTCAGTAGTGTCTTTTATGTGCCAGCCACCATCCTGGAAGGACAAGGATTGATCTGCTTGTTGGGAAAACAGAATAAACTTTCAATTTTGGATAATTGTAGATTCACAGAAACATCATAAAGATAGTACAGAGAATTCTCATGTACTCATCACCCAGTTTCTCCTAATATTGACTTCTTACATAACCACAATGCATTTGTTTAAAATAAACTATAGACGTTATTTGGATTTCACCAGTTTTCCACTCATGTCGTTTTTCTGTTCCAGAATCCAAACCAGGATACCACATTGCATTTATTTCCTTATATTTGTATGTGCATATTTGTTTGTTAAAAAATAAATACATTCAGCCGGGCACTGTGGCTCACTCCTGTAATCCCAGCACTTTGGGAGGCCGAGGTGGGTGGATCACGAAGTCAGGATATTGAGACCATCCTGGCTAACATGGTGAAACCCCATCTCTACTAAAAATACAAAAAATTAGCCAGACGTGGTGGTGGGCCCCTGTAGTCCCAGCTACTCAGGAGGCTGAGGCAGAAGAATGGCGTGAACTCGGGAAGCGGAGCTTGTAGTAATCCAAGATCGCGCCACTGTGCTCCAGCCTGGGCAACAGAGCGAGACTCTGTCTCAGACAAACAAACAAAAAATAATAAGTAAATAAATACATTCACAATAGTTTCAGTCAACTCCCTCTCTCTGGGGTTCTTCTGAAGAGACTCGAATGAAGTAAGACCATTGTGCTTTGGTAACATCAGCTGTTCACTTTGCTCAAAGTTCTCAGTACCTACTTACTATCTTGGCAGAAAATAAGTCCTGCAACTGATCCTTTATTCTGTAAGTGAAATTACTAAATTAAGCCAAGCTGCAGTTTAAAAAAGATTTCCTTTATAAGAATTAAATATCTCAATTTAGTAGTTCTTCTAAAGAGACTCAAATTAAAAGAAGCTTTAAATTTTAGGTACTCTTTTAAAGAAAGAAACTTAAAAAATTAACCCAGATTATAAAAAGATTGTTGAGCCAGTTCACCCAATACACATGCTTAATGTTCTTAAGATAGTACTTCAGTTGGGTAACTGTTGTCTATGCCTTTCAGCTGTGGTCACCCATCTCATTGTAAGCAAAGAAGCCAGTCATAGATAACCGGTTGCCTAGGGTCTTGGCCTCAACTGCTCTCTCTCCCTCTTGCCTTCTTTTGTTATTTTTCTCTTGGCCTCACTTCTAGTTTTTTCATTTCCTGATACCCATCTCAGTTCCTTTTTTTGTGTTTTATTTTTGTTTTCATTTAAAAGATACTATTAATACATTTTAAATAGAGAAAATTTGAACCTCCAGGTAAGCATAAAGGAGGAAATTTTTATTACCCATAATCTCCCATTACTATTAACATCCTTACATTCTGTATTCTGCCCATGTGCATATGTAGACACATATATACAGTCATGCATCACTTGATGACAGGGATATGCGCTGGGTTCTTAGGTGATTTCATCATTGTGTAAACATTACAGACTGTAGTTGCACAAACCTAGATGGTGTAGCCCACTTCACACCTAGTCCATAAGGTGTAACCACCATTTTATGTGCAGTCTGTCACTGGCTGAAAACATTATGCAGGGCGTGACTGTCTTCTCCCTTATAGGCCCATATGATGATAATGCTCTAACAATATGAAGCATTTGCTCATGTATCAAGTCAATTAATTCTCAAAATGTCCTGTAAAGGGGATACTATTATTATTCTCATTTTACAGATTAAAAAAAAACTAAGGCTTAAACAGTAAGTACTTTGCCTAAGATCAAGCAGTGAGCAAGTGGTTGAGCTGGGATTCTAATGGTCAGGCTTCAGAGCCTGTGGTCTTAACCATGATGCCAAAATCACACTGAATATTATATTTTACCACCTGCTTTTTTCTACTTAAAATATGTGATGAAGACCTTGCTATGTTTTTGTTGTTGTTGTGTTTTGTTGTTGTTGTTGTTGCTCTGAGATTGAGTCTTGCTCTGTCGCCCAGGCTGGAGTGCAGTGGCATGATCTCGGCTCACTGCAAGCTCCACCTCCCGGGTTGATGCCATTCTCCTGCCTCAGCCTCCTGAGTAGCTGGTACTACAGGTGCCCGCCATCACACCCAACTAATTTTTTGTATTTTTAGTAGAGATGGGGTTTTACCATGTTAGCCAGGATGGACCTTGCTATGTTAAGACATGTTGTCCTTTTAGATATTTTTCAAGTGGCTAGTTTTATACACAATGCTTCAACAAACACCTTAACCAGGAGCCTTAGGACCTGTCTTGAATTATTTATTCAATCTTTCTTTGTTTCCATGACTCTTTTGCTCATCTGTGTTTCTACTTCTGCTTCTTGGGCTGATTGCCTTCTCTTCTCTCCCCATTATCTGTCCCCCAGCTTCTACAAACGTGCACACACACACACACACACACTCACACTCCCCTCTGCTCAGCTCTTAGCTTTGCCCATTCCTTTCATGTTGAAGCATCCCAGCGCTTCTGGAAACACATCTCCTCTGCCAACTGGACTCTTAGGAGTAATTTTTATTCATGGAGAGCAATGACTTTATTATGAAACCTTTATTCTGGAGTATTCCTCTAGGTTTATACAAATACTCATTTCAATAAAACTTTATTGAGCATCCATAATTTACAAAATATTTGAGGGGCACAAAAGTGGAGCACCTGTCTTCCAGGAGTGTACAGTCCTAATGGATGTCTGAGAGACAAGTAGAACCAACCAGAATGCAAAACAAAGGTATTAATTAATAGTAAAATGAAGTTATTAATTAATAATATGAGGTGGGAGCCAAGGGGAAGAAACTATGAATTTTGATTGGTAGGAAGGCTTGAAGAAAGTTTCCAGAGAAGGTAACTAGATGACTTATTATCATTACTTGTTCTGTCTTCGGTGGGTATCATACATGATAGTGTGACAAGCTGGGTCACCCAGGAACCAGGGCCTTGAGCTCAACGTCTGAAGGGGGAAAAGCAATAGGTTGACCAACTGTTCTGGTTTGTCCAGGGCTGAGTGAAGTTTCCAGGACATGGAACTTCTAGTACTAAGACCAGAAAGCCCTAGGAAAACTGAGACAAATCAGTCATTCTAAATAGCAGTGAACAATGCAGACAAAGCCTCCTGCCCTGATGGAGTTCACAGATTTAAAAAATAGTAAAGGAATAAAAGAATATTGTGAGAGGTAGATAGTGTGGTAGAGGAAAATAAGGCAGACTAGGAGGATAGAAAAGGACTGGAGTGCTGGGGCTTGGGTCAGTGATCTGTATTAGATTGGGCAGTCAAGGAAGGCCTTCCAGTGAGTTGTCATTTAAGCAGACATGAATGTAGAATGACAGTCATGTGGATACCTGGAAAAAAAATTCTAGGCCAGTGCAGTTCAGGCCTAGAGATTGAGGAAACAAAAAGCCAGGAATGGGATCAGAGAGGAAGCCAGGAGTCAGGTCACACAGGGCCCTGTGGGCCATAGGAGGTGATTTGGATTTCATTCTAAGATAGTACCTTGGAAGATTTGAGGAGAGGCATTATATTAGTTGGTTCCCACACTGCGATAGAGAACTGCCCAAGGCTGGGTAATTTATAAATGAAAGAGGTTTAATTGACTCACAGTTCCTCATGGCTGGGGAGGCCTCAGGAAACTTACAATCACCTCGGGGAAACTTACAATCACAGCGGAAAGGGAAGCAACCACATCCTTCTTCACATGATGGCAGGAAGGAAAAGTGCCTAGCAAAGAGGGAAAAGCCCCTTGTAAAATCATCAGGTCTTGTGAAAACTCACTCACTATCATGAAAACAGCAGCACAGGGGTAACCACTGCCATGATTCAATTACCCACCACTGGGTCCCTCCTATGACACATGGGGATTATGGGAACTACAATTCAAGATGAGATTTGGGTGAACACACATCCAAACCATATCAGGCATGAAGTCATCTGCCATATGTTTTATAAGGACCACTCTGGTTGTTATGTGGGAACAGAGTGTGGGATGAAAGTTGGAGGCTAATTAGGAAGTGACTGCAATAATCTAGAAGGACAACGTTATGTATCAGAAAGTACAGAGGTCTCAGACAACCCAACCCAGTCATCACTAGTAGGGAAACTCCTTGCAAATTACTTAACTTCTGTTAGCCTTTAATCTTCTTATCTATAAAGTAGGGATTAACACATTACACAAGCTAAATAAAATAATGTGTATGAAAGTGACTAGCAAAGCACCTACAGTTCTATTATGAAAATAGGATGCCATAGGAATTAAAATGTTGAATTGCTAATCTGATTCTTAAGGCCAGTGACTAGCCACACACAAATCTGAGTGTTTAGTCAGACGTAAATGCATATTCTCATGCATGATTGGATCCTTCCAGTTCTGTAAGTGTATGTATTTGTTCTTTCTATTTTATCTTTAGAGATGAAGTCCTGCTGTATTGCCCAGGCTGGAGTACAGTGGTATGATCAGAGCTCACTGTAGCCCTGAACTCCTAGGCTCTCACCTCAGGTGATCCTCCCACCTCAACCTCCTGAATAGCTAGGACTACAGGTCCGTGCCACCATGCCCGGCTAATTTTTAAATTTTTTTGTAGAGATGGGGCCTTAATATTTTGCCCAGGCTGGTTTTGAACTCCTAGCCTCAAGCAATCAATCCTCTGGCCTTGGCCTCCCAAAGTGCTGGCATTATAGGTGTGTGCCACCACATCTGGCTATATGTTCTTTTTATTGCTATCAAAAGCATTAACAATTTCCTAAATATGCTTAGTAGTTTTGTAGTGCTATTTATTTGCTGCTATGGTTTTATCTGCTCAGCAATGCCATTCCTTATACTCAAATCCTTTTCTGCTTGGCCCAGGTCCAAATTTACCTTCCCCGTGGAATCTTCTCTAAGTCTTTTTTTTTTTTTTTTTGAGACGGAGTCTCGCTCTGTGGCCCAGGCTGGAGTGCAATGGCACGATCTCGGCTCACTGCAAGCTCTGCCTCCTGGGTTCACGCCATTCTCCTGCCTCAGCCTCCTGAGTAGCTGGGACTACAGGCGCCCACCACATCGCCCGGCTAGTTTTTTGTATTTTTTTTAGTAGAGACGGGATTTCACCATGTTAGCCAGGATGGTCTCGATCTCCTGACCTCGTGATCCGCCCATCTTGGCCTCCCAAAGTGCTGGGATTACAGTTTTGAGCCACCGCGCCCAGCCATCTTTTCTAAGTCTTCAACCGACAGAGTCAGTTACTACTTTCTCATTATTTTCTCAGGACTTTGTGTGTTTACTCTATTTTACATTATCAGTTTTTATTACAGTTTGTTTTTTATATGCCCATTTGTCTAATAAAAAGATGGAAGGCAGGTACAATGTTTAATTTATCTAAGATATGACAAGGGTAACCACTTGCTGCATAGCTCAGTCCCTAATAGGAACCTAAGACATTACTAATGAGTTGGATGGACATGATTGTGCTTAAAACTTGATCTCTGGTATATCACTCAGGAGAATTGCAGAAACAGCATGACATAGGGGGAGGAGTGGATTTGAAGTCAGACAGACCGAAGAGCAAAACCAGGGCCTGACATTTACTAAGCTATGTGGTTTTGCCTAAACCATTTCATCTGCCTGAATCTGTTTCCTTGCCCTTCAACAGTGTATTATCTATTCCTATGTAGAAAACCATGAAACTTAACAACAATCCTTTATTATTTCACATGATTACTAAGGGTTAGGAGTCCAGGATCAGTTTAGCTGGGTGGTTCTGTTTTAGGATCTCTTGGTTTGCATGTTAGCTGGGGCTACGGTCACCCGAAAGCTTGACCAGGCTAAAGGATATGCCTCCAAGCTCACTCCCAGAATTGTTGGCAGAAGGCTCTAGTTCCTCTTCACATTAACCTCTCCATAGGCTGCTCAAGAACATGGCAGCTGGCTTCCCCCAGAGTAAGTGATCTGAGAGTGGGAGAGACACAGACAGAGGTGGAAGCTGCAGGGCTTTTTATTACCTAATCTCAGAAGTGATACATCATCTCTTCTGCCACATTCTGTTGTCACACAGACCAACCCTGATACATTGTGGGAGAGGATTACATGAGAATATGAACACTAGGAGCAGCAGGCATCATTTGGGTCATCTTTGAGGCTGACTCCTATGAACAGGAATATTTACCCTAAACATGGTAAATGTTTAAAATGAAAAACTGAGCATCCTTAGCTTGCCCTGCTTAAGGAACTGCTTAATGGTTGCAATTAACCCTGGATAAACCCAAGGTCTCTGGCCTGACTCCTACGTAGTTTTCCAGCCTCTCTCTGCACCTCCTTTGTTTATACATTAAGCTCTATTGAACTCTTGGTCTGTGCTGTTCCCTCTGCTTGGAATGCCCTCATTTTCACCGTCTGGGTCCACCTAGTATAGACCTTATGCTTTCCACCGTGCTCACTTCCTGCCCCCAATTCCCACCCCTCCAACCCTTCTAAGTCTCCTTTCCTGACATCTTTGGGTGGTATCCTGGGGGGTGTGGCCCACTGCCAGGCCTGGTAATAGGCTCCTCAGCACAATCTCAGAATAAACCAAACCCATCTACACCATGCTGTCCAAAAAGGATTTCCTTTTGGGTTTAACTTGGATTTAAGCCCTGGTTCTGGCTGTGTACTGAGTGGTTTCAGGAGGAAGAAAAATAACACTTATGAATAAAAGTGTAACATTTATTATACTCCCAGAGAGCTAGCTGCTGCCTTGGGCACTTTCTCAGAAATTATCTTACTTAATCACATACATTTTTCTATTTGGGCAAGTGATTCTACCTTTTTGGATCATAGTTAACTCATTAGTAAAATGGGAATATTTCCCAAACATGCCCTGGATACTTCCATTCATCTGTGCCTTGCACACAACCTCCCCCACCCTAGGATGTCCTCTGATCCATCTCCACACGTTCACTCTTGCACAGTCCCCTGCAGTTTAAACCCATTTCTGCCCCTTAGGAGCTGTGCAACCTCAGGAAAGTTACTTTACTTCGCTGAGGCCAGAAAATAGCAGTGTTTAACAATGACTACTGGTGCTGTCGGCATGTTGGCAAGTTAGTAGGACTGTGGTTGTTAGGAATATCTGAAATAGTACCTAATACCCATTTTGGGTTCAACAAATGTTAATTACCTTGTTTTTTTTCTAAGGCCCAAAGCAAACATAGACCCAAATATCACCTCCTCTTGTCTACCCAAAACCCATTTTGTTACATCTTCTTTCCCTGATGAAAGTGCTTATATTCAAAAATTAAGTACATATCTCATAAACAAAAACATTGTTGAGGGGAGAAGGGTGTTTCATCAGGCTCTGCAAACCTAGATATGGGTCTCAGAAAGCCTCCTTTGTTATACCGGCACTATGAAGAAAGATATGTTTAAACCTCTTTGAGCCTCAGTTTCCACAGAATTGGGATTTTTCATATTTTTATTGAAACATAATGTTTGTACGTATTTATGGGGCACATGTGATATTTTGATATATGCATACAATGTGTCATGATCAAGTCAGAGTGTTTTGGATCTTCGTCATCTCGAGCATTTATCATTTATTTGTGTTGGAACATTCCAAATCCCCTCTTCTAGCTATTTTTGAAATATACAGTACATTGTTCTTAACTATATTCAGTCTACTGTCTTATTGAACATTAGGACTTTTTCCTTCTGTCTAACTGTATGTTTGTGTCCCTCAACCCACCTGTCTTCATTCCCCCTACCCGCTACACACATTCCCCTCCCGGCCTCTGGTAACTATCATGCTACTTTCTACCTCCATGAGATCAGCTTATGATCTTCTGTATATGAATGAGAACTTGTGATATTTGTCTTTCTGTGCTTGGCTTATTTAACTTTAACATAATGAGCCTCAGTTCCATTCATGTTGCTGCAAATGACAGGATTTTATTCTTTTTTTAACGGCTAAGTAGTATTCCACTTTGTAAATACATTACATTTTCTGTATCCATTCATCCATTGATGGACACCTAGGTTGGTTTCAGATATTTGCTATTGTAAATAGTGCTGCAATAACCACAGGACTGAAGGTATCCCTTTGATTTACTGCTTTGCTTTCCTTTGGATAAATACCAGTCGTGGGATTGCTGGATCATATGGTGGTTATATTTTTAATTTTTGGAGAGATCTCCATACTGTTTTCCATGTGGTTGTACTAATTTACAGTCCCACCAACAGTGTGTAAGAGGTTCCTTTTCTCCACATCTTTGCCGGCATTGGTTATTTTTTTGTCTCTTTGATAATAGCCATTCTAACTGGGGTAAGATGATATCATATTGTGGTTTTGATTCGCATTTCCCTTTTGATTAATTATGTTGAACATTTTTTCATATACCTGTTGTTCATAAAATGGCAAAAATTAAATCTGCCTTTAGAAGAGTAGATATAAGTAATAC
Organism: Colobus angolensis palliatus; assembly: GCF_000951035.1. NCBI lineage: Eukaryota > Metazoa > Chordata > Mammalia > Primates > Cercopithecidae > Colobus > Colobus angolensis. Next base: position 8,212,002 of record NW_012111142.1, read on the forward strand.
TACAATTTAAAAAAATCATGGGCCAGAGCTTGGCCCACAGTAGATATTCAATAAATGTGCTAATCCCTCTCTAGGACATGTACATTCCACTTACTCTTGTCAACACTTTGGGCCGCCTGGTTTTGCACAGCCACCAAAATGTGCGTCTATTTATTAAGGGACAGCCTCACTGATTAGTCTTCTCGCTGGAAAACTAATTAGGCCTGGCCCTCATCTATTTGGGTTTATGTCAGCAGTACTTTTCCCCATCACTGCAAGCTCTGGACTACCTTGTCAGTGTGCCCAGGTTTGCTGTGAAGAAGAAAGACTTTCCTCGCATTACTTACCTCATGTAGCTTCAATTATTTATGTACAAGTTGGAGATGATCTTTGGCCTTTTTAAATTACATTTATTTTTATTGTCTTCTGTAATCCCATCATATTTTCAATTACCCACTCACTCATTCATTCAGAAGTAGATTTCCCCCTTTGGCAGAAAAAAATAAAACAAGTAATTTTACAAAGTAGCTCAAAGGTTTCTGTTACAATCAGATTTATTTGGCTAAGCATTCTGTCCTCTGGATTCTTGGAGAATTTATAGAAGAAAGGTAATTTCTTAGTTAACAAAAGATACCCACTTCCTCACTTCCTTGTCAGTTACACATGCAGTGACTCAAAATAATTTGAAATCTACATTATTATTTTTGCCACAGCTTTGAATGGTAGCAGGAAATAGTCTTTATAAAATAAGTGCTTGAATCAGCAAGTTTATTCTTTCAGTATTACAATTGAATCCCGTACTTCAAATCTAGAAAAACACACTCCCCTACTATTTTAGATTGTGTTATTTTAAAGCTTCTCAGTAATTTTTATTCATTTGTTTGTTTTCCCAATTCATGTAGTCACCCAAGGCAACAATGGGATGATGAAATATTCATTCTACAATATTTTTTGAAGACAATCAGCATTCTGGTCATTAATTAGACATACTTGGTCTACATTGGCTGAGCTGATATTGATTCTTCCCACTGCTTCCCAAGAAAACTGAAGCATCCCCTGAATATTTGAGAACAGCTTGTCTGAGGTCTGAGGGAGCAACGTAAGAGAAGGGAGGTGTGCAAGGTTCTCAAAGGAAGGAAGGTATCACAATTGAAATGCTAAGGCTACAATTTTGAAGCAAGTTCTTAGCATTTTGCCCCTTGTTCCCTGCTGTATCCCAAGCATGCAACTCATTGCCTGCACATGGCAGATGCTCCTTAGGTCTTTGTGACTGGAGGGTTTGAGAGTTGTAGGGTGGCTGAGTGGGCTCAAAAGAATCTCATTGTCTTAACTGTAATGAATATAGAACTTTTGTTTGCTGCTCTGCCCTCCTGATATAATAGATGAGTAAAGTGAGGACAGAGAGGGGAAGTTCAACTCCCAAGGCCATCAGTGGCAGCAATGGGCCTGAAACACAGATCTTCTGACAACTGGCTAGAGGGCAGAGGACCCTGCTCTCTGTTCTCATGTGCTGAGTAATAGTACTTGGGCTCAAGGTAGAGAAGGTAGCTGAGGATAAATGCAGCTCCAAGCGTCCATCTCCAGGTCTTTCTTTTCTAAAGCTTGCATTTCTTCAACCTTCAGAGTAAAAGGGGTTGGTGTGGATAACAATCATGATAAACGGAGAGAGCACTCTTCCTGCTGCTGGACAAAATTCCAGAGAGTTTTTGTTTTGCAGGAAATAAAACCAGGGAGGGAGGCAGGGCCCAATCTCAGAAGTAGAAGACCTTACAGGATGTGATGAGGAACTTGCGTCTCCTCAACTGTGTCCAACAGTTCTTCTATGCCCTCTGGCAGGATGCTAGGAATGCTAGCTGCTCAGGAAAAGTACATAGGCCAAAGAATAAACACAATAAAAGCCAGAGGTAGAAACAGGAGCCAGTTTAAGCCAGAAAAACATTAAGAAAATGTCAAACTATGAGGAGTGAAGTGTGATCTCTTCTTTCAGCCATAAGCCTGAAGTCACTTGCTATGGTTTGGCCATTTGACCCCTCCAAACCTCATGTTGAAATTTGATCCCAATGTTGAAGGTGGGGCCAGTGGGAGGTGTTTAGGTCCCTGGGGTGGATCCCTCATGGATAGATTAATGCCCTTCCTTAAGGTGAGTGAGTTCTCACTCTTAGTTCCAATGAGAGCTGGTTATTAAAAAAAAGCCTCACATGCCCCCCTAGCCTTTCCTCCCGCCATATGATCTCTGCACTCTCCAGCTTCCCTTCACCTTCCACTGTGAGTGGAAGCAGCCAGAGGCCCTCACCAGATGCCCAGTCTTCCAGCTAGCAGAATTGTGAGCCAAATAAACTCTTCTCTGTATAAATTACTCTGCCTCGGATGCTCCTTTATAGCAACACAAAATAGACTAAGACACCACTATTGTTAGGAAGAAGAGATTTGGTGACAAAGAAGATGCCTTCAAAGAACGTATCGTCTAATGAAGAAGAGAAGTACCTGTGCATGGTAACCAGAATGCATATGAAAAGCACTGGGGTTTCTATCCCAGGCTGCGCTTAAGAATCACCTAGGAGCTTTTTTGAAAAAAAAGTTTGGGCTCTTTCCCTAAAATTGAATCCAGATCTTGAAGATGGAAGGCTAACTTAAAAAAAAAAATCTCTCCAGGTGATTTTGATACACAGTGAGCGTTGGTATCACTGCAATAGAGAAAAGCCCAAGGTAGTATGTGGACTCTTGTCTCAGCCTGGGGTGATCACAGCCGTTGGATAGCCTGAAGAGCATCACAAACATAGACTCTGGAGCCTCATAAGAATCTAATAATTCAGAATTTCCAGGGAATTGAGACCCGGAATCTCTCTTTTGGAAAAGCTCCCGAGGTGGTTCAGATGACCAAGAAGGTTTGGGAACCAGTCTGCTAGAGCAGCTCTGTCCGGTAAAAATATAATGTGACTCACATGTATAATTCTACAATCTCTAGTAGCCACATCTAAAAGATAAAAAGAAACAAGTAAAGTTAATTTGAATAATGTATTTTATCTAACATCATTTCAACATAGGATTAATTTAAAAATTATTGTTTAGCTTTTTTATATTCTCATTTTTCATACTAAGTCTTTAAAATCTGATAGGAATTTGATACTTAGAACTGCAGACCACACTTGAACTCCAGACCACTTGCCAAGGGCAGGGCTGTCTGTTGTTCACCTCTGCATCCCCAGCAGCTGGTGCCAGGCCTGACATGGCACAATTCCCCATGGTTTGGGACATGATCTGGGTGTCTACATTCCAAACTATGGGTACCATGGGAACAGAAGCATGGAGGGATAGAACAATATACTAGGCTGGTGGGGGGTGGGAGTGGGACTGGGGCAGCAGAAAGGGAGAGGTAAGCCATGCAGGAAAGGAGTTTGGAGAGGAAGACAGAGCTCAATCTTCTTTTTTTTTTTTTTTTTTTTCTTGTCGCCTGGACCTACCACCAGGTTTTAAGAGTAAGTGGGAAGGACTTCAAATTCACTCATTTTTTTTTTTTCCTGGATGTCAAGAGTTCCAAGGCCTCCAGGACATGTATTAGGTTTACTGGTTTATTGAGATACTGCCTCAGGCAGGTTGACTAAGTGGGCCTCTTTTTGTTGGGAACCAGAACAATAATTAGGAGAGACTTTGCTGACATTAAGAATCTGCTGAGCATATGCTTTTTCAGTACAATTTCAACTTCAGATTCTGTCAAGGTCCTCAGAAGCCTCACTGTGGGTGCATCAGTTACATTTTAAGACAATAACACTGATACGAATGATCCAATCTGTCAAAATCCTTTTACAGAAATCTGTCCTGCTTTCTTGGCACTAGCTGACTCATAAAGTTTGTCATGGATCAGTTGAGGGATTTGTCACTGGCTTGCCATCAAGTTCAGTGACCAACTGTTCCAAATCAGGGACTGGATGATGTATTTTGTGATTTAGTGGGACATGGATCAATTAATGGCAGTGCTGGAACACAGCAGGAGAAGTTGAAGTCAGACCACAGTCTACTGTGGAGCTAATGTTTGCTGATCAAAGGAGGACAGGCCTAGCTGTTTGCAAACAGAAGTCTAGCTGGGAAAGCAAACCATAGAGTGGATAAAGCAACTGCTGCTACAGGTTTCCAAGCCATGCTTCCAAGACTCCAAGTTTTTCAGAAGTATCCAAAGGCAGCAAAGGGAAGCTTGAGTCCTTTCATTCGCGCATACTCATTTTCACCAGTTTTATCTTTTGGATTTCATTGTAAGATTGCATTTTAAATCCACTGCACCCTGAAAAGCTTGCAAAAACATTAATGTAGACAATGGGTAGCACTATGGCTGAGTGTTATAAAGAATGTCTAACAAAATATAACAGTAGAAACCTATTAAGACAATAAATTCTACAAATGGTAACTTCAGGCAACTAGGTAGGTAGCTGCAGGGTACTAAATCATTCATTAGTTCATGATTCATTCATTAATTCTTCAAAAATATATTTTTCACTTGTTATGACCTAGATACAATGCTAGGCACTGGGAATACAGCTGTGAAAAAGTAGATATGTTCCCTGCCCTCATGTTATTTATACTGTTGTAGGAAAGATAGACAATAAATATGGACACACTTAAATACAATTATTGTAGCTTGAGGTTAGGAAATTAATGCAGTGGCAGAAATTATGAGGGAGGAGTGCTACTTTAGAAAAGGTGGTCAGGAAAGGCTTGGCTTAGGAGATACCCTTAAGATGAAGCCTGAGGATATAAAGGAGCTAGCTATGCAGTAGGCTTTGCCAGGAGCATTTTAGGCAGATAACACAGTTGATGCAAATACCTGTGGCAGCCTCTGGGATTATTACAGAAAATGAGAAGACTCTGTAAAGCCTGAATGAAAAGAGTTTTTGTAACATGATTTTGCAGCACAGCGAGGATCCAGGTCACACAAGACCTTACAGAGTCCAAGGTATCCTCTAAATACGAGAGGCCTTTGCGAAGTTTCAGAAGAGAGACATGTTATCTCATTTACACTTTTCAAAGGCTGATTCCACCAGCACATGGCACTAGTAGGCGGGCAAGGGCAAGCAAAGCCTTCTCCTAGAGACTGGTGGGCAGATTAGCAAGCCAGAGACTCTAAACGAGGAACACAACAGGACTCCTGTTCTTAGAGCCAAGACGTAAGGCAAAATACAAGGAAAAATGTTCCTACTACTTCACAGCATGAGCTTTCTCTTATGAACCGGGAGGGTGTGATGCCTATGGTCAAGTATGGCTGAAGCCGCAACAGGGCTCCCTCCTCAGGGCCTAATTGATCCCATAGCCTGGAGCAGGGTTGAGCTGAAAAGTCAATGGGATCTGCAGGACAAGGAAGAGACTAGCCCAGCACTTAGAAGAAAGAGCTGCAACAGGCTTTAATCTACCTTGAGAATGTCTTCATGCTGGCAGTCAACACAGACTCACATCAAATCCACTTTCCCCACAAATTGCATCCACATTTTTGCAATTTGGTGTGTATTGATTTTTCTCCGAGGGACCTCTTGTTGAGTTATTTAACTGCCACCATTGCAAAGGGCGGCAAGTAATTTTCAGCGCAGAGCCACTTCTTCTGAAGTCTGCATTGAAACTCCAATCCAGTCCTGTCCTATAATTTCATTTCAGAGCACTCCTGGATGATTATATTACCCAAATATGGGCATTATTGCAGAATGAATGGTTTGACCATGAAGACAGAGAGAGCATTTGATCTTCTTTTCCATCTCAAAATAAAGTATCAAGCAGGAGTAATGTAACAATGTAGAGGTATTCAGGACTGAGATATTCTTTATGCTTCTACTTTGAAGCAAAGGTGGACTGGCTAGTGTCTTCAATATTTACAATAGAATTGGTTCCCCTATTTTTATGTTGATATTCCTCAAATCCTTTGACATTTATCACAAGGGTCATGAGATTAGAATCATATCTAAAGCTGTGTTTATTCTAGTGCTAATTTTTAAGACGATCGTTTCTCCTGTCCCTGTTCCATATATAAAATTATAAAATTTCATCCACCAGAGGATCTATAGGGATTTCTTTTCTCCTCCTTTTTAAACTGATAATTAGAATTTTTTTTTTGAAAGTCGTACATGCCTTTTTTTTTTTTTTTTTGGCTGCAAGGAAGCTGAATGGTAGGTAGTAGGTAGATAGTTTTTTGAAGTTCAACCACAACAATCACATAACCCTTACGATTTGTGTGTGCATACATATAGACATATATATATTTACCTGTTACACATTTTCTATTTCTGTTTTCTGTTTCTAGTCACATATTTCTGGTTTCAACGACCTCACTTTGTTTTATCACTATTTTACTGTAAATGTTTTAAGTCATCTAAATTTTTTGGGAAAGCATTAAAAAGTAAAAAAAAAAAAAAAAAAATCATTAAATTTTAATGCTGTCATTCATAAAATATTATGCCAGCTGTTGTAAGAGCATAGGTTCTATATAAGAATCCACAGGATCTCATTGAGAAGCATAGTGAAAGTGGAGGTTTTGACATAAGGAAAGAAATCTGACTTCTGAAATATGGTGAGGACAGTGGAACTGCAGTACAGATTGGACAGAGGTTGGCAGTTTCACATTGACAAGATGTTTGGGAGGCAGGTGGTATGGTGATATGTATCATCATATTATAGGACTTTGGAAAATGTGTTATCCTCTGGGTAAAAGCATTTTGATATGATAAAAGAGAACTTCGTCTCCGGAGTGAGACAACCTGGTTCAGAACCTCAGTTGTGTCCCTCATGAACTGTGTGTACATTTTTGGCAAGTTATAAGCCATCATCGGGTCTCAGTTTCCTTTCTGTCAAATGGGGCTAATGGTAGATATTGCCTACTAGTGTTACTATGGGTTATTAGATGAGTTAATACATATAAAGTGGTTATAGCAATGAGTGGTACATAGTTAACATTTAATAAATGTTAACTACTACAGCTGTTGTTATTCTCTTGCTAGACACTTTTACCTGTGCTGTCTTAATTTTCTCTCACAACTCTACAAGGTGGACTGCCCTTTAAATGAGGCTCCCAGAAGTTGAGTGCCAGAGTCAAGAAGCTTGCATTTCAGCAAGAGCTATTTGACTCCAAAGCCCATGGTCCTCTCACTCTGATATACTTAACACATCCTGCAAGATGGAATAAATAGAAAATCTCTTACTGATGCATATCACAAACAGGATAGAAGCAAGTTACGGTAGTGACTTATTCATTCAAAAATTATCTGTGAATGCTTTGCTTTAGACCAGTCACATAGTAAGCAAAGATAAGGCTCCTAGCAGGCTCTGCCCTCAGATGGCTTCCAAATGGGAAAGATAAACCAAATTAGAGTACAGTGTGAAAATACACAATGACATAAGGCAAAAAAGAGAAAGGACATGTAATCCAACTTACTGGAGTCAGAATCTGGAAGAATGAATGAATGAATGAATGAAGAGCCTAGAGGCTCTTCATTAAAGAAGTCGTGCTGTACAATAAGGCAGCAGAGTAATACTTCCGCTCCTTTGAGAATCTCCACACCCACACCGTTATCACTCCTCCCCCAAGCCTGTCCCTAAGTCCAGAGAAGCAAACCTAACTGCTAAGGGTCAAATGTTACCTGATAGCTTACCAGTCTTCAGTTTAAACCTAGATGGTTTCTAAGAGCCCAAATGTTAAATTATCGGGAATTTTGGAAGCCTGTTTAACAGCCTTTGTTAAAAATTAAATTATATGAAACAACACTTATATCGAAAACAAAGGTAATTAATACTCCAAATGCATCCGTCACCTCCTGGTTACTTCACTACTACTTATGCACTTGAAGTTATTTACATCTATTGTAAATAGGTAGCCAGTAGAAATGCTTTATAATGGTGTGCTACTATTGCATGTCTCTTTCCAGCTCCACGTTTAGTGACATCCTTGTTGGTAGCATGGAATCAGCCATGCTGGGATTATTTATACCACAGAAATAAGTAAATGCTACAAATAATGACTTTGGTTTTTCTCACAGAGCTGGTTGATAAATTTTACCAGCACACCATTGGCTTTCAGTCATTCCACCTGCTCTTTCCTGCAGTTGCCCCCCCTCCCTCTCTGCTTTATTTAATTTTCATTTTCATTCATTCTTCTTCAATTTGTTCATACCATGCCACCTCAGCTCCCTTACTGGTCTACACTTTTATTTCATCCCTCTTGTTTTTCTGATTACATCTCTTCCTTGTTCACCTAGAGCTTCTTTTGGCCAAGAATGTGTTTTGCATAGTCCTGGTTGTCATGTGCGTGCCTGTGAAGAGACCACCAAACAGGCTTCATGTGAACAATAAAGCTTTTTAATCACCTGGGTGCAGGCAGGCTGAGCCCGAAAAGAGAGTCAGCAAGGAAGATAGGGGTGGGGCAGTTTTATAGGATTTGTGTGGGTAGTGGAAAATTACAGTCAAAGGGGGTATTTTTCTTGTGGGCAGGGGCGGGGTCACAAGGTGCTCAGTCGGAGAGCTTCTGAGCCAGGAGAGGGAATTTCACAAGGTTAATCGCTCAGGTAAGGTGGGGCAGGAACAAATCACAATAGTGGAATGTCATCAGTTAAGGCAGGAACTGGCCATTTTCATTTCTTTTGTGATTCTTGACTTGCTTCAGGCCATCTGGATGTATGCCTGCAAGTCAAAGAGAATATGATGTCTTAGCTTGGGCTCAGAGGCCTGACACTGGTACTTGATTTGCCTGGAACTTAAATCAAAAGTAAGTCTCTCATCACCTCACTTACTGGGTTTGGAGTGACTGATTTGACAATATTGGCCAACACAAACAAAAGGTCCTCTGCTCATCAAGAGAGAGGAGCCTAGCCTTGAACCTGGGCCCCTGGTTCCTGTCTTTGTTGTTTCCTGTTACCAGGGCACTCTCGGTGGTATTATTCTATGCTTTTTAATGCCTTCCTGTATCATTTAATTGGATTGCAGCACACTAAACATTTGAAAAGAATTCAAGTGCAAGCTGCCAGGCTCTCTTAATGAACATTCTGTGTGTCATTGTTTGCCAAGAAAGTCATTCATTGGATAAAAATCAGGAGATTGAATGAAGAAATAAAATTTGTTTTTCTTTCCCTCTCTTTATGATATGATTGCTTGTTTCCCCAAGTAATATTTTGTCTCTCTCCTTCTAGTCATGTGTGGACTGTTTTTCCAGCAGAGAAGATTAACTGAATGTCTCTCCACAAATATCATATTTAATTTAATGCCATTACATTAGATCATGTATTAAAGAATACAAGATCCTACTGGATTCCATTTTAAGTTAGATATCCACAAATTTGTTTCCTTAAACATGCAGATGGCATATGTTCTGTTCACACAATCCTTATTGGTTCACGTGCCCAACACAATGATATGGAACATGAATCCCAGAAGGAAATAGTATGTCACAATTTACATACTGCATGTAGTAAGGATAGAGAAGAAGGAACATAGCCTCCCAAGCTCTTCCTTTAGTACATGACAAAGCTGAGACCCAGAGAGGCTGTCATATCAAAGATAGCAATGAGATTCTTTGAAAGTACATTTTAACAGTAATACCTTTGGCTTTATAGGATCCATATAGTATGCTTTCCTAAAAATTTGCATGAAAATATTTGCACATGTTCTCCCATTATTGCATGCATCTCAGGGTGTAATAGCATGTATTTACTCTGGATTCTCAACTAGTCTATGGATGCTTTAATCATAAGGGGCTGTGTTAGTTACTCACTGATTTCCTACCACCCATCACAGAGCATAGCACAAAATAGAGGCTTTGTATACTCATATATCTAGTAAGCACTCAATAAATGTGTATTGAATGAATACATATTTGTTTATCTCTTTCCCAGAAAGAGACATGGGTCTATGAAGCTAGAGGTACACAAACATTGATCTATAGAATTATTTTTATCTCTCAGCTAAAAAACAACGAGGAGGAGTGAGAGTTACAATTACAAATGAAGCTTATGATACTATTTTTGGTGGTTGAGTTTTGCAAGGGAGCAATATCCTGGACTCCATGATTTGTCTGGTTTTGCTATTAAGTACACATATGTTTCAGATTGTTATAGTTTCCTGATGAACTGACCTTTTCTTTAATTATTATTATAAGTTGCTTGTCTTTACCTCTAATAATATTGTTTGTCTTGAAATCTATTGTATCAGGTATTAATATAGTCACAACATATTTTGTTTAGTGTTTGCATTGTATAGCTTTTCATTCTTTCAATTTCAGCTTCTCTGTGTTTTTGTATTTCAAGGGCATTATGTGTAAATGATATATAGTTAGGTCTTGCCCCATTATCCAGTCAGACAATCTTTGCTTTTTACATGGTATTTAGTCTATTTACATTTAATGTAATTAAGATAGAGTTGGATTTAAATCTTTCATCTTGGGATTTGTTTTTTATTGTTCTATCTCTTCTTTGTTTCTCTGTTATTTTAAGCTGGACTTCCTTTTGGTTACCCAAGTACTCTTTTAGTATTTAATTTTTAACTCTATTGACTTTGCCTGTGCTTTTTGTGTTAATTTTTAGAGCCTGCTATATAAATTATCTGTGCACCTTGATCTACATCCTATCTTCAAATAAAGTTGTTACTTATATTATGCTACTTTGTGAATAATGTAATAACTCACTAATTGTATCATTCTATTAACCCCATCTCTTTCTCTTTGTGATCTATTGTCATGTATTGGACGTCTACATATGTTATATACCCTTCTATATGCTATAATAGTTTTTGATTTAAGATGTCGATAGTCCTTTAAGAAAGTATTTGTGTGCGTATTTTTAATGTCTTCTGTCTGGTATTGTTTCCCCTCAGCCTGAATAACTTACTTGAGCATTTCTTGTAGTGTGATTATGCTGGCAACAAATTGTCTCCATTTTAATTTATCTGAATATTTAGTTGCTTTCCTTTATTTTTGAAAAATATTTTTACCGAAATAGATAATTTTAGATTGACAGGCCTTTTTCGTCTTTAAGTACCTTAAAGTACTTCCATTGCCTTCTGCTCTCCCATGATTCTCTTGAGAAGTCTTCTGTTTATCTTATTGTGTTTCCAACTTATGGGGGCTGTGTGTGTGTGTGTGTGTGTGTGTGTTTGTGTGTGTGTGTGTGTCCTGCTGCTTTTAACATTTTCCATTATCTGTTTTTTTAGGAATTTAGCTATGATGTGCCTAGGAGTGGTTTCTTTGTATTTATTCTACTTGGAATTCACTGAACTTCTTGGCATACACCTTTTAAAAAATCAAATTTGGAAAATGCTTCAGCTAATAATTCATCAAAATAATTTTCTGTCCCATTATCTCTCTCCTCTCATTCTGAAATTATAATTACACATAAGAGTGACTGCTCAATATTTTCATACAGGTCATTGAGACTCTGTTTACTATTTTTTCAAAATTTTGTTTTCTCTGAGTTTTAGATTTCTGTTGACCTCTATTCAAGTTCACTAATACTTTATTCTATTGTGCCCATTCTACTGTTAATCCCATTCAATAATTTTCAAATTTTTTTAGATATTACCATTTTCAATTTTAGAATTCACATTTGTTTCCTTGTTATAGGTTTCAAATCTCTTCTGAAATTCCCCATTTCTTTGCTCATTGTGTCCAACTTTTTCTGTAGATTTAAAAAACATTTATCATAAAGTTCTAATTTGTGAATTCTCATTTTTTTGTCATCTGTAAGTCAATTGAATTCTCACTTTTTCATCATCTGTAAGCCAATTTTCTTTGCTTGAGTTTTAACTAAGTCAAATTCTACTTTTTTGCATATCTTATTATCTTTTGTTTATGAGGGAAATTTTGCTCAGCAAAATTCTAGGACAAGTAAACTACTTGATAGAAATTGCACTGTTTGTATTTGGGGATCATCCAGATTTAAACCTGAAATGTCAGCACAAATTTATCAAAAGTCTGCCTGGTTCTTTCTCACACATGCAAAAACTGACCTTCTCTATTAACTCCCTGATCCTATCCTAAACAACTGGTCCTAGATATGAAAATATAATTTTGTTATTAATCTTTATAGCCCTTCCTCTATTCTTTAGTAACCAGCACAGTGCTCGGTGCAAATTAATGTTTGTTACATTTCAATTTAAATCTAAAAACCCATGTATGCACTTCCGTGTGGATATCAATGTATGTAGTAGGAGGCAGAGTGCTTCAGTAGAAAGAGTATTAAACTAAAGACCTTGATTTGAAACTGACTGAAAAATCTTCCTGGCTCTGTCATCTTGAGGAAGTGATTTGGCTTACATAAACTTCAGTTGCTGTTGCCTCCTTTTTCTCAAGAAACAAATGGATGGGAAAATATGTGCTGCATACTTAGCACAGTGCCTGGTGCATAAAGATTTTTAAAATATTAAAAGGTCTGGTCAAATCTGAGTTAAGAAAAAAGTTGATAAAATGTTAATTAATGTGATACCATTACTTCCAGCAAAAATCAGTCCAATCACCAAGGAGGAACTATATGGGAGCTCAGAGTCCATCTGGGTAAGGAATTGGTCTGAGACAGGTGTCTTGGTCAATATCAAGGATTATAACAGTGGCATACAGTAGAAGCATATATAAAGTGGGGTTTTGCAGAGACTAAGGAGGCTTATGTTAAGATTAGAGTTCTGTAGTTTCGTGGAAAGAGCATTGATTGGAACACAGGAGACAGATCTCTTTTATATCTTCATTTCTTACCCAGAAAATTATGCTACTAATACTACTAATCTTACAAGGTTGAGGTGAGTATTAAATGGGATCCTGCTTATAAAGACCATGGCTTGAGAGTATCATGTGTATTAAATACTTATAATATAGTCATTATAATTAGCAATTATAATACTTCCCTAAAAAGATGATAATTCTTGCTTGTAAAATTTTCATAAGTAACGTGAAATTACGTTTGAGAAAGTACTTTCATAATCTGAAAAGCACTACATAATTGCAGGGTTATTATTTTTAGTTAGGTAAATGTCTGGACATTCACAAGTTCTGTCACAGAAGAAGTCAAGCTCTGTGAGGACAGAAAATATATCTGTCTTATTTACCACTATACAATAGTAGAGAGTCAACAAATACTTTCAGATCAATAAATGGATCACTTCAGCTTCAGAGTTTCTGCTTACCTGGGTCTTTCTCAGATTTAGAATGCTTTGGAAGTTTCCCTAGTTTATTCTGGTGGAATCCTGATGCTTAATTTGGTGCAGAAGTTACATCGAAATAAATTAGATGAACCATAGACCTTCTTGGATAGAGTCTGGGGAGTTCAAGACATACTTTTCCATTGGAAAGTTCAATATGAAAGCATGTTTCAGTACAGCCCTCTCAGATATTTCAGCCATTGATTTTGTAGATTTTCCAAAATCTTGCAAAATGAACAAATTTCCTAGACAGCTTTTCCAAATTATTTAGATACAAATAGTCCTTACCATACTAGGTAAGGGCAGAGTGATTATCTTTCTTTCTTATAAAAATGCTATTTAAGGCTGGGTGCTGTGGCTCATGCCTGTAATCCCAGCACTTTGGGAGGCCAAGGTGGGTGGATCACAAGGTCAGGAGTTTGAGGCCAGCCTGGCCAACTTGGTGAAACTCTGTCTCTACTGAAAATGTGAGAATTAGCTGGGTGTGGTGGCAGGTGCCTGTAGTCCCAGCTACTTGGGAGGCTGAGGCAGGAGAATTGCTTGAACCCAGGAGGCAGAGGTTGCAGTGAACCATGATGGTGCCACTGCACTCCAGCCTGGGTGATGGAGCAAGACTCTGTCTTGGAAAAAAAAAAAAAATGCTATTTAAATTTTTAAAATATATTCCCATTTTCATAGTTTAAAACAATCAACTATATAAAATAGCTTTTAATGAAATACAGTAGTCCCCTCTCCCCATTCATTTCCCCAGCTTTTTTTCCTGTAATGCAACAAATTTTTACTCTTTTAACTGTTTTTTTTTCTTTCTGGTGTATATTTTTATGTTCCATAATATAACATAATAATAATGTGGCATAATAATATGCTTATATTCTTATATCTTGGTTTAACACTTTTGAAACTATTTATATCTTGCACTAGCAACTGCAGATTTAAATTTCTTCTATCACCTTCCCCACTTCTATCTTTTCAATACGTTTATTTCAAGTTATATGAATAGTCAGTTTTACTTTATTATGACTGTGTTGCAACTGTGATTTACCTTAGAGCCCCAGTTTGTATGTCATAATTATATTTCCTTTCTCTTACAGATTTTCATTTTTCGTAGAATTAATATCTGCATCCTTTTTTTGAATTTCCTTAGCTTTTTGTGTCTACTAGTATTTTTTTTTTCAGATACTTCAACAGATCTCTTGAGCACTTAGTAATTCTTCCAATTACCTCACACAGTTCCAAACTTTCCTTTAGCTCCTTTTGTTTCTGATCTCACTCCTGCAGTCCCATATTCTGCTTCTGTATGGACTCATTGATTACCAGGCTTCGTGCATTGCGGTTTGGGAATTTCCCATGACCACTATTCTGTACTGAATTTTCTGTTTCCTTGGTTCTACATATTCCTATTTCTTGGTTTACTGTGCTCATTTTACAGAAGTACATACTAACTTATCGCTCTATGACTTTCTGTGCAGGAGGTACAATTTTTGATCCTTGAATGTTTGAAAATATCTTTATTCTACCTTTATCCTTGATTAATTATTTGGCTGAATGCAGACTTTGGGTTGTAAATCATTTTCTCTAAATAGTGTTTCATTGATTTCTAGCACTTAGTGTTGCTTTACGAAGATTAGTGTCGTTTTCTTTCCATATTCTTTGTGAGCAGTTTCGGTCTGGGTGGTTGGTTCATTTTTGTTTGATTTGCTTGTTTATTTTGTTTTATCTTTTTCTCTCTGTAAGTTTTTATGTTCAATTTCTCATTCTTGTTATTCTGAAATTTCACAGTAATATGCTTTGTTGTAAGCCTTTTCCCCTAAGTCACTGAATTGGATTCTCAAGGGGTACTTTTAATTTAGAAACTTATGTCTGTAGTTCCAGGCAATTTTCTACATAATTTTGCAGAAAACTCTCTCCTCTATGTTTTTTCTCTCTTCTTTTCCCTTCGTCTTCCCCCACCAAAAGGTCCATTTGGTCAGGTCTTTTTTGTTTCCTGAGTTGATTCTCTAATCTAAAATCTTTTGTTTCCTCTTGCCATTCCTTTGCCTTTGGTGTTTCTTCCTGTGATGATTTCTAAACTTTATCTTCAAACCCTTTTAAAGATATTTTTTAAAAATTTAAGTGATCGTACTTTTCATTTATAGAACTCATTTTTCTCTAATTGTTCCTTTTTTTTTTTCTTTTTGAGACAGAGTCTTGCTCTGTCATCCAGGCTGGGGTGCAGTGGCACGATCTTGGTTCACCGCAACTTCCGCCTCCTAGGTTCGAGCAATTCTCGTGCGTGAGCCTCCCAAGTAGCTGGGACTACAGGGATACACCATCATGCCCAGCTAATTTTTTGTATTTTTAGTAAAGACACAATTTCACTATGTTGGTCAGGCTGGTCACAAACTCCAGGCCTCAAGTAATCCACCTGCCTTGGCCTCCGGAAGTGCTGGGATTACAGGTGTGAGCCACCACACCTGGCCTAATTGTTCCCTTTTTATGGATGTGGTATGTTTTCATCCATGCATGTGGTAACAGTCCTTTTAAAATTATGCCTTTTCTATGTTCCCTGCAATATCTTTGCTTTCACTGGATAAAATATCTGCTTATTGTAGACTGAGAATTTCTTACTGGAAACTTTCCTCAATGTCAGCTGCTCATTGCCTGTTTGTTCATATACAAGTGCAAGGCAGTTACGAGCTGATTAGAAACTATGCGAGTGGGGTTGTGATGGGAGCAGAGAGAAGCTTATCAACAAATAGACTTCACTCTTGTCAGCTTTTTTACTGTATGTAATATCCTTTTCTCCCCCCTTCCAAATATTTATACCTTTGGTATTTTCTCTGGAACCAATCTATTCTCTGTAGAAGAGTCCTTAATCTCTTGCTTGAGAAGAGGCAAGAGTCTAGTTTCTGGTATTCTGATAACAGACAGGGAATGGGGGTGTATTAGTCAGGGTTCTCTAGAGGGACAGGACTAATAGAATAGATGTATATAAGAAAGGGAGTTTATGAAGAGGAATTGACTCACATGATCACAAGGTGAAGTCCCACAGTAAGCCATCTACAAGTCGAGGAGCAAGAAAGCCAGTCTGAGTCTCAAAACCTCAAAGTAGGGAATCTGACAGTGCAGCCTTTAGTTTGTGGCCAAAGGCCTGAGAGACCCCTGGCAAATCACTGGTGTAAGTCCTAGAGTTCAAAAGCTGAAGAACCTGGAGTCCGATATTTGAGGGCAAGAAACCTCCAGCACCAGAGAAAAATGAAGGCCGGAAGACTCAGCCAATCTAGTCCTTTCACGTTCTTCTGCCTGCTTTATTCTAGCGTCACTGGCAGCTGATTAAATAGTGTTGTCCACCCAGCTTGAGGGTGGGTTTGCCTCTCTCAGTCCACTGACTCAAATGGTAATCTCCTTTGGCAACACTCTCACAGACACACCCAGGAACAATACTTTGCATCCTTCAGTCCAATCAAGTTGATTCTCAGTGTTAACCATCGCAAGTCCACCCCTTGTCAACTTGAACCCATGAACATCTCCTTTGCTCCTCCTTTGTCTCCACCATGATTGTGAGGCGTCCCCAGCCATGTGGAACTGTGAGTCCATTAAACCCCTTTTTCCTTATAAATTACCCAGTCTCAGGTATGTCTTTATCAGCAGTGTGAGAACAAAGTAATACAGAAGGTTAGGACCCAAATTTCACTTAACTCTTCTATTTCTAGTAGGGCTTCTTCCCTTGCTCTTCACTGTGCCTTGTGTCTGCAAATTTAGGGTTTCTGGAACTACCAAATAGACCTTTGGCCTCCTATAAGTGTGAGACAGTACTGGTCACCCGACTGCATGGGGAAGGGGAGGGGCTCTGGTTGTCTAACTGTTCTGTATATAGTCTTAGCCAGACCTCTTTTCAGCCTGGAGCCTCATCCTTGCCTTTGTTGGAATCTAGTGCCTCCAAATACCAGCTCTTTCTGAGATGCACCGGGTTAATGACTCTTTTCTCTTTGACACCCCATCTGTAGGCAATCGGGGTTCAGTTTCTGCCCTGTTAGCCCATTTCTAATTAATCTTCCAAATATTTGATAGTGTTCTATCTATCAGCTACTCTCTCCTCTCCTGTTCACTTTCTCTGTATGTGTTTTTTTCTTTATAAATACTATGGCTGTCACTTTGGGCTGGTGTTTTGGGAGGGAGTGAAGATAAACGCATTCATATTTGGTCCATTAAGTTTACCTGAAAGCCCCTACTAGAGTGATTTTTTAAAACAGAGATTTGACTCTTGTATCATTCCTTACTCTAGATCTTTCAAAGCTTGCTTATAGTTTCAGCATGAGATGAATATGGTTTAGCTTCCCAAACAAAAAGAACTTATCGTTCAGCCCCCTGCCAGACTCCCAAGATTCATCAGCAACTGCCTGCATATATGACACTGGTGGGATTATCTGCCTCCCTCTTTTGTGGAATTGCTCCTCTGTGCAGCCCTTGTAGCAGCATGGCCACAGGCACATCTGCCCTTTTTCCTAAAATTGGCTTTGTTCCCCAGTCACTACTGACTTACCCATGCTGGGCCAGTTAATCCTCTCCTTAGACATTTTGAGAACCTGAAAAAACCAGAGGATGTGGCAGCTGTGCTCTAGGTGATACAGATCTGAGAAGCAGAGAAAACTTGTCTGGAGAGGTGGAAAGACATTGTTGGGGGTAGTCTTGGTTCTCTGGTTCTAGTTCATTCTTGAAACCTATCTGTGTTACTGCCCTTTGTTGCTTGGGTCTCTGAGTGTCCCTATAGTGAATTCCCTGCTTAAAACAGCATGCAACACGTAGCTACTGAATGTGGTTTCTTCTAGTTCCTGGAAGAAGACATTACATTTCATGGCCACACGTCTTCCTAACGTCTTTTCTGTTTGACTGTCCTGCTCCCTCTCTTTTTTTCACTGTTAGATGGCTATGCCAAAACTTAGCTCAAGGACCTGCCCTAGGAAGTTTTCCCTGACTTTCCAGCCTGCTTGCACATCCTTTTCTGATCATCTGTCTATTATAGCATTTATCACCAAAATTGGCCAAAATTGTTCATTTACTCTTCTGTTTTGATTGTGAGCTCTTCAATAAGAGAAGCTATAATTACTTTGATTTTGTTTCCTGAATATATACAAAAAAAGAAAAACTAAGTTTATCAAGGCAACATGCTGTCTGCTTCCAACTGATAGCAATATAACAATGTCTAATAGACATTTTTTCAAATAAGATTCTTATTCTTTCTTATTTGAGAGTTAACCCTAAAAACTAATTTTGGTATAATTTACACTGATTTTTTTCTAATATTGTAATAAAACTTAAGAACAATATATGCAAAACAAACAAACAAAATATCGACCCTTAATCTTTGTAGAATAAAGTACTGATACGAACTTAGAAAAGAAATGTCTTAACCCTCAGGTCAAGGAATTTAATTTCTTCTCTACCAGTTCAGAAACCATATCAGAATAGAAACTGGTAGCTTATTGGTAAGCATGTTTAGAATGAGACAGTAAATATCCTTTGTCTTTTTTCTTTAGAATAAGCCTGGGATTCAAAGTTACAAAGAAAGGAAATAAAAAAGAAAATTAACCCTTCTCGGGAAGCAGTTATGCTCCAGTCACCATGCTAAATGCTACAATATATTTTTGATTGCTGAACTTTCATAAATCCTGTTGACAGGTGGTTTAATCCAGATGTTATTGCCTGCAAAGAAACTGAGACTTAAGAGATAAAATAACTTGTTAAAGTCATGCAGACTTTAGGTTATGTTAGAATTAGAACATAACCTAAAGCCATGTCATGTTTTTAAGAACTGACCTTTCCAACTGCTACATCATTTTAAAAAAAAACTTCTCTGTTGTAAGTTATAACTGGATGATAGGTATATGAGTTATTCATAGTCATTTCAGAGTTTTCTCTATTTTCTCAGTTTTCTATAATGAGCATATATTACTTTTACAATAAAAATTACTTTTTAAAAAAGCAATTCCCTTAGATCAATAGAAGTGCCGGGGGATTATATTCCTTTGAACAGCTAAGTGTTAATTATAAGGCTCCTTATTTTTTATTAATGTGCAATAGGAGATAGGATTCAGGCAATTTTCCCAAATCCTTACTATTAGTTATCACACAAGCCTCATAGATAACTTATTTCTCAGTACAGGAATCTATTCTCTCTATTCTCTTGTGATTCCAATTTCATGCCCTCAAAGCCCTCTAGGGGCACCCTGTACCCCGACCTACAGCATCTGGGGGCTTTGATGTGGAGTAACCATGTCCAGGAGAGTCTTTCATCCCTCCGAGTTTTGTCAGTACAATTTTGTCACCTGCAAATAGGGGTCAAGATACTCACCTGGAAGGCTTTGAGAGAATCGGATGAGGGAATTATGGGCCCTGGCACATGATGGTGACTCCACATAGCAGCAGCAGGGCAGTGGCGAGAGGTGGTCCAGCAAAGAACTTGGGAGCTGGTGTCTGGGGCAGGGCACCTGCAGGCTTATCTCAACTTGGCCACCTGTCATATGACTTTGAACAGGTTACTTCCCTGTGCCTCAGCTTTCTCTTCTGTAAAATGAAGATAAGTATTTATAGAGTTGATCTGAGGAATAAAGGAACTAATTCAAATGCAGCATTAAGAACAGAGGCTGGCACTAGTTTGCTGAGACTCGAAGTAATGATAATGAGGTTATTTTGGGGGGCCATTATCACAGGGACTACTGTAAGATCTTCAAAATAATTTCATTCAACAGGCAGGCTCTTTTCTATGTCCTGAAGAAATAGTGGAAAATCAAGGCTTACGTTCTAGTGGGAGAGGACGATACTAAGAGAATGAACAATTAAATAAGTCAGATATTGTAGCCACTTTTCAGAGACAGGATTGACTCCCACCCCAGAGTTGGCTCAGATGTTGAAACTGATGATGCCACATAGCCATCAACAGGATATAAAAGGTTTATTACTAACATAATAGGCCTTTCTGGAAAGAGCAGGCAGGCTTCCCAAGCCAATCTGAAAATGGGATTAGAGGGAGGGTATGTGAGACTAATTTGGAGTTTTTATGGTAGCTAGGCATTAGGGATGGGTTGAGAGTTCTTGTGTGCAGGTGGGGGCTTATGTGGTTTGAGCCTCTACTGACACCAAAGCAGGGCACACCAGAGCTTGCTTATCAGCTTTCCCAGATGTGGGGCAGAAGCAGGGGGACAAGCTGTGAGGCTTAGAATCTGTCAGAAGTCACACATGAAAAAAAGGAGACAGACTCTTTATTGCACCAGACATTTCAGACAGTTGTGAGCTCTGTTTTTAAAACACGGAAGAATGTGGGAAAGAGTATCTGAAATATGTAGGGGGAGGTGGCATGGAGTATTTCTATTTTAGCTAGCATGGTCAGAGAAGGCATCTCTGAAGAGATGACATTGGAGTTGAGACTTGAGTGATAAGATCACCAACTATTCAGAAGGGAGTGGCATGCAAAAGCCAGCAAGGCCAGAGTGAGCACAACAGATTCCAGTAAAAGAAAAAACCAATAATGTAAGCGAATGGTGTGAGATCATTGAGAATCAGTAAAGGCTAAAGGTGATGATGATGATGATGATGATTATATAAAGTTTAGCAAGAGGATTCAGATTGCTATGTTCAGACATCTGAAGTGCGGTTTTATGAAAGAAAGCAATCTAGTTTCTGTTTGGCTCCAGTGGGAATCAAGGTATAAAAGAGTCAAATTTCTTGTGTTCAATATAAGAAAGGCCTTTCAGACTGTGAAACACCCTTAAGAGGTAATGAGCAACTTGTCACTGGTGGTGTGACAACAGAGGCTGGATGCTGCTAGAGAGAGGATTCCAGCTGTGGGGTTGAGAAAGTTGAACCAAGCGGCTTTTAAGGTCCTTTAAGTTGCTTTCAGCTTTTAGAGTCTGTTTCAGAGAAGGCCCTGGAAGAGGTGTATAGGCAACTGCAGAAAACAATGTGGAGAATGTGCCCCCTTAGCTGTAGTGGCTGTCATTGTTACCTACACTGGCTAATGCTAACTTCCTTTTATGCGCAGGTTTCTGAATAGCTATGGGGATTTCTGTTTAAACACTGCCGATTGAAGCTGAGTTCCGCTTAGTGGCTTATTTGCATGTCAAATTAGGGTTCAAAGAAATGCAAATAGAAAAGCTTATTTGCTCAGATAAATTTGCTTTAGTAACCTGGAGGAAACAGTAGGGTCTAAAACACTCAGACCGAAATTAATGAGACAACTTTGGCCTATCAGCTTTTCTTTTCCCCTGCCTTTCACCTACTCTCTTCCCCATTTCAACTCACTTATTTTCAGCAAACATTTATGATACCTACTGTGTGGAAGACACTGTGCATAGCAGTATACAGAAGCAGTTAGATCAGTACCTTTGCTCTCTGGTAGAGAAAATAGAAATAAGAAAAAGAAAAGGATAATGAATGCAGACTACTAAGTGCATTAATAGAGATACAAATAATCAATAAGAGAATTAAACAAGGCTAAGGCAGGAGGATTGTTTGAGCTCAGGAGTCTGAGGCTGCAATGAGGTATGATTGCACCACTGTACTCCAGCCTGGGCAACAGAGCAAGACCCTGTCTCAAAAGAAAAAAAAAAAAATGAAAGAAGGAAACAAGCAAATAAGTAAATGGCATTTACTGTATGCCTGACCCTGTGCTAGAGAGATTTTGAAAACAAAGCTTAATTTTTGACTGGCTAGAAAAATCAAAATAATAATATATCAAACATATTTATTTCCCTTCCTCCTCTGCGTCCTCAACCTTTGACTAACACTCTGAACTTTTCGAGCAAGAACCTATTTCTCATTTATCTTACTGTTACCAAAGCATGACACTTAGTAGGGTTCTTGATAAATACTTCTTGAGTAGACGGATGAAAAAGTGACTAGCTTACTTGCAGCTGGACTTGCGGGGGTAGCATTTCAATAGAGCCAGGTGATGGAGAAAGCATTCTGGTAAAAACTATTCAATGAGCAAGGCTCAGATGTGGGGAAATAGAAGTTGGCATTCAAGGAGCCCAACCAGTTCAAGATGGTGCTTTATAAGCTAGCTGCATGAAAGCTGTGGCAAGAGTGGAAAGAAGGATTCATGAGGGACTTGGAAAATTATGATGAAGAACTTCATTCTGTAGGAAGCTGGCAGGCGTTAGAAGTTTCTGAGCAATCAGATGACAAGATCAGAGTAATATGGTTTTATTGTTCTCAACTTGTCATTGTATAAGCAGTAGCTGCCACTACTGATTAAATGACTATCAAGTGAGAGATCAAGCGTTAGAAAAATTTGAAATGGCAGCTGACTTATGGGAGTGTGAATACGCATTCCTGTACTAGTGAATTTCAAGATTCAAGAAAGTCTCCAGTCATATATATTCATATACCTTCTGTATAATCTTCTTTTCCTTCTTTGCTATCATTTCCTGGGTCTCATCTCCTTTCTAGACGCTTACATGTTAATGTGTACATTAATATGTACTTACTTAATTGTCCTCTGGCAAAAGTCTAACCTCATACTATATATAGTGAAAAATCTTCCTCATTGGTCCCAATATCATGTCTGCAGTGTTTTTCCTGAAGTTTCACCTCTCACCTTCACTTAAAACACAGTCTCTTCTAAGCGTGCCCACTCCAGTCTGTGTAAGCAGTCCCACTTTAATGCATTTATTTATTTATATGAATTAATCCTATCTTACATCCTTTTTGGAGCAAGAAAGCGTCTATATGAGTGAAATGACTTATATATTCAACTGTAAGTCCTAGCATCTCACTACAGGCCTTGGCTTGTCTTGCTCAGGGAATCTTCAGTGGGTAAATGGATGATTAGAAGAAAGGCATGAGTGGAGGAAAAGAGACAGAATTGTACTTTCTGGTAGGAATTCTATTATAGAAAAACCCAGCCAATCATTTTAGTTAGCATGAAGACCTGTTAGACTGTAAATGCCCAGAGGGCAAGGACCATGTCCTTATCACTTCTGTATCCTTGGTACTTGGCTCAAGGCTTGGCACAAGAAAGACGATCCATGAATATTTGTTGAAGGAAAGAAAAAAGGAGCAATGAATGGTAACTGGAAACCCCTTTTAGACATTGATCAGGCATGGTAGCCCAGGGGCAGACACCTCCCAGCAGCAGTCTGATTGACTATCCAGTTCTTTTCACCTTCTGAAAGAAGATGACTATTGAGATGACTTTCAGGATTCGGCTGATACAAATAAATACCTGGCTTCAAATATTATGTGTTGCTCTGAGGTTTGAACACCAACCATATTCTTGGTTCTGAAGAAGTGAAGAGGACAGCCATGATGGTAGTAAGCTAATAAAGCTCCCCTCTCTTCCTGAATAAATCAAATTATTCCAGCATCACTGCGCTATAATTTTTTACCCTTTTAATATTTCAGGGGAAGTCTAAATTGCCTTTTATAATCAGTGTCTAAGTGTCTGCACATATTGCTACAGGGCTTGATTTTTAACCCAGGACTAACAAGGCATTTTTTTGGTTTGGTTTTAGATGTTTTTTGCTTTGCCTTCTTTCTTTCTTTCTTTCTTTCTTTCTTTCTTTCTTTCTTTCTTTCTTTCTTTCTTTCTTTCTTTCTTTCTTTCTTTCTTT
>NW_012111142.1:8235762-8269045 GCF_000951035.1 Colobus angolensis palliatus
TTCTTTCTTTCTTTCTTTCTTTCTTTCTTTCTTTCTTTCTTTCTTTCTTTCTTTCTTTCTTTCTTTCTTTCTTTCTTTCTCTTTCTTTCTTTCTTTCTCTTTCTTTCTTTCTTTCTCTTTCTTTCCTTCCTCCCTCCCTTCCTTCCTCCCTTCCTTCCTTCCTTCCTTCCTTCCTTCCTTTTCTTTCCTTTCTTTCCTTTCTTTCTTTTTTAGACAGAATAATTGCAGCATGGTTGAGTGGTTCTCTAGGTGCCTAAAGAGAGATATACCTTGGTTTCAGTTCTTCCATGGGACAATTTTACAGCAATATGCTTCAAAATAACTGAGAGTAACTAGGTAATGGTAATAAAAGCAAATAATTATATGCCACTCATGATGTGCTGAGCATTGTTTTAAATACCTTGTACATAATTACTCATTAATCCTTAGAACAGCACTATGAGAAAAATACTATTATCAAACCTATTTGATAAATGAGGAAACAGAGGCATAGACAGGTGAGGTTCGTTGCCCAAGGTGACAGGGCTAATAAGGGGAGAGGCTAGCATTTGAACCTGGACAGTCTGGCCCCAGCCTACCCTTTGTCTATACTGTTCGGTATTGCCAGCACTTTGACATGACTTTTGTATTCTCAAAAACTTCCCCAGAGGCATTAACTTCATACTAATGTACTGGATCTGCTTATGTCCAAAATGTTTGGATGTTGAAATTATTCCTTTACTTAGTGTATCTTTGTTGAATATTAGCTATGTGCCTGACACTGTTTTAGGCTCTAGATACATATCAGTGAACAAAAGACCAAGTCACTGATTTCGTGAAGCTTACACTCTAGTTTAGGAAGAAAGACAATAAACAAAACAATATCCAAAGCAAAAGTAACATGACTAAACATCAGAGAAATTCAAATTAAAACCAAAATGAGATATCAACTCATACTTGTTAAATTGACTATTATCAAAAAGACGAAACATAAGTGTTGGGCATGGAGAAAAGCGAACCCTTGTACACTGTCGGTGGGAATGCAAATTAGTACAGTCATCACGGAAAAAAGTATGGAGGTTCCTTAAAAGATTACAAATTGAGCTACTATATGACCCAGCCATTCTGCTACTGGGTTTGTAGCCAAAACAATTGAAATCAGTATTTTAAAAAGATGTGTGCACTTCTATGTTTATCATAGCAGTATTCACAATAGCCAAAATATGGAATCAACATAAGTGTCTATGAAGGGTTGAATGAATAAAGAAAACATATAGAACGGAAAACTATTCGGCATTAATAAAGAAGGAAATTCTGTCATTTGTGACAACATGGGTGAACCTGGAAGACATTATGGTAAGTGAAATAAGCTAGGCACAGAAAGACAAACACACATCATCTCACTTACATGTGGAACCTAAAAAAGTGGAATTTATAGAAGCAGAGAACAGAATGATGGTCACCAGGGGTGGCAGGGCAGGGGCTGGGAAGAGAGGATTGGAGAGATATTGGTCAAAGAACATAAAATTTTAGCTAAACAGGAGTATAAATTCAAGAGTTCTACTGTACAATATGGTAGCTGTAGTTAATAACAACGTATACTTGAAAATCGCTAAGGTAGTAGATCTTAAATGTTCTCACCACAAATAAAATGATAAGTATGTGAGGTAATACCAATGTTGAATAATTTAATTTGGCAGTTCCACAACGTATATATATTTCAAAGCATCATGTCGTATAGCATAAATATGTGCAATTTTTCTTTGTCAATTAAAACACTAAATCTTAACAAAAAAGCAAATGCAGCTCTATCTCTCCTATCTTTTTTCTTTCTCGGTTTTCCTCCATCAAACATATTGATTATTAACTAATAGTAAGATTGATGGCGGAAAACCAAGAAAGAAAAAACATATGAATGAGAGGTGGAGGCTTTGTGCCTATAGGTCCTGTTAATGAGGTCGGGAGGGACCTCATTAAGAAAATGACATCTGAGTAGGACTTGAAGTTAGGAATGAAGTGGGATGTGCAGAATCTGGGGGAAGGGCTAGTCAGGCAAAAGGAAGCAGCAAGTGTGAAGGTCTAGGGCAGAGGCTGCCGGGGGATTGAGGGATAGCAAGGATGCTAATAGCAAGGATGCTAACACGGCAGAAGTGAAGTGAGAGCTCAATGGATCATGTGATTAAAAAAAGAAAAGTGGAGATTTTGTATTCAGACAAACCAGTGCCTAAATTTGTGCTCAGCCACTAGTTGTATCATCTTGACAGAATATGTATGCCTTTGAGCTTCAGTTTTCTCCTATACAACATGGGAATACCAATTTGTGTCAGGAGCAAATGAGAAAATATAATAAGCCTGGCACAGAAATGAGAGGCACAGTCCTGGTCTATCCTGGCTCTGCAGGCATTCCCAGACAGTCCCCAGAGGGGCTCCATTTGCACCATCCGTGGAAATGGGTCATGCCCCAGCAGGCAGGAGCCTGCGGGCTCCTTCCTCTCATGATGCCTGTCTGGATGCCATGCCCCCAAACCTAAAGCAGGAATCTCGTTCACCTTTCATTTGCTTTTAACAGTCTACAGCAAAAGCTGGGGTCCAGGCAATGCTTCCAGTGAGATTATTCCAGTAGCTGCCAAGTGAAGAACAACTTGAGCTGTTACAAACAAACAAAGCAGAACAGTTTCCAAGATGTAGGCCTTTTGTTTGTGTGAGCAGGGACATGAGCAAACATCGGCATGTTTCAGTTTAAAATAGCTTCTGGAGTAATTGCTGGCACTGTGTTCCCTAATTACATAATGTCTGTCTTCTTTGGCAGTGACCTTGGTATTGTCTTTGATGTGAAACACATCAAGTGTGTAACTCCACAACTTAGCCTGCTTAACTCTTTTGTGTACCTACTTCCTAGAGCCCTCTACCCAGATTTCTTTTTTTTGTTGTTCTCTTCCTTTGTGGCTATAAATATTTATTAATAGGTCCATAAAGCGTTCAGACAAACTGGTGGGTGACAGATCTTTTTTTCCACAAATATTTCTTAAACAACAATTCTGTGCCCAGTAGGGTGCTAGATCCTGGGGATGAAGAGAGCTGTATAAAACTCTCTGTTCTCAAGAAAGTTGGGTGAGACAGACATATAAGAAATTATAATGCAATACAGTATAAGATATAGCTCAGTGCTAAAGAGTATGTCCTTTGGGATTAGATACACTGGGTTTGAATTTCCAGTTTCATCTTATTTTGTGACATTGGGCAAATTACTTACATTCTCTAGGGCTTAGTTTCACCATCTTTAAAATGGAGAACACAGTTTCTGTTTCTTAGTGTGGTTGTATAAGATGAGTTGGATAATAGTTTTAAAACACTTGACACTGTACCTGGCAGAGTAAGTGCTTTAAAAAATCAGTGATTGTTATGATCACTAGTGTTGTGATAGAGGTGGGAATGTAGAGCCATGAGTGACCATTTTCTGGGGTATAGCAACTCACAGGATTTGACGTGTAGGCCGGATTCAGATGATAAATGTGGCTTTGCCACATGGTGAAAGAGAGGAGAGGCATTATAAATATATGGAAAAGCAAGCAGAGGGATGAAGATGAAAATGTGTCATTTGTTTGTTCAGCAATATTTAAGGAGCTTCCACTATGTGCTAGGCATTGTACTACATTTTAGGGATATACAGTGAACAAGAAAATGTCTTGCCTTCATGGAGCTTCCATTCCTCAGGGGGAAACAGACAATAAACTAGAAAGAAAAAAACAAGGAAATTAATAAACAAAGAAAATTGGTTGCAATTATGTCTACAAAAAAGCAGTGTGATACAAAATAGAATAATTGAGCATTTATGGAGGAGATATTATTTTAGGTATGATTAAGTTGAGCCCTGAAGGATAGAATGAGGCAGTCATCATGTAAAGAGCTGAGCTGATGAAGAGCATTTCATGCAAACACAAAGGCCCAGGGGTGGGAAACAGCTTGCTGGGTGTGATCAGCAGCAAGAAGATCATGTGGTTGCAACATCACAAGCTAGAAGACTGAGTGGCCTTAGTTAGGTGAGGGAGGTTGACAGAAGCTTGCTTTTGTTTGTTTTGTTATGTTATATTTCATAGACATATGGGAAGCAACAGGAAAGGTTTCATGCATGGAAGGGGCACAGTTAGATTTCTATCTATTTGGTGGTTCCACTATATGGAACATAGATTTTAGAGGGTCTAGAGTATAAGTAGAGGACCAGTTAGGAACTATTGCAATCATCCAGTCAAGAGATGGTCTTTGGTTTGCTTTCAAGAGGGAAGACATGAGAGCATGTCTGCTAAGCAATGGTAGTGGTCTAATAGAGAGGGAGACTGATGATACAAGAAGTTATTTCAAAGGAGTTAACGAAGTTAAAGTGGAGACAGGAGCTAGGAGCAGTGGCTCATGCCTGTAATCCCAGCTACTTGGGAAGCTGAGGCAGGAGCATTGCTTGAGCTTGGGAGTTCGAGAATGCAGTGAGCCATGCCCACATCACTGCATTCTAGCCTGGGTGACAGAGCGAGACCCCTACTCTAAAAAATGAAATCAAACACAGTGGAGATAGATGTGTGAAGTTTAACAAATAGAGCTTGATAAGAGATTAAATTGGGGCAGAGAGAATGTGAAAAAAGGAAATCAAGGATGACCCCAAGGTGGTTTTCTTAAGCAAGAAGCTGCTATTTATGGAGATGAGGAAGAGTGGGAGAGGAACTGGTGTGGGGGGAGGGTATAAAGAGCTTCCCTAAAGGCATATTAAATCAGAGACCCCAACTAGACAACCAAATAATATTTACAGCTCAGGGTCTGTGCAGGAAATACAAACTTGGGAATCATTAGCATTTCTATGGTACTTTTAAGCCATGGTGAACTCACTCAAGGAGAACGTGTAGATAGAGAAGATACAAGTGCCCAGAGCCCAAGGGTTCAAAAGAAGAGGAGCCAGCCAAGGAGACAGAGAAGAAGAGGTCAGCGAAGTAAGATGGAGGCCAGGAGGAATGAAAATGCTGTGTGGCAAGAGAGGAGAGCAATCCAAGAAGGAGGCGGTGGTCAGCTCTGGAATCTTGCTGAGAGGTAAAGTGCAGGCAGAGAGAGGTCCGTCCGTTGGATTTGGCAACGTGGAAGGCACTGGTGTCCTTGGGAGAGGCGTGGAAGCCAGCTTGGGATGGGTTAAAAATGTGAATGTGGAAGGGAACTGCAGTTGTGTCTGTAGGGCTTTATTTGCTTTAAAATTTGGCAGCTACAAAGACAAACTATTGTCATTTGTGAATTATGAAGGGGGGTATATGAATGTTTGTCTCTTTACGTTTCTGTATCTTTTTGCTTTTACTTCCTGAAAAACAAAAAGTAATAGAAGTACTTTACTTCCACGTGAAATTAATAAGAGCAAATTGTTAGAGAAATTTGGCTGAACAGTTGCAGACATAATGGAGCAATAGGTGGAGTTAATGTGGGGTTGAGGAAAGGTTTTTGTCTGTCATTTGTTGTTTTTGCTTTTAAATGGGAACTATAAGGACACAGTTGGTGGATGATGGATGATGTGGAAGTGAGAGATTATGTGTAAAGAACTGAAGTCCTTAGCAAGGGAGCAGGGAGGAGACACAGAGGGTAAGTGGTGGGGTTTGCCTTTGATAGGGGTAGAAATGAGTGAGCATGGGAGCAGGAGGAAAGGCAGTGGGCACAGCTACAGAAAGTTGAGGATGGTATTGTAGAATTGGTGCAGGAAGGTGACAGAATGCTGGGGGCACTTCTGTTTTCCATCGAGTATGAGATGAGGTCATCAGCTAATAGGGTGAAGGAGTGAGCAGGACATATGAGAGGTGAGAGGAAAATGAAGAAGGTGTGAGTTGTTGTCTCCAAGAAAGCGGAAGTTAGCGTGCTGAGGAAGCAGTGAGTGGAATGGGGACTAAAACATGTGTCTCCAGCTCCTGATCTAGAATAGCTTCTTTTCAGCCACATTCTTCTCATTTACCACTGAACTTCACTGAGTTCCAAGCATGGTTCTTTGACATCATAGGTCCACAATGCATGTTTGCTGAGTGCATTGTATAGGGGGTGGCAGTGCTGTTTTAAGAAAATAAAGAGAGGAAAGTGAAACTTATTGAGCATGTGTTATAGGCTAGGCACTATGCCAGGCACTTCATCTACAATATCTTTTAATGAGGTTTTAGTGATGAGAAAGCTGAGGATCAGAAAATCTAAATAATTTGTCCACAACCACTCAGTGTGTGTATGTATAATGTGTATATATGTATATGTGTGTTTTGTATATGTATACACATATATAAATGTATTTTGTATATGTATATACATATATAAATGTATTTTGTATATGTATATGCATATATAAATTATTTTATATATGTACATCTTATATAAATGCATTATATATCTGTATGTGCATATATAAATGGTTTATATGTATATATAAATGTGTTTTATATATGTATATGCTTATATAAATGCACATATACATATATAAATATTCATACACACACATTTGTAGTCTAATAAGATTCTCTCCCTATCTCAAGGAATTTAGAATCTGGTGTCAAGCCAAGGACATAAGCTTCACATACAAATGAAGAGAGCAGACATCAGCAAACTACAGCCTATGGGCCAAATCCATCCCACTACCTGCCTGTTTTTTGTAAATAAAGTTTTATTGGAACCCAGCCATGCCCATTGGTTTAGACATTGTCTTTGGCTACTTTTCCATTACAACAGGGTTGAGTGGTTGCAACAGAGTCTGTATGTCTCACTAAGCCTAGCATATTTATCTGGCCACTTTGTAGAAAAAGATTGCCAAGCCATGGGATAAAGTATAAGGAAGAAGATGCTGCGTTTGAGAAGATGGAGCTAATTATCTTGGTAGTGATCAAACTGCTTCCTTGAAGCAGTGACATTTGAATTCTCTCTTGACAGATTCATTTTTTGATTAAACAGATACTTTTTAGCATCTCTTGTGTGTCAGGCACTATTCTTGGTGTTCGAGTTCAACAGTGAACAACATAGATAGAAGCCTCTACCCTCATAAGGCGTTCATTCATGTAGAGGGGTGGAATTTTGAGAGATGGAAATGGAAAAGAAAATCATTGCTGTTGAAGCCGATCTGGAGCCAAGGCAAAAAGGTTGGAATGTTCAGGGAAAGTTGCAGTGATAGGAAATAGTCCAGGTTACCCCAGGACGTGAGGAGGGCAGTAATGAAGGACCAGACTGTAATGTAGTGATTTTCAAAGTCTGTTCCTCAGACCAGCCTCGGAATTATGCAGGTAGCTGGTTAAAAACACATATTCTTGGGCCACAGTCCATACCTAGTTATTCCACATCTCTGGGGATAGGACTCAAGAATCTACATATTCAACAAGTTCTTCAGATGATTCTAACGCTCACTGTATTTTTGAATGATTGTGGTAGAAATTTATTGGAATCGGATTTAAAAGTATGGGGAGGGAGTGTCAGCAAAAGGTAGGAGGCAGGGAAAAGGAGTGAAGGCCCTCCCATTTAAGACAATTTAGAACCCACCACTGAAATTCAGACTCCTGTAGGCATATCTAAGATACTAATGGATGAGGTCACTTGTAAATGCGGAAGCCCATTTACAAAAGGAACTGTGGAGCCTTCCTAGGAGAAAGCCCAACCTAAAAGACAGAAGAAAGGAGAAAGATGTGGTTGATGCGGACCTCTACTTGTCAGAGGGAAAGGATGATGCTGAGCGCATTTCCAGGAGAGCAAGGAGATTCGACTCGCGGTTCAGGCCCTCACACTCTCGTTTTCAAGTCAAGACTGACAGAGCCAGTTCACCAAACATGTAAACCCTGTTAGTGTGTTTGAGAGGCCTGTAGTTAAGACAGTTGAGGTGGAAATATAGAACGTGCACTGAAATGGTGAAAATAAAAGGCAAAATTAATGATAGAGGTAATTAGGTAAGGCCGGACTCCCTGGAATAACCTTGTGATTAAGTGGGACATCACCTTTTATGACAAAGAGAGAGGAGTGAATACAACTATCCAAGCAAGAGAAACCACTTGAGCAGAGCTGCATAATCAGAGATGGCACATGCATGCTGTAATGAGTGGACCAATTTGGCTGGAATAGGAAAGTCATGTAGGGTCGTAATAGGTGATAAGTCTGGAAAGATTGCTTAGGGCCAGATGGTGAAGGGCCTTGAACGCTAAGCAAAGGACTTTGGCGTTTATCCTGGAGACAGTGGGGAGCCATTTAAGTTTTTTAGCAGTGGGGCTATGTGATTAGAGCTATACTTCAGGGAAATTGAACCAGTGGAAGGATGGAAGATAGATTGTAGATGAGAGAGACTGGAGGTGAGGAGACTAATTAGGATATTGCTGAAAAGGCCTGGGTGAGAAATAATGAGGACCTGAAAAAGGTAGAAGCAGTGGGAATGGAGAGGAGAGGGAATGGCGGGTTGAGAAAAAACAGATCAAATCTACGGGAGTTGGCAATTGAATAGAGAAATGGAGTGCTTCAAGGAGATGAGTCCAAGACAATTCTGAAGTTTCCCACAGGGATAACCACAGAGCCATTGGAGCCATTGGCAGAAACTGGGAGGACAGAGATGGATAAGTGGAAAAAGCCATGGAGCCTGTTGGTTTGCAATGTGAGAGGGACAACTGAGCAGGCTGTTAAGTGGCAGGAACTCTGGGGAGGTCAATGATGGCACCATGGGCCTGCACAGGAGTTCCCTTCCCTTGCGATCAAATGCAAGGCCATATGGACCATTGATTGGCCCCAGCCCAGTGTTCAGATGTTTTCATTCTTTCTGCCTGCATACGCACAGAGTCATACACTGATTCAATAAATTTATGCTGGAAACAAACTCTTGGGTTACATGTGTGTACAGTGACTAGTTTTGTTCACTTCACCCCATGCGGTAAAACTCATGCCAGAAGTCCAGAAAATACGAAGGAAAAAGAAATATTCTGATAACACAGTGTGAATCTACCAGGGAAGAATAAGCAAAACTGATTAGGAAACTGATTTCTCCTCCAAGTTTCATTTTTAAATACATAAAATAGATGATCAATTCTTCAATGGAGTATATAAATAAAGCTACATATTGATGTTTGAAAAAAAAGTTCCCCTTTCCTCCTTTTTTCTTCTTTAATTTCTTAACAATGCAACACCAAATCAAATCATTTCAACAGCCCTGCTGGGCTCAGGAGGACTCTGGCACAGCAAGAAGGGCTTCCCCTAAGTATAAGTTACCAAGCCAAAAATGCAGTATTCTTCAGCAAAAGCAGAATGAAAAAATGAAATATTATTCTAAAATTTATTTTTTAGAGTGGAAAAGGAAGTTGCTTAAGAAATTCAGAAGTCGGCCGGGCGCAGTGGCTCAAGCCTGTAATCCCAGCACTTTGGGAGGCCGAGACGGGCGGATCACGAGGTCAGGAGATCGAGACCATCCTGGCTAACACGGTGAAACCCCGTCTCTACTGAAAAATACAAAAAACTAGCCGGGCGAGGTGGCGGGCGCCTGTAGTCCCAGCCACTCCGGAGGCTGAGGTAGGAGAATGGCATGAACCTGGGAGGCAGAGCTTGCAGTGAGCTGAGATCCGGCCACAGCACTCCAGCCTGGGCGACAGAGCGAGACTCCGTCTCAAAAAAAAAAAAGAAAAAAAAAAAATTCAGAAGTTAGCTGGGTGCAGTGGCTCATGCCTGTAAACTTAACACTTTGAGAGGCTGAGGCAGGGCAGATTGCTTGAGCCCAGAAGTTCCATACCAGCCTGGGCAGAATGAGAAACCCCCTCACTACAAAAAATTACAAAAGTTAGTCAGGTGCAGTGGCATGCACCTGTAGTCTCAGCTCCGTGGGAGGCTGAGGAGGAAGGTTTGCCTGAGCCCAGGAGGTTGAGGCTGCAGTGAGCCATGATTGAGCCACTGCACTCTAGCCTGGAGGACAGAGTGAGACCCTGTTTCAAAAAAAAAAAAAAAAAAAAAAGGAGAGTGAAATTAAGTAGTTATTTCAAAGCTATAACTTTGAAATCAGGACACTAGTTAGTCAAGAATTCTAGAAGTATAAGAATTATAGAAGGAAATCAGAAGTATCTGAATATCTATAACCTGCTAAGCACTTACATCCCCATTGCATCTTCCATAAGGACACCCACTGCCTTCTGTCACTACCTGACCTCCTCCGGGAGAATCCTTTTGTTCTGGAGGTGCAATATAGTGTCATCACATGCTCACAAATTTTGAAGGCAGGTACTCCCAGATTTGTATCCTGGTTCTGAGCTTTATTAACTGTGACTTAAGGCAAATCTCTTAATTTCCTTGGGACTCAATATTCTCATCTATTACTGTGAGAATTAAATTAACTAATGAGTAAAAAGCACCCCACAGTGTGGGTGGGATGTAATGAATACTTTAGAAAAAAAAAACTTTTTATTTTAGAATAGTTTTATATTTAGTGAAAAATTGCAAAGATTATACAGAGAGATCCCATATAAGCCGCACTCAGTTTTCCCTATAATTACTTCATTTTAGTAAGGTACTTTTGTTACAACAAACCAATATTGATACATGATTATTAACTATAGCCCATACTTTATCAGATTTCCTTGGTTTTTACCTAATGTCCTGTTCCTGTCTCAGGATCCTGTCCAGAGTACCACAGTACATTTCATCATCATGTCTTCTTAAGCTCCTCTTGGCTGTGAGGTTCTCACCCTTGTTTTTAATGGCCTTAACAATTTAAAGGAGTTCTGGTGAGGAGTTTTGTGGCATATCACTCAAATGGGATGTCTGATATTTTTATCATGATTATAGATTTTTTGACATAAGACCCAAAAGCAAAGAACAATGTTTATGACTTATCACTGTTGATGTTGAGCTTGATCACCTGGCTAAGGTAGGCTTTGTCCGGCTTCTCCACTCAAAAGTAACTATGTTCAGTTCCTTTCCATATGATACATTTTGGAAGCAAGTCACAATGCCCAGCCCTTAACCACACTTAAGGAGTATGAAGTTTTGCTCTACTTCTTTGAAGGTGAAGTGTTTACAGAAATTATTTGAAAGTCTTCTGCACAGGAGATTTATATATTCTCCCTCATTCATTTAGGTATCCAATCACTTTCGTATGTCAGTATGGACTCAAGGATATTTATTTTATACTTTGTGTTATAATCTAATACTGTTTTCTTTTATTCTTAAATTGTTGCAATATTTACCATTGGAAGCTCTTTAAATGGGCTTCTGTGTTCCTTTGACATACCCCGTCACTGGGGGTGTGTGTGCACGTGTGTGCGTGTGTGTGTTTTACTTTGCTTTGTTTTAGCACTTTCTTACTTTCTGGCACTTTAGGATGCCCCAGGCTTGTCTTGTGTATTGCCTGTCCCAGACCTAGAATTAGCTCTTTCTCCAAAGAATCCTGGTTCCCTTTATTGAAATGGAAATTTTTTTATGTCATTTTTCCCTTTTACTTTAAGGACACAGAATGAAGCTGCTAAGAATCCATTATGGAGTTTTAAACAACATTAACAGTATAGACAATTTGATGTCTCAAAGTAAGCAAATATTTCCTTTAATGCCTCCTATCTGCCAGATGTAGTGCAGGTTTCCAGAGATATTAAGATGACATGGGACACATTTTGAGAGTTTCCTGTGCATAAAGTTACTATATGCACTATTCTAAACATTTCACATTAACTCATTTAACCCTTACAACAATTCGGTGAAGACCCTGTTATTCTCATTTATGGACAGCTATGATAAGATACCCCTGCAACCCAGAGCTTCACTGTTTTCACTGACAAAATACATAAGTAGAGGGTACTAAGAGCAGAAGAGAGAGGCACCCAATTCAGCTGTAGGATTAGGGAGGACTTCCTGGAAAAAGTGACACCCGAGCAAAATTCCAGTGGATGAAAAGGAATTATGAGCAAAATGTGTGCAGTAGGGTTCCAGGTTGAAGAAAGACCTTGAGTAAATACACCAAGAAGTGGAATCCCTTACTAGGTGAGGAGAAGGGTAAGCAGTGAAATATTGCCAGGAAGGGCATGAGTAGAGTTGAGGTTGAGAAGGAAGACAAGAGACTAAGTCTTAGAGTATATGTCTATTCTGCTGGATAGCTTGGACCTTGGACGGGGAAAGAAGGAGTGATACGGTAACATCCGAGTTATGGGCAGATCCTTTTGACACAATGCAGATGACAGATAGGAAGTGTGAAATAGGCAATAAGACTAGTTAGGAGGGAACAGCAAAGGTCCAGGGGAGATTTTTAGGGTCCCACACTAAGGCAGAGGCAGTTCAAGTGAGAGAAAGTCATGTGTATTAACTGACAGGACCTAGAGACTGAAAAACAACAAGGCTACTGCTTTTCTTTTCTTTCTTAAATGTATAGTCTGAGCCCCAGGGCAATAAAAGAGAAGGGATTTAAGGGGAATGCTTTAAGGAGAAGATCATGAGTTTGTCTACAGTATCCTATGATGTGAATCTTGGGAACCTGAGTTTGCCAGCAAAGCAGGAAAGATAGAAGAACCTTACCCTTTATTGTAGTAGCATTCATCTGCAAGAGGAATCAAGCTAACCAAAGTTGAATTCTGCCTCCTCTACTTAGCTGGGATATCTTGCCTGAGTCTCTGAGTCTTAATTTCCTCATTTGTAAGGTGAAGAGACAGCAGTACCTACCTGTCGAGGTTGTTGAAAGGACAAGAGTTAATGTACTTAATGCTTTGGACACATAGATATGTGCCATCTATTATGATTGGTTTCAAATTTCCAGGGTTTTATTTTTTGCTTTCTCATTAATTTCATTTAATCTCTCAGCTATCTTTTATGGGTACATTTTAGCATTCCTTCACAGCAAGACACTTCAGCACAGAGAAATGAAAGAATTTGCTCCAATTAGAGAGCTCCCAGAATACATTTTTGAACTTCCAGACCAGAATCTTTCCACTACATTTTCATCATATTGTTAAATATGAAGATAGTCCTTGATCAATGACCTTGTTTATTCATTTAACAAATATTTATTTCAAGTACTAGTCTACGGTAAACATTATTACATATGATAAGGATATGGAAAGAACAAAACAGATACAGCTCCCATCTCACGGACTTAACATTCTACTTGGAGAGATATACAAACAAACAAATAAATAAGTGTAAAATATGATATTGGAGATGGTTAAGTGCTGTGAAAGAAAATTAAGCTGGAATTTGCCTAACATGCAACATATTCTTTATTTGCCCTGCTTCAACTCTTTTTCCAAGATTAAATTTTCCACAATTGACTGTCCTATTATAGTGGGTTTCTTTCATTTTAAGACCTATGTCCTCCCCAGTCCTGCGGAGAGAGAAGAATTGTGAGGATAGGAAGTTAAGCAGAACAGTATACATATAGGCAATGATCTTTCCTAAAAACACTAACAAAAGTTCTGCCTCAATTTGGGGTCCCAGTACTTTAAAACTCATTTATAGTTGTTGGCTTGGGCCAAGAGAGGAGGCTAAAATTCAATCATGAGGAATAAAGTAGGTGGGGGAAAGCAAGAAGTTGAAAGATAACGAATTCCACCATTAAAAGCCTTTGAAATGCTTTGGTGCCTTTTCTCCAGCTGTTTTCTCTGTCACGTAATGAGAATTAATTTTATACAAAAATTTTCAAACTGCTTTTACGAAGCCTTGTAATAAAAGCACATTCTCATGTCACCAAAAACTCTCTTCAAATGTAATTTGTTGCGTGAACATAGCATCCCTACTTTACCATTCTACTATTCTTTAACGTTCAGGTTGTTTCCAATCCTTGGCATATCTGGCATCTATTGCTCTGTGCCTATCTAATCCTTTGGGTGTTTCATCCCAAGGTTTAAATGGCTTAAAACAACATTTACCTATTATTTCTCATGCTTCTATTGGGTGTTTAGGTGGGTTCTACTGATTTAACCTGGGCTCACTCAGGCAGGTGCTTTCAGCTAGCGGCTCAGCTGAGCTGAAGGTCCGAGATGTCCACATTCACCTGTCTTCTAATTGGTGCTGACTGCACGGGGATACCTCCATTCTCCCTGATGGCTTTCATCCTCCAGAAAGTTAGACTGTCTTTCTTACAAGGAGGTCTCAGGACAGCATTTCAAGACAGGTGAGAAAGCTCTAAGACCTCTTGACGTCTAGGCTCTATAACTAGTAAAATGTCACTTCTACAACATTCTTTTGTTCAAAACAAGTCACAAGACCAGGCCAAAATCAAGGCATTAGAAATAGACTCTACCTCAGGACAGCAAGAGCATCAAAGTCACATTACAAAAGGGAATACCAGTCAGGATCTAAGGGATTTGTAGCTGTTAACCTACCATAAGAGATTACTATACCTTATGCTGCAATGAACATTTTTATAAACTGAGCTTTATGTTTTAGAGACTACAGCATTATTTCTTTTCAATCAACCTCTAGAATTTGATTTGCCAGGTAAAAAGCTCCAGATACAAAGGCTCTTGCTTTCCAGAATTCACCTCCATGACCCCTCACTACCTCTGCTTTCTAAGACAAAGGACATTCAATTGGTCAACCCCAAATAAAAAAGTTAATTCTAATGTTTTATTAAAACCAAAGGCAGATTTTTTTTTCTAAAGGAATAAAGCAGCTCAGTGGCAAAGAGCTAGATTTTTCTATGTCTGATTAAGAATAACGTTCTCCTTGGCATAAACGAAATCTTGAGTGAGGAGCTGGAGGCAGACCAGATTTCAGATCCATCTACCAAACAAATCCCTTGTGATTTGAATGTATGAATTTGTTGAGATTTCCTGATGGCTAACAATATGCCTTCATGTTAGCAATGACAAAAAAACTAATAGCTGGGCACAGGATTAAAAAAAGGCCTCTTTTTCATGTAATTGAATTCTTCAATCTTGCACTGCATTCATTGAGAAGAACTCTTGGGATGAATTTCTTTGAAATCTCTGCTACTGATTTTATTTTCTGATATGCTGACCTTCTTCATCTCGAGACATGTTGCAAGATTGGCAGGCTTCGTTTTCTGTGCATCAGATACAGTGAAGCTGTGTTAAGTCTCCTGCTGTTGAAATTTATTCAGTGTGGATGCTAATGAAGAATTTTAAAACGATCTAGTCTGCTTTATTCCTCTTTTTTTCTCATTTCTCTGAAAGGGGGAGATATAGCATCTCTTTAGCAAAGAGAACTGAAAAATAATGACCACATCTCTTATTGAGAACTTAGTCTGGTTTTCAGCTCACTCTGTTCTATTTTGTGAAGCAAACTATAAATCTCTATCAAGGATGATGGTGATTATTATTTTTATTATTAGAGATGGAGTGGATAAATATCTTACTGGTAATTGCCCTGTCTAAATGTCCTCCACATACATCAATTTATACAATGTATATATTTACCATTTATCAGGTATCTGCAATGTGAAAAACACCAAGCTAGGCATGGGCAATGCAGATATGAATTAGTTACACCTCCTTCCTTCAAAGCAGCTCACAATCAAATATGGAAGGTGGACGTGAATCAAATTGACCCAGGTAAGCATAACATTTTCAAAATTGCACCTGGAAAAGGACTTGAATTAAGAATGAATGAAAGAGGAAATATCTTTCATGCAGCCGGTAAGCATAAGGAGAAATTCATTGTGTTTATTCAACCCATTGCCCTTAAGTTAGACTAGCAGCACCTGCAAGGCCTTCATTTCAGTAACACATTTGCCAAAACCTTTAACTTCCTTGCCTCCCTGGTTTTTCATCACATGCATCTAGAAAAACACCAGTCTGGGCCAAACTCAACCAATCTTTTCCATGGTGCTTATACCTGCATGGCAGGGTCACTTCAGTGGGCAGAATGACATGACCACCAATCTCAAAAGTATCCACATACCATCCAGTTCCTCTGCTCAACTTATTTTCTTACTTTGTGCAATAAATGTATCTCATTTTGTCCATTTTCCTCAAACTCCCAACTCCTCCCCAACCTCCCTCCCTTACCTCTCTGACTCTCAGCAAATGAGTTTGCCTCTTATTTCACATGCAAAGTGAATCTGTGAAATGAGAAATCTTTTACCTTCCTCCATTAAACATATAAACGTGGTCAGGCGTGGTGGCTCCCGCCTGTCATCCCGGCACTTTGGGAGGCCGAGGCAGGCGGATCATGAAGTCAGGAGATCGAGACCATCTTGGCCAACATGGTGAAACCATGTCTCTGCTAAAATACAAAAAATTAGCCTAGTGTGGTGGTGTGCGTCTGTAGTTCTAGCTACACAGGAGGTTGAGGCAGGGCAATAGCTTGAACCCGGAAGGCGGAGGTTTCAGTGAGCCAAGATGGCACCAGTGTACTCCAGCCTGGCAACAGAGCAAGACTCCGTCTCACCCTCCTGCCCCCATGACCTCCCCAGAGGAGATTGAGCCTAGTTCCTTTGCCAAAACCAATTCATTCACAAAGGCTTCGAAACATGTCTTTTGAAAGATGTTCCTTTCTGTCATCATCTAAACATGCTAGAGTCACTTCAGTCTTGAATCAATAAATAAACTTCCTTCCAGAGACCCTCACACCCACCACCAGCTATAACATTTTTCCTTTGTCTCTCCTAACTGCATAGCTATTTTAAAAAGGTCTGTCTCTTATTGCTCTCCTCATTACAAATCATGTTATTCTGTCCTAACCTGGCTTCTGATTGCATCATTCCATTTGAACAGCCTTCATTAAAGTCACCAAGTGATATCAATGTCCTTAACTCAAGGGCCTATCTCAGTATCCACCTTCCTTGACCACTGTGCCATGTTGGCATTGTTGACCACTCCCTTCCTTGTGAAAAACCCTCCTCTCTCCTCCACTTTGGTGGGACACATTTCTTCAGGTTTTCTCAGTTAATTCCAGTTATTATTCCTTTGTGCCCTTTCAGGTCCATCTTCTTCTACTTGGCCATTAATGACAGAGTTTCCTAAGTTTTCACCATGGGCATCTTCTCGTCACATACTTCCTCCTCAGACTTTCCACACCTACAACCTTGAGGACCACTGAAAACTGCCCAGATTGCATCTCCAATGCACAGCCTTCCCTGAGCTCTAGGCTCACATTTCTTGCTATTTTATATCTGCACCTAAATGTCCCAAAAGCATCTCAAATTAAACATACCCAAAACAGGATTCATGATCTGGCCCTCTTCCAGGATTCTCCATCTCTCTGCACTTGCACAAGTTAATAAGAATCTGAGTTATCCTTGACACACTCTTCCTCAATCCCTAACCAAATTCTGCACATTCTAACTCTAAGATCACCTTGATCCATCCATTCATCCATTTCCACTTGCTCTTATCTCCACCCTTGTACAAACCATTGTTGCTTCCCCTCTGGGACTAATGCCAGGGCCTCCTGACGAATCATTCTGATTTCTCCCTTATTCTCTTCCAGTTCATTCTCCATATGACAACTCAAATGATCATTTAAGAATACAGAACTAATTGTATCACATCTCTGGTTAAAATCCTCCAATGGCTTCCCATGACACAGGATAAAGGCCAAAATCTTTAACATATCCTAAAAAGCTTTGCATGGTCTGACTTCTAGCTATTCCTCCATCCATATGAAACCTGCCCTCTGCCATTACCCCTTCTTGACATAAGAATGTGTGCTGGTATTTCCTCTATTGGGACATTCATCTTCTACTGTTTACCTAGTTTACACCCTGTTGTCCATCCAGTGTGTACACAGAAAGTCACTTCCTCAGAAGAATCTTTTCAGAATCTCAAGACTAGCTCACTTCTCCTGATGATATGCTCTTCTGGCACCATATAATTCTGTAATTATTTGGTCAATGTCTACATCCATCACTAGACTAGAAACTCCATGAGGGCAGAGGAGGATGTCTTTCTGGCTCACTACTCTTTCCTCAGTGCTTATGCCAGTGCTAGGAACACAGTAGACATTTAACTATTGTTCTCAATGAGCACTCACCTATGTGCCAGACATTGTTCTAGTGATAATACAGCAATGAACAAAACAAACCTGATCAGTGTCCTTTTGAAACTTGCATCATAGTACAAAAGAAATAAAATTAAACAAGTAAATAAACATATCATATTAATAAGTAATAAGTGCTATAAAGAAAATAGTAGAGCAAGGGGATTTAGAATGTTAGACAGTAGTGCACTGAGGCACTTTTGTTTAGGGTCTAAAGGCTATTTTGGATAGAGAAAGCCTTTCTGAGAAAGTAGCATTTGAGCAGAAACTTGAATTAAGTGAGAAAGCTGATATGGAAAGAATCAGGAGAACTTTCTGAACAGAGTGAAGGCAAGTACATAGGGGAATGAGCCAGGCATGTTTGAGGGGCAGCTGAAAGGTCAGTGTGGAATGACAGGAGAGTCATGCTAGTAGAAAGTGGGGTTGGAGAGGAGGGCAGGGGCCTATCACCATGTAAGGATTTGCCCTTCAGAGTTGGACCCCTTGTTGTGTAAGAAATACTGAAACATGTGTTTTTCAAAGTCCAGATCTCCAGGCTCCAATCCCAGTTCTGCCACTAGCAGCTGAGTGGTGTTGGTGCTGAAAGCAAATCATGTTCTCTCTGTTCCTCGGTTTCCTTATGTGATCAATGAGAATTTGAAATTAGATTATTTCTAATGTTCTTTCGAGATCAAAACTTTGTTATGAACGTGATTTGATAAGGAGAACTGGGTTAAAGGTCCTAGTCTGCAACTGTGATTTTGTGCAAGCTTCTTTCCCTTTCTGAGTCTTTTTTAATGTTTGAAAAATAGGACTAGGAGAGCCTCCTCTCAGGATTGGCATGCCAATCAGAAGACATGGGCTGTGAAAGCTTTGCGTAAATTGTAGCGTGTTTTATAAACCTGTTGCTGAAATGTATTGAGAATCTATAGTATCCTAGGCACCATTGAAGGTTCTGTGTGTGTGTGTGTGTGTGTGTGTGTGTGTGTTTTATACTCACAGCAATCTCAGGATGTAGATCTATTTAACTGAGACCAAGAGAGAGTATTTTATCGGAAGTGCTCTCCTGTAGTCAAATGGCAGAGTTAGTTTTGCACCCAGATCCTGTTGGCTTCAAGGCTTGAAGACTCCTCACTAGAACACAAGGTCTATCCAAATGTGTGAGTGCAGGGGCAGGGTGGGGAGGTGAGGAGCTGTTTGAAAGCCCAGTCCCAAGGGCATTATTGATATAAAAGAAATTTACCTAACAATAATGTGATATTTATATTTCAGTATTAAGACTGCTTGAAATAATCTATATCATAATGACATTTTTTTCAAATTCATACTAAAGAGAGAAACATGTGCAACCCAGAGTTCATCATGGGACAGTAATCAATCATTCTTACATCTGGTCATTCATCTATTGAGCACCTACTATGTGTCAGGTCCTACCCAAATTGGTAATGAGACAGAAATGAAGAAAATGCCTTTGACCTCAAGGACCATACAGCTTCAAAAATGAACATGGGGATAAAAATGATAGTGAATTCTGACAATTGGGGTAAACAGAGCCATATGCAATGTTCAGTGAACACCGAGGGGAAGCTGTGCATAAACCAGGAAGAACCTTGCACAAGAAATGTTGCTTAGAGCTGAGATTCATATTTAAGAAGTGGATTTATGGACTCACTAGTACTAAGGAAAGCAGGGTTATCATCTCCCTGTCCTTGAACCCTATACCGTATTTCATAAACACTAGCATACATATTTATTCCATGTTTTAATATCTGGGAAATAAGGATGCATCCCAGAGTTGCTGACATCTTATAATCACTGCTGACTGGCAGTCAGCCATCATTACCTATACGCACACACTTGGTCAGAGCTGCTCATAGCACCATCACTTCTACTGAGTTGTGCACATTGCTGTTCCTACAAGTGCTGAGTTTGATTGACAGTTAAAGGATCTTCAAAAAGATTACACCATGATTCATCTTTGAAATGAAAAGTTATTTCTACTCAGAAAAGCCCAGAAACAGTGCAGCATGATATTTGGATATAAATGCATCTAAGAGATGTCTCACTAAGTAGGAAACAAAAATCCAAAGTGACAGGAAATTATTGTCATAACTTTTACTTGGCAGCATCTTTTTTTCCTCGCAGTACGTAAAATAGTAGTACACCTTATATTATACCTGATGCCTCTTAGGCTAAGTGAGATGTTGAATTTCAGTTAATCTAGGCAAGTCTTATATTTTTAGAAGCTTCATTAACTCACTTTGAGCTTTGGGCCCAGTTTATGTAATCCAAGCTGGTTTTGTGAACTCCTACCATGCTATCCCTATGCCATTCAGTCAAGACCTTACTTTTTTTCCTAGCGAGATAGCACTGGGCTAAATTCAGCTCAGTGTTCCAGGCTGTTGAGAATGGCTCGAATTGTGATTCAGTTATCCCATATATTAGCCACCCCTTGTGTCATCTGTGCTGACACTTCCTGGTCACCCAAGGATGATCTTATTATCTAAGCATGTTATTTATAAGGAATTTCACAGCTGAAGCGAGGTACAGAATGACCTACTCTAAACCAAGAGCGATTAACAAGTTTGGAGCCAAGCCAAACTCCAGAACAAGGTTGTTGTTGGCATGATTTTAATCATGATAGACAATTAGCCGAGCTTAATTATATTGAGACGAGAAACCAGAGTGAGTGGCAGTAATGA
Organism: Colobus angolensis palliatus; assembly: GCF_000951035.1. Lineage (NCBI taxonomy): Eukaryota > Metazoa > Chordata > Mammalia > Primates > Cercopithecidae > Colobus > Colobus angolensis. Next base: position 8,256,345 of record NW_012111142.1, read on the forward strand.
ATTTCTCTGGGAACTCCCTTGTGTCTCCAGCTCATACTGGCTGGCCTATAAAGGATGTAAAATGATAAAAGATGTTTGCCTACATATACAAGCTGTGTTTACCTCGAGGAGCAGCCCATGTGGGGAAGGGGTCTGAAGGACTCTCTCTTCTATGGGGACTTATCACAAGACACAAATGGGATTCTCAGTTCCACTGGCATTTTTGCTTCAGGAAGGAGATGCAGAAGAGAGGAAACATCTTTCAGCTGCACTTGGGCACATTAAATGTTAATGTGATTATGTAGCTGGGGATTCTTTAAATGTCGCCCATGGCTGAAATATTACTGGAGTTGTGCATTAGCACTTTTTGGTGTTATAAAGGCTTAATATTTTCACTGACTGTGTCAAGCCCAAATAGAAACCTGGAACTTCAATAGAATGAGAAAATGATTAGAATGTAAAAAAAAATTGTAACAATTTGACACTTCTTGCCTCTAGGTTAAGAAATGGAATTCAAAATGAAACTCTCCTTAAGTCTCTAGTCTCCTTTCCCATTATGGATTTTAATTGACTTATTATAATTGAAATATAGAAGAAAGAAAAGTTCTAGAGAATAACTGAAATCCATAGTTTACATAGTTCTTTAGAGTTCACAGAGTATACTGATATTTAATCCTCACACCACACCCCCCCACACGCTTTGGAAGAATAAACTGTTGTACCATATTTAAGCTGAATAAGCTGAGGTTCAGAGTTTTTGACTTATCTAAGTGAAATGGCCTAAATACACACAAAACCTCTGATTGCAAGATCGGGTTGTTGCCAATGGAAAAACTAAAAGTTAAATAAATAAAGATTCCTATAAGGTGAAGTTTGAGATTAGCTTTCAGTGGGGTGGACATTCTCAGTGTGAAAGCAATGCCAATCAGTGTGTGTGTGTGTGTGTGTGTGTGTGTGTGTGTGTGTGTGAGCTGTGAATACATCAGCCTGCCTCCCTCTTTTTCTTCTTTCCTTCATCGTTGTCTCTCACCCTTCCTTCCACTGAATACTTCTAGTAAATATTGTCTGCATTTCTAGGAACAGTACTGGGTGGTGGGAACAGACAGAAATATATAATATGCAACTCCATTCATACACCAAGTTCATAGCAGTGTTTTTCACAGTAGCCCAAAGGCGGAAGCAACCTATGTATTCATCTATGGATCAGCGGATTAACAAAAGTGATACATTCATACAGTGGAATACTATACAGCCTTAAAAAGGAAAATAATTCTGATGCATGCCACAGCATGGATGAACTTTGAAGACATTATGCTAAATGAAGTAAGCCAGACCTAAAAGGTCAAATACTGTACATTCCTACACATACAAGTTCCCTCGTATGGTTAAATTTAGAGAGACAGAAAGTAGAATGGTTGGTACCAGGGATTTGGGGGAGGAAGGAAGAAATAGGGGGTTAATGTTTCATGGATGGGAAGATAAAAAGGTTCTGGAGATGGATGGTGATGATGGTTGCACACTAATGTGAATCTGCTTAATGACACTGAACTGTAGATTTAAAATGGTTAAAATGATACATTTATATTATGTATATTTTGCCACACACACACACACACACAAAATTTGATCCCTGCCCTTCAGTGAGCACCATCTGTACTAACAGTCCATGGGGGAGGCGGGCTGCTGTGTGACATGTGCTCTGAGAGTGGAACCATGGGGCAGCCTAGGGGCATGGAGGAGAATTCACAGTGCAGCCTAGGGATGAGCAAGGAAGCCAGGGATAGCTTCATGAACAGTGTGCTGCAGATGCCCGAATTAATTCTGAAGGAAATTTGAATTTCTCCAAGCAAAGTCAAGGAGCAAAGGTGGATGATTATTTCATGCAAAGAGAGCTGCAAGTGCAGAAACACAGAGGCTTGAGAAAGCCTGGTTGGTTAAGGAGATGAAAAAAGTCATTTGCAACTGGAGCCCGGAGCTCAAGACCATCTGGCTACTATTCCTCTCAGAGAGTTAAAGCGACTCACCCAGCAGGGTTAAAGCTATGTTTGAAACTGGGGTTTTCCTGTTTTGAAAATCCATTCTCCTTTTACTGTCCTAGGCTCTAGAGTTCTGCTGTCAAATACGGTGGCTATTTAAATTTAAATCTAATTTATTCAAGTTAACTAAAATTAACAATTCAGTTCCGCAGTCACACTAAGTACATTTCAAGTATAGTTAGTAACCTGCCAATATGGACAGCTCAGATACAGGATGTTTTCATCACCACAGCAAGTTTTACTGAACAGGCGTTTTCTAGAGTTTCTGGAGTAACTCTCTTGCTATGAATCTCTTTGTATGTTAGAGCATCACCCCAGATCTTGATATTATTATCCCCATTTTTTTTTTTTTGAGATGGAGTCTTGTTCTGTTGCCCAGGCTGGAGTGCAGTGGTGCCATCTCAGCTCACTGCAAGCTCTGCCTCCCGGGTTCATGCCATTCTCCTGCCTCAGCTTTCCGAGTAGCTGGGACTACAGACACCCACCACCATGCCCAGCTAATTTTTTGTGTTTTTAGTAGAGACAGGGTTTCACTGTGTTAGCCAGGATGGTCTCGATCTCCTGACCTCGTGATCCGCCTGCCTCGGCCTCCCAGAGTGCTGGGATTACAGGCGTGAGCCACCGGGCCCAGCTATTATCCCCATTTTTAAGAAAAAGAAAGTGCAGTTTAGAGAAGCTGAGTAACTTGATGATAGTTTCACAGCTATTAAGCAGTAATGCTCAAACACAAATTCCAAAGCCCTCTGAATCCACATTCAGTACACTGTTGATTAATCCATAGCCTCCTGCTGTCTTCAGCTGCCTCTTTGCTCCTGTCCCACATTCAGATTATTCTTCCTAAAAGAACATGTCTTTTCTTTGTCAACTGGAGAAAACACAGATCTCTTAGTTTGACAACTAAGGCTTTCCACAAATTGGGATAAATATACTCTGCACTTTCTTCTTCTTCTTCTCTTATTTCTCTTTAAACAGTCGTTCTCTGCTCCAGGAGCAGAATATATCAGTGACATTTTAGCCTCTGAGCCTTTGATGTCCCTGATGCCCCTTCCTAGACTAACATTCTCTTCCTTTCTGCCTACTAGACTCTCACTTGGCTTTCAAGTTCTAGTTCATGACCCACCTATCTAGAAAGTCTTCCTTGATCAATCTGGGCTGCAAAGAGCTCCCTTTTCTAGCCGGGCGTGGTGGTGGGCATCTGGAATCCTAGCTAGTAGGAGGCTGAAGCAGGAGAATCGCTTGAACCCAGGAGGCGAAGGTTGCAGTGAGTCAAGATTGTGCCATTGCACTCTAGCCTGGGGGACAAGAGCAAGACTTCATCAAAAAACAAAACAAAACAAAACAAAAACTCCCTTTTCTCTCTTTCGTGGAAGCAGGATGCAGCTTATGTGATGCTACATGGGAAACCACTCCTCTGCTTCTATAGAGGCCGCTCTTCTCATTCTACTAATGGAAACACTTGGCATTGCAAAGTGGAATCTCATGTAGACCTCATTCCTCATCTTGGTGAACTATTGGTGCAAATATTAACCGTCCTTGATAGCTGTACTCAAGCTCTGCTGTTACTAATTGTTGAATTTGCTTTTCCCATATTTTGCTTGACTTCAGCTCTCCCTGCTATATAGCAACTATTATGTTAGGCACATTTGTTATATTTTTGTATTTGTTGTCCTCCAACAGTTCTATAAAAAGTATATTGTTATCCTTATTTTACCCAAAAGGTAACTGAGGCTCAGTGAAGATAGATGAGTTACAAATTCATAGAGATGTGAAGTGAGATGGGAATTGGACCCAAAGCCTGTGCTCTTTTCCTTGTGGTAAGACATTTCAAGTGATTACAGTGAATATGTGGAAGCTGTGTCCTTCTCAGCTGTGAAAAAATTCTACTGTATGTTATACTCAACACATATGAAGTAAAAGTCTATTATAGTTGTTACTCCAAAACTTTGCAAGTTTCATTTATATCAACTCTCTACCTTGGATATGACATTGGAGTCCACCTAATATCAAGGGTGGAAGGAGCATACAATTTAAAGCCCTGGCCTTGTTTTGAAGCTCCATCACTCATTGTTTAGACATTGTCCAAATAGCAGTAGTTATAGATTTTGACTTTTTGTTAAATAACATTTTCTATCAGAAACTTTGTGATTTCTCTAGTCATTATTAATGGGTTCTCTAGTTTGTAAGCTGAAACCAGAACAAATGTCCTACTGTGTAGCTTGAGGGTTTAGGAGAAAACACTCACATAGGGAAGTTATAGGTTGAGATTTTTTTTTTTAATTTCATAAAAATCCTAGGGAATTAAAAAGTTAAAGCAGCCTAGGCATTTCTATACATTAAAATGTAAACATTAAAAAATGATGTATGAAATTATGATCACCAAGTTATAATTATTGCTGCAACATGGTAAAATATTAAATATGTAATAGTAAAGTGAGCACTGAATCAAGATCTGATCTCAGATCTTCCGGAAGCTAACTTTGAAGTTGTCATTGAACCCATCCAAAGCCCAGGTCTTTCTTCTAGAACACGGTAATGTTATATAAATGAGTAAACTAATAAATAAAGGTGTTGTGTCTTAGTTCATTCAGTGTGCTATAACAAAATACCGGAAGCAAGCCGCAAAATTCTGTGGCTTATTAGCAACAGAAATGTATTTCTCACCATTTGGGAGGCTGAGAAGTCCAAGATCAAAACACTCACAGATTTAGTGTCTGGGAAGGGCCACTCCTTCGTTCCTAAATGGCACTTCTTGCTGTGTCCTCACATGGTGGAAGGGGGCAAGGCAGCTATCTTGGGCCCCTTAGAGAAGGGCAATCATCCCATTCAGAAGACCTCCAACCTCGTGGCTTAATAACCTCTCAAAGGTCTCTTCTCCTAAATCAATCACATTGGCAATTAGGTTTCAACATATGAATTTAACAGAGAGGGGACATAAACATTCAGACATTAGCATTTGAATGAGATACTCCCTAAAATTTCTTCCACATTAATAGTTTATGAGTCATACCTTCAATTTTGCTGTATTTACAAGAAAAGTATTCTGAGAGAGAAGGCTTGTATCATTATAGTATTTAAAGTTTACCTATATAAAGAGATCAATTGCACAATTATATTTCATTCAGCAAAGGTTCCTTGGGCTTCTGCTGGGCAAAAGATAGGCCCTGGGTTAGACATTTTGGGGATATAACAATCAATTAGACATAAGGGCTGAAAGTCTAATTTAGACATACATGTAATTGAACCACAGGGGTCATTGTTGAGGCAGGCTTTGTGAGCATGGTGAGGAGAAATGGAGTCAGCCTGGAGGGTCAGGGAATTGAGAATGGATCTTTTGAAGACAGTTTTAAAGACCAATCTGTTTCCCATCCCCAGTCCCAGAGACAGTTTTAATGTGCCTCTTTGTAATGAGATAGTTTGAGAATCTAGTAGACCCAGTGCAACAGCTAACATCTACCAATAGCTAAGATCACAGAGGGATGTGTTTTCTTTCGGGGTCAACTGTTTCTCACTCATGTATTTAAAGGCCTGGCCTGGGATGTTGGTTTGTTTGTTTATTTTGCAATCCTGCCTCTGTCTCAGCACAAATAATCTGTGCAGATCTGCAAGCTTGATACCTTCTTCCCAATAATGCCCTAGAAATAAAGTAAGCAACTGTGGAGCTGCAAAAGCATCAAGAGGCAGCTTATCCTGACCCCCACTTTGAATAATTGTGGATTTGGAGGCCTAGAGAGTCAAAGGATTTGCCCAGATTGATTCCAAATAATGGGAGAGCTGGGATTAGCATGTGGGTCTTCCATCTACGTGCCCTAGTTTTTACTTTCTGCTAATTGTAAGTTTAGGATTTGCCTTTTAATAGTAGCAGAGTAATAAAAGAGATGTAATTTATTAAGCTTCTAGTTTATTCCAGATGGCATATATTTATTACCCTTACACTTCAAAATAGATATTATTATTATTTCCATTTTGTGGATGAGAAAATTGAATTTTAAAAACTTATATAAATTTGCTCAAAGTCAACAGTTAGTGAATGGCAGGTGAATCTAGCTATGTATGTTACTCTCTTATGTTATCTGGCAGTGCAGCACGTATACAATTTTTATTTTTATTTTTGTTGTATTTTATTTTATTTTAAGATAGAATTTCACTCTTGTTGCCCAGGCTGGAGTGGAATGGTGTGATCTTGGCTCACGGCAACCTCCGCCTCCCAGGTTCAAGCAATTCTCCAACCTCAGCTTCCCAAGTAGCTGGGATTACAGGCATGCACCACCACACCTGGCTAATTTTGTATTTTTAGTAGAGACGGGGTTTCTCCATGTTGGTCAGGCTGGTCTTGAACTCCCAACCTCAGGTGATCTGCCCGCCTTGGCCTCCCAAATATACAAATCTTTTAATGTGCATACCACATTAAAATTCCATTTTAAGTCAGCCTAATTATGCCCATGACCCACGGAATCACTGAGAAAACTAGATATACTCAATAGCAATATAAGATTTAGCTTGTGAGTTCATTTGTGTAAGGATGGTTATTACAATATTACGTATAATGGAAAAGGAAAGGAAACAGTTTCAATGTTTCTCAGTTTGGTAATGGTTAACTACATTATGGCAATCTGTATTATAGAATATTATTCAGCATTAAAAAGATGAGTTGATTCTCTATACAGTCATGCATCCCATAATGATGGAAATATGTTATGAGAAATGCATCTTTTGGTGATTTCATTATTATACAAACATCATAGAATGTACCTACAAAAATCTAGATGGTACAGCCTACTACACACCTAGGCTATGTGATATTGCCTATTGCTTCCAGGCTACAAATCTGGACAGCTTGTTACTGTACTGAATACTTTAGGCAATTGTAAAACAATTTCAGAGGGTAGAATTAGACGGGGAAGAATATGGCCTAGCCTGAATCCTTAAGTGGCTAACCAGGTGTTGAGCATCAGAGAAACCAAGTATGAAAGCCAAGTGCCAGAACTAGAGCAGATCTTCACCCTGAAACAGAGGGAAGGTCTGGAGTCAGATGGGTGTTGGTGCAGAGCAAGAGCAGGGCCACATGTGGTAAGGAATCTACAGTGGTTGCCCTGGTCCCCACCAGCACTTCACAGTTGTTCTCACAGCCACGAGGCACCTGGGAGTAAGCCAGGCTGTCCTGATCCTGCAGGGCGGAGGCGGAGGTCAAAGATGTTCCACGCTAGGACAAGCACCTGAAGCTGGAGACTGTGGACAAGGGCTCACTGTGGGCCTCCTGTGGGGATCACTCAGGTCAGAGAAGAATTAAGAGGAACTACATCTACCACTACCTGTATTCTTTCCACCTCCAAAGTCTGATTCCATCGCATCATCCCTAAAAGTTGAATGTCTAGACTTGACCTGGGCTACCCTCTGGTTTGCTCTTCTGAGCAGCAGTTCTGTGTCCCTGCCCAGAAAACCTGTGTTTGATTTCTTGGAGCCTTCTAGCTGTTCAGCCGTCTGTTCCCCTCCTTGGGAACCTGTCCCTGACATTTATGGGGCCCCAGAATGCAGAAGTCCTTGTTTTCTTTTTAATTTTTAATTTTTGTGTGTACATAGTAGATGTATATATTTATAGGTTACATGATATGTTTTGACCTGCCTTCTTTTCTTCCTTCCCATAAGGATCCAGGACTTAGCCTGCCTTATATTTTTGTTCAGTACTCTCTCATGAAGATTTATCACCTCTGTCCCCTGCACTCTTCCCTTCCCAGGCCTATGAGGAGTGGGACATTCTCCTCTGCATCTCCTTTTCCTGTTGTACCTGAAGCTGAACCTACTGCCTCATCCTACTGAGGGTTTTACCCTCGTTTAATAGGATAGAGTCGGGGGGAGTGTAACACGGGAAGCAAACTAAAAAAACATACATCTCAAAAACTATTATCCTCATCTTTAGTTTCGCAATCTCTTGTTTCTTTGAGTAAAATTCCCCTCAGGGTTACAATATTTGTATACAATTTACTACCATTCCAGGAAGCTTACACTTTCCATCACAGACAGACAATTAAGACAAAACAACAGGTACAAACTATGCCACTTGTCATAGACCAGAGTGGCAGTCTCTCCTCCTCTGGGTCCCACAAAGAAGAGCACTTTGTTGTATTTCCTCCCTGAAGGTAATAGAAATTAAAGTTAGAGTCCTCTCCTTGGGGAATTTAACAGTAAATCCTAGAAGAGGCAAAGCCAACTCTGAAGACTGGTGAGGCAATTTTAATATACATGCATGAAAATAGACCAAACCAAAGCTGGTCCTCAATTTGGGCAATATCGATCTCCCAGAGCCCCTGAGTGTTAATCAAATGTCTGTAAATTGCATATCGTTTAACTGTGCTTTGGGAGCGCATGATTTAAAGCAATCCTGAAAAATCCTCTGTTGCTACAACTAATTAACCTAATTTATCTGTTTTGTAAATGTGAATTTACTCCTAAGGATCGAGTGTTTGGAGAATAAAAGTTAGACAACGTACAATTAATTAGGGAAGCCTTCCTGGAAGGGGTGAGCAGGGCCAAATCTTAGAGGAGACAGTGATTACAGATCCTCTAGATGACTGAAAAAAGAAACGCAGCAAGCTTCAGTGAAGGGCAGCCTTATATCTTGGCAGCAATGAATCATCTTGTGAATGACAATGGAAACATCTCTTCTGGGTGCACAATAGTTTACAGTTTACCAAGGACTTTCACAGTGGTTATGACAACCAAGAGGACGTACTGAGTGTGTGCTCTACACCAGTGCTAAGTGTTTAAACACGTCATCACAGTTACCCTACCAACACTCACTGGGTTTGATGTTAGCATTTCCTTTTTAAAGAAGAGGAAACTAAGGCTCACGGTGCTTCAAGTCACACATGTTGTGCTAAAGTCAGCTGGTTAACAGAGGAGCAAAGATCTGAATTCAGGTTTATTTGACTCTGTGGTTCTAATGATCTCATGTCCTGGAGCTCAGAGCAGGATAGAAAAGGCCGGCAGTGGATGACAACAGACATCAGCACGAATATGAATCATTTATTTTGTGTTACCTGACGCCAAGCACTATACTAAGCATTTTACATGCATTATCTTCCTTATTCCTCCAAATAACCTTCTGATATAGGTGTCAAATCCCACTTTATCAGGAAACTGAAGATCAGAAAGAGGGTAAGTAATACATTCACAGTTACAATGCTAGTAAAAATGTTAGAGGGTCTGACCCCATAGAGCAATCCCTTAACTGCTCCTCTCCCATGCACCAGTCTTCTTCCTAAGACACTTGGTGACCCAGGGTATATAAAATCACCATCGTTGTCCTCATGCCATGAACTTCATTCTCTAGAAGTGGAGTCAGACCTGGAAGCAGGACATTTCAATGCTATGCAGCATGGGAAGAAGGGTCACAGGACATACAGTAGCACACAGGAGGGCTGCTTTGCTAAGCCTGTAGATCTTGAGGTTGGCGGCTATCATCCCTGTTTTACAGATGAGGAATTGAGTTACCTACAGCTTTTGATGTGTTCAACTTGACATAAATTGTGAGAGTCAGTGCCAGGCCTTGATACCTCCACTCAGTCTCTGCCTCGGTTGTCAACCCCCTTTATTATACACTCTTGTGATTTTCCAGAAAATGTTAAAACATTTTTGAGGCACGTTGTTCACCAGCACCACATAGGCATTTTGTCTATCCGACATCAACTTCTAGAACCAATATTCTCTTTCTCTCTCTCTCTCTCATTCTCAAATAAAACTTAGAATCGCAATCCCAGTTCTGAGACCTGTTTTCCAATTACTCTCTCCCTGGGTGACCTTAACCAGCTTCATGAATTTAAATGCCATCTATATGTCTGTGACTCCCAAATATATGTCTCCAGCTCTGGCCTCATTCTAAGCTCCAGACTGCCTCCTCCACATCTGCATTCAGAAGTCAACAAGTCCCAAGCAGAGCTTTTTGGTGTTCTCCCAAGCAAGCTCCTCCCTGGTCTCCTCCCTACCAATCACTGGCAGCATCATTTGAACTCAGGCCAAAAATAAGTAAAGAAATAAATCTGGAATCAAATTATTTCTCACCATGCCTTTGCTTGCTTGGACAGGACCATTTGGTCAGTTGCATGAGCTCCTAGCTCGTCTCCTTGATTCCTCTCCCACCCCCAACAAGCTGTTTTCTACATAGCAGCCTGAGGGGTATTTACAACATGTAAATTAGATGGTTCTTGATTCCTCCACCACAAAACACATCTTCAAAAAATGCCAGTGGCACTCTTTACATTTAAATCAATCCAGGGGACTGACGTGGCCCCCAAGGCCCAGCATGATCTGGCCCCTGATGACCTGTTTTCACAACCCTGTCTCTCCCTTTAGACCCCGCCTCAGCACTTGATGCTTGTTCCTACCTCTGGCTTTTACCCTCCTTGTTTCCTGCCAGGCAATGCTTCTTTCTGAGACTTTGTATAGCATGCACTTTCACTTCTTCCAGATTTAGGCTCAAATTTGCCCACCTTACCCCCACCTCTCCCTTGTGCATTTGTATCATTGTACCCTCATAGTTCCCACAGCATATATAACCACATGAGATGTTGTTGTTTATTGGTTGATTATCTTATTAATTGCTCATTTTACCTCTAGAAAGTATGCTGCCTAAGGGCAGGGATATGATCTGTCTTTGCAGTTCAATCCCAGTGTCTAGAATAATGCCTGGTATATAGTCCTCTTCCTAAGACCCTTGTGACCCAGGGTATATAAAATCACCATTGTTGTCCTCATGACATAAACTTCGTTCCCTAGAAGTGGAGTCAGACCTGGAAGCTGGACATTTCCTGATATACAAGAGATGCTCAGTAGAAAAGCTGAGTTAATATGATTTTACCACTGCACTCCAGCCTGAGCAACAGAGCAAGACCCTGACTCAGCCAAACAAAAACAGAGAAACAACAAAAAAAGAAGAGTTGAATTAGTAAATGTATTAGTCTGTTCTCATGTTCCTGATAAAGATATACCGGAGACTGGGTAATTTATAAAGAAAAAGAGGTTTAATGGACTCACAGTTGCACATGGCTGAGGAGGCCTCACAATCATGATGGAAGGTGAAAGGCACATCTTACATGGCAGCAAACAAGAGAGAATGAGAACTAAGGGAAAGGGGTTTCCCCTTATAAAACCATCAGATCTCGTGAGACTCATTCACTACCACGAGAACTCTATGGAGAAACCGCCCCCATGATTCAATTATTTCCCACTGGGTTCCCCTCACAACACATGGGAATTATGGGAGCTATAATTCAAGATGAGATTTGGGTGGGGACACAGCCAAACCATATCAGTAAATTAACTATCCTTTTTCATTATAAAAAATACATGTTATAAGAGAAATTTGGGAAATAATGATATGAAAAAGAAATGTACATTTTGGCATATTTCCTTGCCATCTTTTTCCTGTGCATATTTTTACATTGAGATTATTGTGTACATTCAATGTATATTCTACTTTTCTATTTAAGATATCATAAGCAATCCTCCACACTGTGTCTAATATTTCACGTAATATGTATTCAAATAGACCTTAATTTTCTTCTATCTTGAGTTACTTCCTGAAAAACACTTACACAAGTATGGTAGGCTCTCTGTGCTCTCTTTTGTTTTGAAGTAAGACAGGGTAGTACATTTGAAAGACTGTAAACGTGAGCAAATTATTAACCTCTCTAGACCTCAATGTCTTTATCTATAAAATGGGGATAATAAAATCCGCCATGCTTAATTTATTGGCTTGTGCAAGAATCCAGTGAAGTATTGAGGCAAATATCTCATTAAATATTGGAATGAACGTCATTTTTAAAACCACAGCATTGTACAAGTGGAATAAGATTTACAGGAGGGAATACAATAAGTACTTTGTAAAGCAATTTGAAATTTGTGAATAAAAAGCTATTGGCAATTTTTCTATGCTGAGTGAGACATGTCCTAATGTTTGTATTTAATATGCTAAACAGTTGCCAATGCCTAATTCTAGGTTCATACCCTGCAATAGCTTTTCTTGTTTCTTTTTTTTTTTTTTTTTACGACTTTCAGCTGTAAAACTGGGGTCAATTATTTTTAGCTGTTTCTTCAGCCTGTCTCATTAGAAAAGTACTTCGAGGTAATGACTTGGGCATATTTATTTGATGATTGTTCATTTTGAAAGATATCATTTTAAGACTTTTCTGGAAGTTTCAAATTCGCCTGCGGGAGATCTGTTTTATACCAAAATGTCATTTCAAATTCAGACCTACATACTATCTTACACTTGGCCCATATAAATGTTTCACAGCACCTGCGTTTTTTATCATGGCCCTTTCATGTGAACTTAGATTTCGTGTGGCTCACCTCTGCTCTCTGTCTGAAGGCAAGAAAGTAATATTTTTAAATGGCCTTTTTCCCCTTTGTCAGAGGAGATAAAATTTCCCAATTATTTCCCCCTCGTGCAAAGATATTTATATTAATATTTTAAATCATGGGTTCTCTATAGTGTTATTCATGAATCCATGTGTTAAATTTAAAACAAATGTATCCTAAAAATGAACATTTAATCTGGGTTTAATACCTGAAACCAGATTCATAGTGGCTTAATTTCTTTGATCATTAAAGAAACTTAGGAAATGATTTAGATTATTTTATTCACTCAACAAATATTTTAACAAGCTTATTGAGTACCTCCTACATTACCTC